>NW_028227269.1:20357500-20815000 GCF_978045245.1 Mus caroli | reverse complement strand
TCTTATGCCTGCCACCTGTGCCTCCTGCAAAACTCTAGGAAACCTTCAACTCAGAAGACAGTGACCAACAATCAGTGAGTGCAGGTCCCGATTCCCCTTGTCAGCAGCTTGTTCACTCAGTACAGAGCTGAAACTTAGAATCTAGGCTTGTCACTGTAATCCCGGGCTCCCCGCATGCAATCTGTGCTTACACCTGGAAATCATTTAACACCCTGTATTCCCCAGAGAAGAGCTATGAAGAAGTTGGCCCCAGTGCCTCAGTGTGTGGCCTTATTTAGAAATAAGATCTTGGCTGAAGTGAGCACAGTGTGTGTATCCTAATAGCATCCGTGTCTTTCTGAGAAGAAAAATTTGCCTTTCTTCTTTTTCATTTTCAGTTTGGTTTAAAAGCCATTACAATCAAGGACTTCTAATAATTACTTTTTTAATGTATGAGGCAGGGGTTATCTCACTGAAGTTGGTGCTAGTCAGGTGGCCAGTGCTCCTAGTGATCCTCCTGTCTCCACCCACCACAGTGCTGGGCTTACAGGGCCACTCCTGGCTTCTTAGGTTGGTCCTGGGAAAAGGATCCCAGACCTCAAGCTCACACAGCAAGCACTCTGTCCACCTTGTCATCACTTCAGCCTACAAGGACTTTTGCTCCATTTGTTTCATAGGAAAGGCAATTTGGACCCAGAAGCAAATACGGATAGAAGAAGGAAGACACGGGAAGATGGCTAAACACAAGTCAAAGAGAGGCGTGGGCAAAATTCGGCCTCCAGGCTTGACTTAGGGTTTCTATTCCTGCACAAAACATCATGACCAAGAAGCAAGCTGGGGAGGAAAGGGTTTATTCAGCTTACACTTCCACATTGCTGTTCATCACCAAGGAAGTCAGGACTGGAACTCAAGCAGGTCAGGAAGCAGGAGCTGATGCAGAGGCCATGGAGGGGTGGTACTTACTGGCTTGATTCCACGGCTTGCTCAGCTTCCTTTCTTATAGAACCCAAGACCACCAGCCCAGGGATGGCACCACCTACAATAGGCCCTCCCCACTTGTTCACCAACTGAGAAAATGCCCCACAGCAGGATTCATGGAGGCACTTTCCCAACTGAAGCTCCTTTCTCTGTGATAACCCTAGCCAAGTTGACAACACAAAACCAGCCAGTACATGGCCTCACATGGACTCAACCCCTTCAGCACATTGATCTCGGCCCTTAGCGTCTAGAATGCTAAGATGATACATTACCATGTGAGTCATCCTAACTGTTGACATTATTTTTCTTTTTTTAAAAATAGCCACAGGAAGTGAAGAAGACACTGATGAATGGTACAGTCATCTTAAACTAACTACTGTTATGGGAGACGCTGGGGCTTTGTGTTTGTTTGTTGTATTTGAAACAGAGTCTTATGCATCCCAGGCTGGTCTGATATAAAGATAATCTTGAGCTGGACAGTGATGGTGCAGGACTTTAATCCCAACACTCAGGAGGCAGAGGCAGCTGAATCTCTGATTTGCAGGCCAGCCTGGTCTACAGAGTGAGTTCCAGGATAGCCATTGCTACATAGAGAAACCTTGTCTTGAAAAACAAACAATAACAAACTGCTTGCAAGTACTAGCATCACAGGCATGTACCTCCAAACCCATTTTATATGGTGCTGGAACCCAGGGCTAAGCAAGAAGGACAGCAGAGTCTGGCTGTTCCCCACAAGCGTGACTACCAGCAAGGCCATTGCAAGAACAAGGTCCCTTGACTGCACATCCAGTGCTCCCACTAACGAGGATCACCACCTACTCACTGATGGCTCTGTGACGGTGGATAATGATTGTCAACTTGATGGAATCTAGAATTACATAGATGATAAACCTGTGGACACATCTGCAGGAGAATTTCTAGGTAGCACCATATAAAAGGAAATACTCACCCTAAGTGTTGGTAGCACCCTTCTGTAGGTTGGGATCCTGGGCTGAATAAAATGGAGAAAGCAACTGAGCACCAGGATCCATCTCTCTCTGCTCCTGACTACAGATGTGTTTAGGTTTGGCAATTGTGGTCAGGATTCAGCCCATGGTCGACCCATCTTCGTCTCTCCTCAGCACACAACCCTTCCCCATATCTGTTCTGCAGGCTGTCAGCAGTAGAGACAGACTCCTGTTCTAGCTAGTGTCAGGGTCCCAGCACTTTCCTTATGTCACCTTGAAATTCCTGGTGAAAATTCCAGTTCCTTGGGGTCCATTATCACTGTTCTCAGAAAGCTGAAGGGAGGGCACAAGTGTGTTTTTAGAATAACCTTGGTCTTGCCAGGACAGTCACAGTTTCTTCCTGCTTTCCAATCTGATAACTTCAACAGAGTTTGCATCTCCAACCTGCCCTATCTACACAATGAACTCTGTGCTTTTCTAGTGGGGTGCAATCTAGAGTGACTGCTGTGGGCGCCCTCTTCTCAGAACAATGCTCTTGTCTTCTAGTATCCTATGATCTACACTCCCATCCTCACAAATCAATGGCTCTTGAATAAATCTTGGCTATCCAGCTTCAGTTTTCTCATTGAAAAATGAAGGTTTTTATGTTGGGAGACTTCAGTCTCTTTTCATTAGGAGAGCCCTGTCTTCTCAAGGGCTGCTCCAGGCTTGCATTGAAGGCTAAGACCAAGGCTCTCAAGCTTCAGCTCCCAAAGGAATTGCCGCAGGAGAGGTGTAGGAATCCAGGTGCCACACTCCAGTACTGTGATGCTGTGGCCTGGGGCCAGTTCCACGGAGCTGCATTCAAGAAGACCCAACCTCAGGCACATTGCTGCCTCTCTGGCTAATGAAGTCTGACAAGCCTACAGGCCAGGAGATGGCTTGAAGAGAACCCTCCCTAGATCTGAGCATGCTCTTCAGACTGGCTGGTCCCATGAAGGACAAGTGTTTCGTTTTGCTTTGTTTTTTTGTTTTGCTTTGTTTTGTTTCGTTTTTTGTTTTTGCTCCTTCCACTGACTTCACAGCCAATGGGCTCTTTGTTCCAAGGAAGCAGCATCCTAATTTGGCTAATGGAAGTAGTAAGGGATTTTATTTGTGAGATCTGGGTGACTCCCAGATCTCCAGAGGGGCCCAGACTAGGTCAGGCACTACACAACCAGAACCACATGTCCACTGTGTACATAGGTGTTTGTCCTCTCAGGACCCTGCTGCCCATCTGTGGCTTCTGAACATTCTCTGATGGTAGAGGGGAGTAGTTAGATCTTTCTGCTGATGTCTGCCACCCCAGGGAAGATTCTTGCCTCCTTTTCACAATAAAATCCCAGTTCAGGACCAGGGCCAGGACCTAGGCACTGTACAAGGTGGCTGGGACCGTAGTTCTGGGATTTCAGTTTCTGAAAGCCAGAAGGGTTTTTGCTTAAAGGAAGAGTCAGTGGCAGACAGATATGGGTACAGAAACATCTGTTTTATAGGGCAGAAGAAAGCTTGTCACTAGCCCTACTGCCTCCCTTGACAGCAGAATCTACCTTCTAGAGTCCAGGCCCCCATGCTCAGGGGGAAGACATGAGCACACCATCCAAGAAGAGACTTAAGGTCTCTAGGAGACCAGGGAGGAGTGTTGTTCAGTGCCTGTGGCTCCTCCCAGCTCTCCCAGCATCCCTCAGTACTTTTGGCTCCTCCCAGATCTCCCAACATCCCTCCATACCTATGGCTCTTCCTAGCACTTCTCACCCCATCCCCTATCCTAAACTTCTCCTTCCTGGGAGCTAGACTTTAGATTCCCTTCCCCAAGCCTGATCCCTGTATAACTCAGCCATTTGGGTTATGCTGTTCTCTTGGCGCTGGACACCTCTCTTGGTCAGTGATTCTCTCTCTCTCTCTCTCTCTCTCTCTCTCTCTCTCTCTCTCTCTCTCTCTCTCTCTCTCTCTCTCCCTCTCCCTCTCTCTCTCTCTCTCTCCCTCTCTGTCTTTCTCTCCCTCTCTCTCTCTCTCTCTCTCTCTCTCTCTCTCTCTCTCTCTCCCTCTCTCTCTCTCTCTCCCTCCCTCCCTCCCTTCTCACATGGTTTATTCTGCTGGCAAGTTCAGTCTGGCCTCTTTCCTCTATCTGCTTTCTTCCTTATAGCTACAATGAAAACCTTCCCTGTGCTTTAGGAGTAGTTATGCCCCCTCTACTATTTAATTTTTCATTTACATTGTGAAGTTGATTTTCATCCTTGATGCCATACTAGAATAACCCAGATGATTTAAACATTCCCAGCAGACATGGATTGGACCAGAACCTTGGGACCTGGAACCTGCCCACAGTTGTCTTTTTTTTTTTTTAACATTTTGTTTATGTATTTGTATACATGGGTGGTGTGCATGGTCAGAGGACAACTTGCTAGAGTTCTCTCCTTCCACCACATTTGTCCACAGGTTCAATTAAGCTTGGTAATAAGCTCCTTTGCCCACTAAAGCCATCTTGCCAGGCCTCATGAATATTCTTCAACATTCTACTTAACTGATCTTACCTCACATCAGGGCTGGGAGTCATATGTCTTAGTGTGAAAATCTATGTTGACTGTGTTCACTAGGGAAGGAGGATTAGAGAAGTAAGGGACTGGGGAGCAGTGCTCCTGAGTTAGAAGGAAGGAAACAGTCAGGTAGGGCACCTGAGAAGGGACATGGGGGTGGGCCTGTCTTTGCATTCCTGTGCCTGAGCCCTAGGTCCAAACAGGAGCCAGGGAGAGCTATTTAGTTTCCCACTAGGTGGATCTGAGTCGGCTTACAGAGTTTATTACATCCTCAGGCACAGGGAACAGTCAAAGATTTTAACTTGTTTGACAGAGACAGATTCAGTCTGGATACTCAAATCAGTGATCAGAGAGAGTCTTTGTAGCCTGAAAGAAACTTGTGATTTGGACCTTAGAAAGGGTGACCAGATAGACTGGACAGACAACTGGACAGATAGAAGATGTCAGCCGTACCACAGACACACATTCTGGCATTCTGACATCCATCGATATTTAGTCTGTGGTGAGTTGCAACACCCTGTAAGGGTTCCAGCTTGCTCACCTGTAAAACAAGATGGATTCTCTTAACTCTTTGATAGGGCATGTGCTGGTTAGTGGTTTTGTCAGCTTAACATGAGTTAGAGTCATCTAAGAATCAAGAACTTGAATTGAGAAAATGCCTCTATCAGATGTCCTGTAGGCAAGTCTATGAGACATTGTATTGATTAATGGTTAATGTGTGGGAAGGCCCAGCCACTGTGATTAGTGGGACTGGTGTGTATAAAAAATGCTATCTGAGGAGATGGAGAGATGGCTCAGTGGTTAACACTGGCTGCTCTTCTAGAGGACCTGGTTTCAACTTCCAGAATCCACATGGTGGCTCACGACCATTTGTTGTTCCAGTTTCAGGGAATCTGTCGCCCTCTAGTGGCTGCTTAGAACATAGCATGTACATCTTATGCAGACAAGCAATAAGTAAATAAATACATACATGCGCTAAAAATAAATAAGTCTCAAAAAAAAAAAACCCAAACAAACAAGCTGAGCACATTGTGAGGAGCAAGACCATAAGTAGCCCTCCTCCATGGTCTCTGCTTTAGTTCCTGTCTATTGGTCCCTGCCCTGCTTGAGTTTCTCCCTTCTTTTCCTTCATAATAGACTGTGAGCTGCCAAATGAAATGAAATCATTCCTCCCCAGCTTGCTTCTAATCATAGTGTTTAACGCAGTAATACTAAGCAATGTAGTTCAGTGAGTTGCTTTTATTGGCATTTGGGGACCATGAAGAGCTGTGCTCAGTTAATACTGGAGGGAGGTTATCCTCCGTAGATCCACACATGACTGTGTGGGTGTCAGGGAGATCAGCAATAACTCTGAGGAGGTGGGGAGCAGATGAACAGAGATAGTTTAGTTTTATCATGAATCAACTGAAAAATGTCTTGCATTGGCAGGGCTTTACACCCAGCACCTCAGGGGATTGGACCCTAACGACAGAAAGTTAAGTCTTACCTGAAAACGAAAGAACCTAAAGAAAACTAAATAAACTAAGAAAACTAAAGAATGCACTTCAGCATGAAGAAAAAGACAAGCTTTTTCAGCCAGGCTGTGGTGATGGTGGTGGCTGCCCTCTCACCTTTAATCCCAGTACTTGGAGTGTGGGGAAGAGCAGACAGATCTCTGAGTTCAAGGCCAGCCTGGTCTACTGAGTGAGTTTCAAGACAGCCAGGGCTACAGAGAAAACCCCTGTCTTGAAAAACCAAAATCCAACCAACTACCCAAACACACAACCAAAAAACAAACGCAAAAACTACAACAAAAAATCCAGACAAACATACAAAACCCAACAAGTTCTCCAGGACAAGAGAGATGGATCAATGAAAGTCCTTGTTTTTCTTGCAGAGGACCCAGGTTTGATTCCCAGCACCTGCTCACAACAATGGTAACTCTAGTTCCAGATGAGAGGGGTGGGGTTTATGCTCTCCTTTGTCCTCCACAGGCAGCAGACACACATGCACTGTATACCTCTAGCATGAATGCATAAAAACTGTTTCCCTGGACATTTTACATCAGTGAATGTTTTATCTAAATTTTCTTTGATATTTAATTATGTAGAGATTTGTGTGTGTGTGTGTGTGTATACACACAGATACACACACACACACATACACACACACACACACACACACAGATGCTCACAATTGAGTGCAGTGCACAAAGAAGGTAAAGAGTTGGTTGGTTTCCTGGAGCTGACCTTACACTTGGTTGGGAGCTGCCTGATGGGGGTGTTGGGAACTGAACTTCTGTCCTCTGGAAGAGCCTAAAATGCTGTTAACCACTGAGCCATCTCTCTAGCCCCTTCTCTTTGTATTTAAATCCAATAAACCCCATAGTGAACTATCATTGCTTATGTGTCAAAATAGTTAAAATAAAAACAATGACACACCAAACAGTGGCAAAGATTTACAGTGACTGAATTTCTCATAAATTGTGGGTGTGGATGTACAATGTCCCAGCCACCTGTAATGGCAGCTTTTGGTTGTCAACTTGACTTCATCTGGAATGAAGTAAAACCCAAACTGCTGGGAACACCTGTGAGAACTTTTTTTCTTTTGAAGTGGGAAGTCCCACTTTTAATCCAGGTTTTCCAAGTTGGGAAGACCAACCCGTACTCTAGATCCTTTGAGATGGGAAGGTCCACCTTTAATCTGGCTACACTTTCCCGTGGCAGCCTATAGAAAGAACATGGAAAAGGGAAGCTTTTGCTCTTTGCCTGCTTGCCCTTGCTCTCACTGGCAAGCTCATTCATTCACTGGCATTGGAGTCTATGTCTTCTATGTCTTCAGGATTCCAGAGTCTACTGAAGACCACCTGAGATGCCCATCGTCATGAACTGAAAAACTACTAGATTCCTGGACCAGTAGACAGCCATTGTTGGACTAACTAGACCACAGCCTGGAAGACACTCTAATAAATCCCCCTTTTATGTCTCTGTATAGATTTTCTATCTGTTTAGGTCTCCTAATTCACCTTCCTAGAAAAGAGTTCAGCTGTTCTGTAAGAAACAAAACATAGCACACTGTGGGTACTAAAGAGGGGCAAGGGAAGGAGGGGGAAGGAAGGATAGCCCACGTCTGGCCAGAGTTCCTCCTATGCTCTGGGCAAGCAGATGCAGGAGGGCTACCAGATGCTATCCACCCAGACCCGGGGGGGCATCTAAGCCACTAACCCCACTTGAAGGGGGGTGGTGGTGGTGGTGGATGAAAAGGGACAGCCCCTGACCTGGGGCCCAGGGACGACACCCTGTAGCACTGGGGTTATTGGAGTGAGGGCAGAGGGAGAGAGGTTCCCATGCAGGTGAGAGTAAGCACAGCAGGCCTAGATGAACAACGAGAGTCTATGGTTTTAGAGCTTTATTATTGAAAGGCAGGGAGAATGAGACAAGGTAGAAAGAGAGAGAGACCAGCCATGGCCAAGAGGAGAGAAGGAGGAAAAGAAGAGAGAGAAGAAAGTCTAGAGTAAGAGGGAGTGAGTAAGAGGTTGGAGAGGAGAGGAGAGGAGAGGAGAGGAGAGGAGAGGAGAGGAGAGGAGAGGAGAGGAGAGGAGAGGAGAGGAGAGGAGAGGAGAGGAGAGTGGAGAGTAAGTGTAAGAAGAGTAAGAGCAAGAGAGCAAGAGAATGAAGAGGGGCCAAACAGCCCCTCTTATGGTATGCTGTTATCTTTACTGTTGCTAGGTAACTGGGGAGGAGTTTAACCTGAAAGTCAGAAGCTTGGGGCATTGCCTATTTGACTAAAGCCATGCTTCTCTTGTGAGGGCTGTGGGGGTGGTAACTTTGACAGGAGCCAGAGTTCCTGGAGACATGAGAGAACTTCTGTCCCACTGGGTCCCGGGGTTACACCTCAGATTGACTGGAGACCAGACTGTCAGTGTATAGCCCAATGCCCAACAGCACACAGGCTGGTAAGATGGCTAAGTGGGTAATGGTGCTTGATAACCTGAGGCTAAAACCCAGGATCAATGTAGCAAAACTGACTCCTTCAATTTGTCTTCTGACCTCCACATTCATACACTCCATCTATGAAAGAAGTAAATGAATAAAATTTTAAAACAAACAATTGAGCTGAGCATACAATTGCTGTGAGGTCCAACCATCGTGTTCCTGGGCAGTTATCCCACAGACATGGAAACTGGTGTTCACAGATACACCTTTTTGTAAATGTTCACAGTGATTGTGTGTAATGGCCATAAGCACTGTCCAGATGTCCTTCAATAGTGACTTGGTAACCCAGATGCCATGCATTGGTGCTGTGGAATGCAGCTTAGCCATAAAGAATGTCTAGGGAATTCTATGGAGTGAAAAAATATCCCAAAATGGAAGAGAGGAAGAGAGAAATAGAGAGAGAGGGAGGGAGGGAGGGAGGGAAAGAGGGAGAGAGAGAGAGAGAGAGAGAGAGAGAGAGAGAGAGAGAGAGAGAGAGAGAGAGAGAGAGAGAGAGAGAGAGAGAGAGAGGTATATGATTATTAAAAGGCAATGGGAGGCTCCTGAGGGGGCTGGAACCATCTGAAGAATTGGGGGGGGGGGAGACAGGGTTTCTCTGTGTAGCCCTGGCTATCTTGGAACTTACTCTGAAGACCAGGCTGGCCTCCAACTCAGAAATCCACCTGCCTCTGCCTCCCAAGTGCTGGGATTAAAGGTGTGCCCCACTACTGCCTGGCTTATTTGAAATTTTACAAGTGTCATTTATTTGCTTGTTTGTTTGTTTGTTTCCAGGATAGGGTGTATATAGCCCAAAGTAGACCCAAACTTCATGCTTGCTGTTCAGATGATGACGATGACCTTAAATTTATGATCCTCCTGCCTCCACCTCTGAGTTCTGGGACTATAGATGTGTGCAACCATGCCTAGTTTTATGTAGCACTGAGTACTCCACCCAGGGTGTCATGAAAGTTAGGCAAGCCCTTGACCAACTTTGCTACATGCCAGCCCGAATATGATTTATTTTTGTAACTCAAGGGAGATTTTGCTTTAAAAATAAACCTGTTCTTATTCGTAGCAGTTGCTTAAGCCTTGCTAAGCTGGAGCCTGAAGAACTTTCTTGGGCTGCTGAGGGGTGGTGAGAAGGCAGACACTTCTATTGCAAATGAGGACTTCTAAATTTCTACCCAACAACTTCCATCTCCACCTGGGTTCATGACATAAGGTTTCTGAGAGTCACCTAAAGCCTCAAAAGCCCCAAGGATGCCTGTACCTCACGAACCATAGGCATGGTTCTCGTTCTTTGCCCTCACCTCTTTTTGAAATCCCTGGCTGCTGGAAGATGTATTAACTTCTGGAAGATGTATATGCTGCTGGTGTTCCTGTTCATACCCATCTACAGGTCTCTTTATAATCTTCTCTGTCCCTCTCCTACTCCAAACATCCTCTTTGGCTCTATCAGGGCCAGGTCTCTCCTTGTTGCATAAGCATGACATGTTTGTTTTTCAGAGGTTGCCTTGCCTGAATTTTGTAACCAGCTCCCTCAGGAAGGATAGGACCCATCTCATTGCTAACAGTTTTCCCTTCTGAATTCCCATGAGCATGTCTGTTCTGCCCATGACTGAGCTGTATCTGTGAGTAAGGAAGAGAGTTAGTTAATACTTAGTTGTACTCAGGCTCTTGGGTGAGGCTCTGTGGGGCTTGTGTCTTCTGGGGCAAAGTCAAGAAGCAGCCCCACATGTCAGTGTCCACACATACTGCTGTAGGTGTGCTGAGAAAGCCTATTCATCAGTCTAGTCTAGACAGACTGCACCTCCTCTCCTGCCTCCTCACTTGGAAAATGTCACTGAGCTAGCTTTGTGGAGAAAGCGGGAGCTGGGAATTTCCTAGGTCTGTGCCACTTTGTGCGGTGGAAGGGGGCCTGGCTCTTTTCTGATGATGGCAATAAAGACATGTTGCTGTCTTGGATTACCCACTTCTGAGTCTTGCTACTATGGAAGAAAGGTTCTTTCTCAGCTGCAAGTGAGTAGCTCAAAAGAGAAAACTGTGTCCAACAGAGGCCCCAAAAGGAGGAAGCAGAGGACACACAGGACTTAATATGGAGGCGCCAATTGCTCTGTGGAAGGCAGGTGATGAAATTGCTTCACATCAATTCTGGTTTCTGTTTTAAAACATTTGGTTTGTTGCTATGAAAACAAATATATGGAAAGAATGCAGGTCAGTGACACAAAAGGCATTTCTTCTTCCTAACTTTAGATGCTGTTTCCCTCTACCCTTTGACAAGTCGCTGGCCAGCAGAGGAGACAGACGTGGGAGGGCAGCCAATGCTCTTTCTGGAGATGTGGCCTCAGCCCAAGCTCACAAGGTGTGTGTGGGGTGGGTCGGGTGCAATTTTAAACTAATTGATGTACTGCTGTGGGGAGTCTACTCATTAAAACACACTCTTGGAGGGCTGGTGAGATGGCTCAGTAGGTAAGAGCACCCGACTGCTCTTCCAAATGGTCCGGAGTTCAAATCCCAGCAACAACATGGTGGCTCACAACCATCCGTAACGAGATCTGACTCCCTCTTCTGGAATATCTAGACAACTACAGTGTACTTACATATAATAAATAAATAAATCTTAAAAAAAAAAAGCCGGGCGTGGTGGCGCACGCCTTTAATCCCAGCACTCGGGAGGCAGAGGCAGGCGGATTTCTGAGTTCGAGGCCAGCCTGGTCTACAGAGTGAGTTCCAGGACAGCCAAGGCTACACAGAGAAACCCTGTCTCGAAAAAGCCAAAAAAAAAAAAACCAAAAAAAAAACAAAAACAAAAAACAAAACATACTCTTGGTACTGATGAAACCCTAAGCTACAGGGGACAGGAGGAGGCATGGAGATCATGGCCAAGGGGACAGTCTTTATGGTTCTGTGTGATTCACCAGTCTGTCTTCTGGGGACAGGGGACAGCACAGTCTTGGTGGCAGGGAGAGTGTCACTGTGATTGCCTGTCTATTTAAAGCTCATGAGGAAACACAAAGAGGAAACAATTGTCCCACAGGATAGTCTTCTGTAATGTCACTGCTACAGACCCTTCTACATGGGACTCATTAAAGGTCTGGCTCTAAGGACCAAAATGGGGCAAGGGTGTCTGGGATGGAGTAGAAGTACAGGAACAGCGTGGCCCTTCTAAGTCCCTCCCTTGGTAAGGAGAAGGTTTAACTTACATTGATGTATTAGGTCTGTATTTTGCTGTGAGAAAGGATATCCCATACAAATCAGAGACCTTTTAAAGCAGGTGAACTTTGGGTTAGACTCTCCTAGGTTCCAAACTGGCCTCAGATCACACAGCAGAGGGACAACTGCAGTCCCAGGTGACCTCCCAGGCCCTCTCCCCACACTGAGGGAGGTGACTTCCTCATAGTCCCTGCCAGGATGGGAGCCCATTCCACCCCGGTACTCCTAGCAATGCCATCCTTTCTGAGACCAAATGTTTCTCTTTTCTCATACAAAACCATAGACAGTCAATTGCTGTGCTTCCTCTACTGATCCCAGCTCTCAGACAGGCAGGCCCACGTCACTAACAACTCTGGAGTAGGCGAGTGGGCAGAGGAGGCAGTGAGATGGACTCGTGTGTGTGTGTGTGTGTGTGTGTGTGTGTGTGTGTGTGAGAGAGAGAGAGAGAGACAGACAGACAGACAGACAGACAGACACAGTGACAGACAGTGACAGACAGACAGGCAAACAGACAGACAGACAGACAGACAGAAGGTGAGAGCACTGAGCACCTATCTCAGTGTGTCTTGAGAAACTCTTGGGACTGATTCTCCCTGTTACTTGCTGGCCAGTCTGTGCTGGAGACCAGCAGTTGTCATGGTGGGAAATAGGATGGGATGAGTGGGCCATTTCTTTACTTCAGCCCAATGCTCCCTCCCTCCCTCTCCCTCCTCCCCTCCCTCCTCCCCTCCCTCCTCCCTCTCCCTCCCTCCTCCCTCGCCCTCGTCCTCTCTCTCTCTCTCTCTCTCTCTCTCTCTCTCTCTCTCTCTCTCTCTCTCTCTCTCTCTCTCTCTCTCTCCATCTCTCAGCGCAGACCAGGTCTCTCTATAATGTAACTTTGGCTGTCCTAGAACTCGCTATGTAGATACAGGCTGTCGATCAGGCTGTATCTTTGTGTGCTGGGATTAAAGGTATATGCCACCGTGCCTGGCTTCTGCATTTTTTTTTAAAGGGGTTGTTTAATTTTATGTGTATAAGCATTGGTCCACATGTATGTAGGTGTGCCACATGAGTGCAGTACCTCTGAAAACCAGAAGAGGGAGTCACTGGAGAAACTGACCGTTGTGAGATGCTGTGTGAGTGCTGGGAACCAAATGGGGTTGTCTGCAAGAGCAGCCAGTGCTCTGAATCACTGAGCCATCTCTCCAGCCTGTCTTATTTTTGTTTTAAATGTCTGTAACTGTTGAAGAGCCCTTAGTGACTGTCAGCAGCCCAGGACTTCTCAGGAAGCATTCACATTCCCCATGGGTCCCCACTGGTGTGCCTTTAGACAGTGGACCTCCTCCAAAGGTTACCCTTAAACTCTTAGTGTTTGCTCTCCCAGCATTCCTGTCGCTCAGGAATGCAGTAGCTCAGCTGGCCCAGAATCTGGGCTGTGGCCAGGGCAACTTTCTCTCTGTGTGTTTTCAGGTGGCAGCCAGCAGGCCCTGGTTCCTGTGGGCTGTTGCTACCTGGGCCTCTCTATAGGGCTCCTAACACTGGCAGGTAGCCTCCCTCCTCATAATGAGTGGGCAATAAGTTGATAGAGACCAACTCAGGGGCCTGTTTTATCACTAGATGTTAGAAGTCACCCGTTGCTTGAGGTTGGAACCCATGAGGACCCCTAAGGAGGTTGCCTCTCATCTCTCTCCTTTATTTTTATTATTTATTTATTTATTTATTTATTTGAGAAAGGGTTTCTCTGGTTACCCTTGGCTGTTTGGGAACTCAGTCTGTAGCCAGGCTGGTCTCAAACTCAGAGATTCAGCTATTGCTGCCTCCTGTTGGGATTAAAGCCATGCTCCACCACTGCCTGGTGCCTTATTCTTATACACAGAAGCATGCCAAGGTTTTTCATGTGGCTATTTAGATATATCTTAGTCTTGTGAATGTATGTACCTATGTCTGTGTATCACATTCTGTGTATCATATTCTGCATACTGCTTTCCATACCCCAAAATTGCTTGACTGCATCTCTCAGGATTGATGTTCAGTTCTTATGACAAAGAATGCTCTAGTGAGCGTTTGCCAGTTATGTCTGTGTGGCTGAGGGAGGAAGCTCTGATGTCAGTCTAGTCTCCTTCCTTCCTCCCTCTGACCTCTAACTGACCTGCACCCTGGCTCATCTCATAGCTTGTTAACAAATACCAGAAAGGGGACTCTCTGCCCAGACAGTCCTCTCTCCTCCCCTCTCCTCTCATCCCCTCCTCTCCCTTCTCCCTCCCTTCTCCCTCCCCTCTCCCTCCTCTCTCCCTCCCCTCTCGTTCCCCTCCCCTCTCCCTCCCCTTTCCCTCCTCTCCTCTTTCCCTCCCTTCCCCTCCCCTTTCCCTCCCCTCCTCTTTTCCTCCCCACACCTTCCCTCCTCTCCCCTCCCCTCCCCTCCCCTCCCCTCCCCCCCCACTGATCATCTTGCCTCTATCTTATGCATCTTGTTCTTCCCCAGGTGGCCCTGCTTGCCACCTAAGCTCCATAACTCCCCGTACCAGCTTCAGGCAACCTGTATGAACATTCCAGGTCAGACTGGGCATCTCTCTTCCAGGTCCCACAGAGACCTGAGCAGGGTTCCATTCAGAACTTGGAGACTACCTCAGGACTATCTGCCATGTCTGTCTTTCTGGGCCTGGGAAATCTCCACTAGCAGGTATCACCTGAAACTCTGAATGGAAGCCTTGTATAGTCCTGGCCTTAGCTGCCACACTCTGACAGCTAGTGCAGGAATAATGGATCAACCACACCTTGAACATGAACACTGTTGTTAACAGAGCTGCCTGTCATGGCTGGGGAGAAACATAGGGAACCATCAGTTCTAAGTACTTGTGCAGTGTAATTGCATCTCTGGACTGTGGCTCTCTGACCTCCATTCCTTTTCCATGCAGCCCTGAGCACGATAGAGTTTTCTTCCTCCTTTGGTCCTCTGACACTGATTTCTGCTCAGCCCCAAGACCTGAAGGGGCGGTCATCTCCACGCTGAGTTACAGTTATAGTACCTAATGTTGGCCTTCCTCACTCCAAGGCCCCTGACAACCCATGCTCACAGTGGATACTGGAGGTCAGGAAAGGCATTTATCTCACTGTCGTTAGTCTGTGCCCACCGGGGAGACACATTGGTGGCAACTTTTCTTCTACCCAAATTTTAAGAATCAGTGCAGTGAGGCTCAGTGGGCCAGGAGTTCCATTGGAAGAGATCTGTGATTGACCCTCTGTGGTTGCTCAATATTAGTTGTTAATTTGACAGGATCTAGTGTAGCAATTCTCTTCTCAGCCTTCCTAACCCTACGACCCTTTAATACAGTTCCTTGTGCTGTGGTGACTCCGAACCACAAAGTTATTTGTTGCTACTTCAAAACTTTATGTTTCTACTGTTACAAATCAGATTGTAAATATCTGATATGTGACCCCCACCACCAACCCCAAAGTGGTTGAGACCCACAGGTCGAGACCCACTGATCTAGAATCACCATAGAGATATGACTCAGGGTATGTCTTCAGGGGATTATCTGTCAGGTTAATTGAAATGGGAAGAGTCACTCACCTTAAATATGGGCAGCAGTATTCCCCCAGCTAGCGTTCCAGAGAGCATAAACAGGAGAAAGCCAGCTGAGTCCCAGTACTCATCTCTCTGGGCTTCCTGCTGCTATGATAGACTGCATCCTTTTAAACCATCTTCCATAGAAACCCTTTCTCCCATGAGTTGCTTTTTGAAGATATTTGGTCACAGACACCAGAGAAGAAACCAGCAAACCCTTCCAGCTCTGGCTGCATTGTTCAGCCACTCTGAGCTGAGGAACTGTCTCTAAGAGATCTGCCCTAGGGGATGTCAGATGTGGCTCAGTGAAGGACTGAGTGTGTAATTGCTTGGAGTCTCCATTAGAGTGAGGTGCCCACTCCCAAGCATCATTCCTCAAGTCTTTGCTATACCCCTTCAGAGACCACATCCCCACAGGCTATAGTTTCATATTACAGCCAACTCCTGATGTCCATTTCCACAGTGGAGCCTGAACTCCTGACAAGAGCCACCATTGTAGCACGGCTCTGGCCCCTGAGCACAGTGTCTGTAGAATGGACTAACTGTCTTCACTGCTGACCTCCTACCCAAGCTCCCTGCCACAGTTAACTCTCACCGTGCACCTCTTCCATGCCAGAACCGTTCCAGGTTTAACAAAATCCATCCGAGTTGGTATCCAACTGGTGACAGTGAAGAAAGTGCTGCCCAGCTTCTCTTTAACCCCATGACCACTGATCTTGGCCAGTTATCTTGACTGCATCTGGCATCAACTAAAATCCAAACTTGTTGGCTATGTCTGTGCACCAGTAGATTATACAACTGCAAAAACAGATGAGAGAGTTAGGGTGTGGTTGGTCCCTGCTTGCTCTTTATCTCCTGCATCCCAGCCTGCACATCTGTGGGTTTGAGGAAGACTGCCCCATCCTGGCTTAAACAAACACCCTCCAAGATGGCCAGGACATCGGGAAGACTAGGGGCGGGGCTCCATCATCCATATGGCTATGGAGAAGAACTGGTCCCTGCAGGATAAAGGCTTTCTATGTGCAGCCTTTTGGGTGAGGAGCACCCACACTACTGCAAACACCTCCCCCTTATGTTCTCTAAGGAAGCTCAATAAACTCATTGGCTTTACAGAATGGACTTTGGCAAATCTTGTTTCCGTTTGACGTTGAGACCTTAGAGGGAACTGTACCATTTTGTCTCCCAGAGGAGGGATTTTAGTACTGCATGTGTTTAGTTAGTCTCACTTCACAAAGGAAGGAGCAGAGGTTTGGGAAGTTGTGTGACTTGTGGGCTCACACATATGTCACACGGGTCCTAGTTGTGGGTGAGAAAAGCAGCTGAGGTACAAAATGTCCTTAAACTCCAAACTCCCCTATCACATGGCCAACTGCTCCCTTGGAAGTTGCTCCAGGCCTTTTATCTGGTGCCTAATGCCTGAGAGGTGCTGAGTGGACTTTTGGAGCCAGCCCTGGCTCTGGAACCAGAGGATCAGATTTGGCTAGTTGGTTCTGACCAGACAGAACCTGGTCTCTCTAGAGATTCCTTGTCTTTCAGTCTGAAACTCTCCTTAAATCTTCATGTCTTTTGCTTCAGACACTGAGTTTATCTAAAATTTCCACAAAAGAGGAGGACATTACCTACGAAGACAAACCCTGTGTCCACCATAGGGCTACCCTGTAAGGCAGGTACCCAGTCCACAGGGGGCAATGCCAGGTGATTTTTCTGCCGGGAAAGGCTCCTGGCCAGGATTATGGGTCTGGACTTTGGGTCTATTCTCAGTGTCATTGCTCAAGATGACAATTGTCAAGAGCCTGAACTCTTGACAGGTCTAACGATGGAGAAACTAGCACCAACCACAGCAAGGCAGATTCATCAGTTCTCAACCTAAGGGTTAACTTTTTCGGTACACTTCTATCTCCAAAAATATTTATATTAGAATTCATAATAGCAGCAAAGTTACAGTTATGAAGTAGCAAGGGAAATAATTTTTTTGACTGGAGGTCACCACAACATGAGGAACTGTATTAAAGGATCGCAGTATTAGGAAGGTTGAGAATCATTGTTTAAGTGGACATAGAAGGAGATGCTAAGGAGGACCCCAGTTTCTATCCTGGAGTGGCCCTGGAATTCAGTACCAAGGCAGTGATGGGTTTCCTTCAGGTCAAGTTAGTTTGAGAAAGCTGGGAGATATGTAGAGAGGAAAGGGCCAGATTTACAAACCTCAGATGGAGGTCAGAAGAATGGACTGGTCACAGACACCCGGGCCTACAGATTTCTTTACATTTCTGATTTAATGTTTTTGCATGTGTATGCATATGCACTGTGCATGTGTATTTCCATATTGTAGGCACATGTGCATGTGTGGGCAGCTCAAGGTAGACATTGGGTGTCTCCCTACCCCACTCTCCACTGTATTTATTGAGGCCAGGTCTCCTGAACTGTAGCTTGCTGATTCCAGCTAAGCTAGCCAGGCAGCTGACCCTGAGGATGTCCAGTCTGCCTCTCAGATGCTGGGATTACAGGTAACTGCCATACCTGCCCAGCTATTACATGGTTCTAGAGATCTGATTTCTGGTCTTCATGCTTACATCGAACATGTTTTAGTCACTAAGCCATTGTCTCCCCACAGCCCTGTTTTAAAAAATTAAATAAAAGTTTTGATGTTTGAGTAATGACAGACCCAAGGGAAGCTGCAGCTGGGTCCATGCATCTGTCCTTCAAATTCACCCCTGGTCCTGTCCTGCACAGCTACAGTGATGTTGAAGTCAGGGATAGGGACACTGCTACCATCCACACAGCTTTTTCATATCATGATTGTGTGCGCACACATACACATGCATGCTGTGTGCATGGTATCTGGTGCAGTTTCAGAGCATGTGTAGATCTGCCTTGTCACTGTCACTGAAGGCTCTTCCTATGGTTAGAAAATTGCAGAGAAGTTTCTGTGGGGAGGTGACCGTAGGGTCTCTTAATAATGAACCTTCCTGCCTCATCCTCGGCTCTGCACCCTTCCTTCCTGCCCCATCCTCCTCTCTGTACCCTTTGTGCAGGCGGCTTTCTGCTCAGGCTCACTTCTGAGTACCCTCCCCCTGTGGTCCATCCTGTGGTAAATAACCAGCTTAGAAAGGACAATGGACTAGTTTCTAAGCTGCATTTACCAGAAAAGGCTACATGTCTAGAAGGCTTTGCAGGGCCTTGTGCTAATTTTAGCTTGAATCAAAGAAAATACACTTTCATGATTTGTCGATTACATTTAACAGCTGCAGCTGACGCTGGAGTGACCCTGAAGTCCGTGTCAAGAGGTTAAAGCAGAGCTCCGTGCACTAGTGACACCATTGGGGGTGCTTCTGTTTTTTGGCTAAATTCTACACTTTGAGGGGTCTTTCCTAAATGAGACAGTCTCTGAGAAACCTAGTAAGTGAACTCCCACAGAAACAAGGGGGAGGGAAACACCCTATCTTCTTGATATCAATTTTTGGATCCACGTATTTTCGGTCACTCACTAGCATATTAATTCTTCCATCCATGAATTCTGATATTGGAGGTCCATAACAGAAGCCACAGATTCACCCAGTGGAAAAATAGTCCTTCAGGCTGCAGAAGCAGCAATTGAGTAGTGCACCACTGCCATCTAAGGCTCATGAAAGAAAATTTTAAAAATTGAGATCTGTGATTCATGTAATGTATGTCAAATAGCCCAAAGAGTTGTTTGTGAGCTTTGAAACCTGGGGCTGAGAAAATAGCAGAAAAGGCCGGGACATGCCCGGGCAGGCCCATCATTACATGTCCTGACTGGCCTGTTGCCTCCCTATCTCCTGCACTTCTGACAGTCTGCTGATGTTTAAATCAACCAATCATGTGAAACCGCGCCAATTCCTCCCCCAGCACCACCCCTTTTCTTTAAAAACCCCTAGCTTCCAAGCCTCATGGTCAAATCCACTGTCTCCTCCCTGAGATACATTTCGACCCAGAGCTCCGCCATTAAACTACCTCCTGTTCTTACTTCAAGTTGGTCGTCTGTTCGTGATTCTTGGGTGCATGTCGAATCAGGAATTGAGTGGGGGTTTCCCCACTAGGTTCTTTCAGCTCACATTCAGTGTTGCACCATAGGGTGGCTCTTGAATATCTTGGAATCGAGACTTGTTAGACTGTTCCTGGGCCTTTCAATAGGAACAATTCAGTCAACTTCAATGGCTCCCAGAAAAAGGAAGTCTAGTGTAGAGAAGCTGGGTGTCAAGGGGACCGTGAGATGAAGCTGACAAGGCTTCCCACACCATTTGGATGAGGACAGAGCTAAGCAGTGGTGACAGTATCTAGAGGCTCTGTGTCAGGCAGCACAGGGTTTGAGTCCTGAGTCTGTCCCTTGTCAGTTACTGGACCTAGAACAAGCTACTTAGGCCTCTTCATTCATTCTATGAGACAGGGTGTTCCTAGGGAGCCAAAGGTGGCCTAAAATTTGAGATTCTTCTGCCTTAGCTCCTCTAGTGCTGGGATTGGAAAGTTGAACCATCATGACTGGACCACTTAAACTTTTGGAGACTAGTGGTTTTAATACCTAGTGGGAAACAGGACTAGTGATCTGACCCTAATTAGGCCAGCATGGCCATTAAAAATATGTGAACCACAAAGAACATATAATAGAGCCTCCAAATGGAAGGCATATATAGTTCTTACTGACTGGTAGCTAGTAAGACTAAGAAGGAGATATGGGGGACATCGAAGGCTACACAAATGAGACAGAGAGACAAGGTTTCACAGGGTCAGTAGGAGTTTTCCATTCAAACGGGGAAGAGGAGTCCAGATGCAGGAACTGTGTGTACAAAGGCATTTTAGTAATAATTGTCCCACGTGCTGAGTGCATTTTATTGAGTTTGGCCTGGTCTAAGCTCAAAGTGGATGAGGTGTGGCTGGAGAGAAACTCAATGGTTAGAGCACTTACCACTTCTGCTGGGATCAGAGTTTGGTTCACAGCATCCAAGTACCAGGGCTTACAACTGCCAGTAACTCCAGCTTCAGGAGATCCAATATCTTGCTCTGGGCCTCCACAGGCACCTGCATGCATATATGCAAATGCATGTAGTCTTTCTCTCTCACACACATGCCCAAAATTGAAATAATAAAATAACTCTTAAAAATCCACTGAGTGAAATAGAACAGGTGATTTTGGCTAGAACCTCCAGGAGGGCTCAGGAGTCCATCTTGCTTCCAAACTTCCTCCAACCTCTATCAGAGCTGAATCAAGTGGGCTGGAAAAGGGCAGGCCTGCATAGGGCAGAGAGTGTATACCAAAAACCTCTGTGCCATCAACAGTTTCACAGGCTCACCTACTCCCCTCTCCGTACCCTCACCCCCTCTTCAAATCCCCTCTTCCCACTCCACCTGCTCACTCCTACCATGTTTCCTACCTTCATTGCTTGTTTCCATCTGCCTGAAGATCTTGTCTGTTTGATTCTCGGGCATGGACTTGTCCTCAGGCATCTTCATCACGGAGGACACCATCTTGTAGATGGCCTGCAAAGGGGCATCTGTGAGTGTGCTCTGGAGGACGGAGGGTGAGTTACGGTCCTTGCTCAGCTAACCAAGGAGCAATGACAGGGCAGAGTCAGGACCCTTCTCTCATCAGAACAAGTCTCACAAACAAGGTGCTGGGTAAAGGGAGCCAGGAAAGTTTAAGTGATGTTCAAGAGCACAGGATACAGCTGGGGCATGGAAGAATGTAGGGCTCCTTGGTTCTGAGTAGAGGGGAGGTTGTGGGGGAAAGCATCTGTCTGAAAGGAAGGTCTTTGGTGGGGAGCTGGGAAATCCTTGAGGGAAGGTCAAAGGGGAAATCCATTGATCCCTGCCCACCCATGGGTCCTGAATCTGCAGATTCAACAAAATACAGGTGGAAAATAGTCTAGAAAACGAAACTGGAGGTACACAGTTTCCTGTTATTTCCCAAATAATACAAATTATTATTAACATCTATAGCCATTGTATTAGGCACTGTATATAATTACTTTACTTATTTTATGGATGTATGTAATTATTTATTTGAGGGAGATGACCTCACGACCAATTCAGAGGACAACTTGTGGAAGCTGGTTCTCTTTTCCTACCATGTGGGTCTTAGGGATCAAAGCCAGGCTGCCAGGCTTGGTAGCAAGCACCTTTACCCACAGAGTCAGCTCACTGGACCAAATACAGAGATGGTTTAGAGCATGGAGTAGGAAGGATGCAGGGTGCACATAAGCATTGCTCCTGTGAAGGACTGACTGCTGACTCATCCTTTACTGTGCCGTTCTGATTTCTATAGGAAGCCCTATAGACAGCTAGTGTGTGTGTATGTTATACATATGTGTGTAGATGATCACACACCCATGCAGAGGCCAAACAGGAATACCGGTGTTCACAAGATTCCCTTTCTCTATCACTGAACCCGGCCGGGGCTTATCATTTTAGCTAGGTTGCCTGCTCAGCAAGCTTCTGGGACTCACTTGTCCCCTAGTTCTAGGGTTTCGGGCATGCTCAGCCACTCCTGCCTTTTCCGTGGGTGTTGGGATTCAGAACTCAGGTCCTCATGCTGAGTATCAAGTGTTCTTCCCCACTGAGCCATTTTCCCAGTTCTTGCTTTGACAATTCTTAATCACCTATCTGAGCCTCAGATCTTATTAGAGGTTAAAAAAAAAAGACCCGTTTTATAGAATTGTGTGAATAAACCTGATGGATGAGCTCAGCTGGGGCCTGATTTCCAGCAAGCAATCGATAGATGCTTAGCTTTTATCATTATTCTCTGCAGACATGCAGTCCTTTAGTATACCAGGTAGCAAGTGGGCAGAGGAATGACCTGGTGTATGGGGCCGGGGATGGGGGTCCTGGATCCCTGACTCCCCATGCGCCAGGCCCTGTCAAGTGCAGGTACCTGCACTATCTCCAGCATTTCACTGCAGCTGATGTAGCCATTGCTGTCTAGGTCGTACATGCTGAAGGCCCACTTGACCTTCTGTTTCAGCTTGTCCCAAGAGGTCATGATCAGAGCAATGATGAACACTCGGAAGTTGATGGTGCTATCACTGTTGGTGTCAAACGTGTGGAAGACATGTTCAGCGAACTTGGAGGTGTCTCTGTAGGGGTAGAATTTGGCCTAGATCTTGAAATTGTCCACGGTCAGGTGGCCAGTGGAACACCCATTGAGGAAGCCCTTCTACCACTCCTGAAGCTCATGGTTGGTGAACTCCCTGTGTTTCCGCAGGTCCTGCAGCACCTCAGGACCCAGCTTGCTGTTCTGCTTGCCCATGGCAGCTGGCAGTGGAGACTAAACCTGCAAGGCCAAGACACAAGGTAAGCTGTGGATAACTGAAACTCCATGTCTGGCTTCCTATCACACTCTACCACCATGCTGGCTAAGCAATATCTGCTGTATGTCCAGTGCCATCCATCACAGCAGAGGATCTCAGCCTTCCTAAAGCTGCAGCCCCTTAATACAGTTCCTCATGTTGTGGTGAACTCCCAGCTATAAAGTCATTTTCGTTGCTACATCATAACTGTAATTTTGCTATGGTTATGAATCATAATGTAAATATGTGATATGCAGGAGGGTCTTAGGTGACTCCCTTTGAAAGGGTCATTCCATTGTCAAAGGGGTTATGATAACAAAGGTTGAGATCTTCTGGGCCAGAAGAACTCAAGACCATGATAGTGCAAGCTCTGGCTTTTAGTATTTCCAGGATGGCTCTCCTCAGGAGGTACAAAATGGCTGTATATAACATGGCAAAACCCAGAACACTCTAGAAAAGACAGAAAGAATATCTTTTTATAGCTAAATACAGTCTACTTGGAGCATGCATGCAGAATCATGGTATAAGGAGACAGGGAGAGGCAAGCCAAAATCAGTGGAATGAAGCTTTGTCAAATGTCCTGTAAGGGTTACACAAGAGGCAGGATTGAGACAAACCCCTCAGCTCATCAGCTTGGGGTAAAGGGGTCTCATGGACCCAATCCTGACTCTTCGCTTTGAACAGCTCGTTCTTTTTCTCGTGGGGGACCCGGTGTGTTTGTTTCCTTGTCACAGATACATTTGCTGATGCTGCATAGTAAATAAATCCTGCCTGCATAGGCAGATGTTAGTGGTTCACATTCCTACCTAACACAGCTAGGGTAAATTTAGAACTAGGTTGACACCCATCCTGAGTGGACTCAGGGATGATACCAGAGAACAGGAACATGGCTTTGGCCCTTCAAAGTTCAACTTCATTTATCAGCAACCTTAATTTTATAAATGACATTTAAAAACCCCATTCTTACCCAGATTTCTGGGTTAATCTGGGTATGTAGGGTTTCATGGGGACCCAGGTATTAAAGCTTTGAAGCATGTTGATAGGGGGTTTCTAGACCCCCCCCAAGACCTCCTTATCCCCCTCCATACAATACTGGGAGAAGTTATCAGCACATGCCATGCTATTTTTAACCCTAGAAGAGACACCTGGAACCTTATGGGAGTCCCCACTCTTTATTATGCCTATGAGATATTGTTCTGCCAGGGAGATCTAGAATTAGTATCAATCAGTTGGTGAATGTCCATGTGAATGTTAACAGCTGAAACAGCCCCCATGGAAATTCAGGACTGTGCTTCATTGGCCAGCACACCACACTACAGTCTTCTACAAGGTCCAAGTGTGAGATCCTGCAGTGATTGGCCATTGGCCATTAATACTCGTTCACTTCCCTACCTCAATTTTGATTTCTTTCTTTCACAGTAACACACCTGTATAGCTCAGTTATTTTTGAAATGTGTAGAAGAACTAGTGTGGGTGAGTCTCCTCTACCCAAGTCCCAAAGGAAACCACTCTGAAGTGCTCAGAGGCTTATGAATTCTAAGCACTACGTGCTAGGTCCTGTTAAGGAAGATGAGACATGCACTCAATATTACCTGCCACCGCCCGTCTTCATCACCTCTTTCCCAGGATGTTAGCATTCTATGTACATATTTTATTTACTTATTCACAGGACTAGGAGATATTTAA
This sequence comes from Mus caroli, assembly GCF_978045245.1. Classification (NCBI taxonomy): domain Eukaryota; kingdom Metazoa; phylum Chordata; class Mammalia; order Rodentia; family Muridae; genus Mus; species Mus caroli. The sequence goes on along the minus strand of NW_028227269.1, from coordinate 20,790,850 downwards.
AGTTCCTTGTCCAACACAGACATATGGCACCTTGATATTGCCTTTCAAAGAACACATTTACTTACCTAAACATGCCCTCCCCTGTACAAACAACCAACTCAAATGTCCACAGTATCTTGATCAGAAATAATCATCAACTCATGTAGTCAGGTGCCACACATCTGTAACTCCAGAACTGGAGGGTAGAGGCAGGATTATCAGGAGTTCAAGGTCATCTATGACTATATAACAAGTTCATGGCCAGCCTGAGCTACATGAGACTCTGTCTAACAAAGTTATATTAAAAGAAAGAGAACAGGAAGTCCAATAGTGGTGCATGCCTTTAACCCCATCACTCAGTGACAGTGCAGACAGATAGGAGTTCAATGAAGGCTACCCTGGGCTACAGAGCAAGTTCTAGGATAGCCAGGACTACACAGAGAAACATTGTCTCTCTCTGAAAGACATACACACAAACATAGACCGGGGGGGGGGGAGAGAGAGAGACCGAGAGACAGAGAGAGATCTTCAAATGGAAGATTATGCACAAGGGCATGTGGTGATTGATGCCATCTATGAGAACAAGTCTGATGGGTTTGTGAGTGGAGGCCTCCTGTGGAAGAACTTACTGGAAAGGTAAAGTTTAAGTGGGGAATTGGCTGAATGGACAGGTACCTTGTAGGACTTTCTGTCGTGTTTTCCTTTGTAATTTTATTTGTTTGTTTGTTTTATGAGATAGGGTCTCATGTAGCTAGAAAGAGCGATGACACTACGTTCTTCTCAAAGCAGTTTATTCAGGAACCTTTCAACATGAATGCATGAATCTCTCTCCACGAATAGTCTCTTGTGTATCTCCTTGCCCCCAATTGCAATCCCTTATATAGCCCCTCAACCATGCGCCATCAGCCCAGTCCACGTAAGAGCAGTCCATTGGCCAGAATCATCACTCGTCATATGGTCTGATCTTGAATGATGGTGCACCTACGCAGTTCTCATGATGGTCGTGGCTTATTTTCAGGTGTATGAGGAAGTCGGGTGCAAGTCGTAAGACTTGGCTGCAGTCCCGGGCGCCATCTTGGGACTGCTGTGACACCCACTCCCCACATCTCCCCCTTCTGTACTTATTGGCAGAGAGAATGTCTGTCTTATGTCGCACCCTGTGGCAATGCCCCTTACCCATCATCGGGAGACAAAAAGCATTGGTTTGATCCCTGTCTTAGGTTGGTGACATGCCCAGGAAGTCTTACCCGTCATTGACTACTTCTCTAGCATGCCAAGCCACACATGAGGAGATTGTCCTGTTTTGGCTGGCGCAAAAGCCTGTATCATAAAGGCTTGGGCTCTGCACTGATGACTCTGCTTGCGGCAGGTGCACCAGAAGGCCAGGATGCTGAATAATATCAAACACAGGGCAAGTCCATCAATTCTGGCTCACTCTTTCAAGCGGGAGACAGCGGTCAGCAATCCAAAGCTTCTGCAACTCCAACGGTTAAATTATTCACAGCCACGGCAGTTTGTAAGGGATATGGCCGCACTGGTGGCTGCAGTGGCAGAGATTGCTACAGCAGTGACAATGGCTGCAGCAACGCCAAAAATCCCTCTTAGGTCCAAACAAAGTCATAGCAGAAGGAGCCTGAACAGGCAAAGGTTCAAAGCGAGGCATCCTAGTCACAACAGCTAAATGATATTTAGATGCATTCCAGCACATACTATAATAACAAATATCACTACTACAATTAACAACATTATTCTCATAACTACCATTATAAACAATAAACACAAAAGGAGGCCACATACAAACAGGCATAGCCTGAAAAGAAGCATTCCTCCCTCCAGCAAATTGAAATACAGAAGTTTTAAACACATTAGTCCATTCCAATTAAAACTTGCATTGCCCCAGGCCCCTCTCGCCACCATGCTTAAGGGGGAAAGATCAGTGCAACTACCATTCACCCCACCTAACACCATATATTAAAAGGATTACTAGCTCCTACTTGAGCTGGATTTTGATATGTCCAATTAGACCCTGAAAAGGAACTATTATGGACTGTACCTATATAAGGGGAAAATGAAAAATAATTCTTCACTGCCCAAGGTACTTTTCTAGATTGACAGCCGGTCCAAGGTGGAAGGGAATCACGAACGCTCCTACAAAAAAGGGGCCCATCTAGGTTAGATAGGTGCTATTGCCCTTGGATATTCTGGCAGGCCACAACCCTCAAATCCAGGTAGCAACAGCTTTAGTAGATACAGCTGAACACAATCACTCATCTGTGAAATATTTTGAATCATCTGAAAACACAACAATCCCCTTAGCTGAAGCAGCATAGATTCCCTCACTGGAGCTATCTCTCCATCCCATGATAAAAAAAGGCAATTGTAGCAAAGCATTAGATGTAAAGAATTGAGGAAACACCTGTGCCAAATGCGTCAACGGCATGGTTTTCAGGAACACAGAAATAATTCCCCAATGTAGCTCTTCAGTTCTCACTAGCGGGACCATTCCCAGCCACAGGAATATCCACGTCCTCATTGCTCTGATTGCCCTGAATTGCTCTGGTCAGCCTCTCTGGGATCCACAGCAGTAGTTGGTGATCCTGGGGAAACACACAAACAGACCCTCTCTCCCAAACCAACACTGGGTCAGGGCCCTTCCAACAACCAGTCAAGAAGTACACTTGGATGGGATAATTAGTTTGAGCCGCTACAAATCTCCCTTGTCCCAGCAGCATGTCTTGATCCCAGGCTGCCTGGCCATTGCCAGCATTTATTGCTGCATGCTCAGCAGCAACCTCAATGAAAAATGCCGTCCAGTCTAAATATTGGCCTGGTGACAATCAGGCATGAGCCAGATTCTGCCAATTGCTTGGAGTCATGCAGTAGCGGTGCAGGTTCTCTAACTGCACTCTTACAAAAGCAGCACTGACACCATAAGTACGAACTCCTTACACTAATCTTTGAACAATCTTCCAATCAAGTGGCTCATGATAATGACCTCCCTGTGCATCCTTAAATACAGGAAAGCACTGGGCTCCCAGTTCCCTCCAGGTTTCTAAATGCAGACTATGCCCAGATCCTCTGTCAGGGGCTCACGGAGGCTGCCACAGCGGCCCTGGCCCTGAAGGTTCTACCTTCATTTTTAGTTTCTCTAGACTGTCAGCTATGCTCTCCAGATTGTCCTCAGACATATCCCCATCACTAGAACTTCCTTCTGCCTCTGACTTTTGGGATCGCGCCTCTCTCACCTGATTCAGTGCCTCATTGCCCTTTTGGAGTTCTACTCCACACTGGCAGCACCCCTTTAGCAAGAACTCCCTGTTCTTCTGCAAACTTCAAGTCCTTCTCTAACTTCTCCCACCTGAGCCCTGTAAGAAGTCCTGATACAGAGAACCAAGGAGCGACCTGATCCACTACTTTTAAAAAGTTCTACAGGGTCTCCTTTTTCAGCCTGATTCCTTTCACTTTCAGCAAGTCCTTAAGGGCTTGGCTAACTGTTTGACCTGAGGTTGAATTCCCCATGGTGCTTGGTGCAACTTGTCCCAAAACCAGGAACCTTAACTTGTCCCAAAAACGGGAACCTTAACTTGTACCCAAACCGGGAAACTTATAGTCTCAATCCAAGAACTTAAATTGTCCCACTTACCCGGGAACCTTACCAGCTAGCTGCCCAGACTGTGATGAGTTCTGAACGTCCCCGTATGGGCCACCATTGGTCGCCTCCGATTCCGACCAGCAGAAAGAAGTGATGACACTACATTCTTCTCAAAGCAGTTTATTCAGGAACCTTTCAACATGCATGCATGAATCTCCCTCCAGGAATAGTCTCTTGTGTATCTCCTTGCCCCCAATCGCAATCCCTTATATAACCCCTCATCCACACCCCATCAGCAGAGTCCACATAACAGCAGTCCATTGGCCAGAATCATCACTCGTCATATGGTCTGATCTTGCATCATGGTGCGCCTGCGCAGTTCTCACAATGGTCATGGCTTATTTTCAGGTGTATGAGGAAGTCAGGGGCAAGTCATAAGATTTGGCTGCAGTCCTAGGCACCATCTTGGGACTGCTGCCACATCTGCTCCCCACAGTAGCTCACTCTGACTTCAAACTTACTACGTAGCTGAGGACAACCTGCACCCTTACCTTCCTGCCTCCCCTGTCTAGCAGTCACAGGTGTGAGCCACAAAGCCTGGCTCTTTTGTAGATTTTTTTTTTGTTTTGTTTCTTTGGTTTTTTGTTGTTTTGTTTTTTGAGACAGGGTTTATCTGTATAGCCCTGGCTGTCCTGAAACTCACTTTGTAGATGAGGCTGGTCTCGAACTCAGAAATGCCCCTGACTCTGCCTCCCTAGTGCTGTGATAAAACGTCATTTACAGTTTTAAGATGTCAAAATGTGTACATGTGTTCTTTTCCTTTTTTCTCTTTCAAAGATTTAAAAATATTTATCTATATAGTATGTTACAAATGATTTTCTTTTTATATAATACATTCTGAGGTTGCCTGGTACCTGCAAAGGCCTGAGTAGTATGTCGGATCCCTGGAACTGGAGTTACAGAAGTTTTGAGCCACCATGTGGGTGTAGGGAACAGGACTGAACTGGGGTCCTCTGCCAGAACAGCAAGAGCCCTCTCTCCAGGATTCCATTCCCCTTAGATTTCATTTTCTACTCAAAGAAGAAGAATCCCCAAATCATAGTCACCCAGCCTCTAACTCTTGACTGGTGGCATGTCTAAGAACCTCTGAGTTGATAGGACACTATAAGCTAAGGCCTGTCTGGGAGGGGCTTCAGGAACAAGAAATAGAGACAGAGCCTTCACGCTGGCACACAGCTCTAATCCCAGCAGTCAGAAAGCAGAGGCAGCCAGATAACTTTGAGCTCCATGCCAGCCTGGATTACAGAGAGAGGACCCTGTCTCGAAAACAAAAAACAACCGAAACGCAGAACTAGGGTCCTAGAGGACCTGCATACAGGGGTGAAGGCTCTCTTGAGTCCCCTGGTGATGGCTTACTGTCAGATCCTCTCTTTTCTTGCTACATGCACTTCCTATCTCACAGCCTTGCTTCTACCACGGTTTATTGTCCTCTTTCCTTATCACCTACAGCCTGGGCTTCAACCACGGGTCAGCCAACCTCTCCCTTGCTCACTGGACATTGAGCTTGACAGGGTGGCCAGTGCTAGCTGGAAGTATCCTCAGAAGCTAGCTACATCCATCTCTGAAGAGGAGCACACAATACCAATTTCCCCAACCACAGAGAGTCTGCACTAAGAGGACAAAGGCGACTACTGGTGGCTGAGGGGTCACCGCAGGCCTAGTATAAGCATACAGATGAGCTGCTCTCCATGGATCCCACTACCCAGGGCTCTAATCCACACCCCAACATAGAGTAAGACCATATCATGACTCTTTGGGAAGGGATAGAAATGTCCTGGCTTTATTGTAGGTAATTCATTTTGGAAACTCAATTAAGAAAACACATGTAAAGTTGAAGCCACCCTGGGAACACGGAGGTGTAGGTAAGAATAGGGCAGCCAACAGTTGGAGGGTGGTACACCTGGTGATGGTTGGTCCAAAGAATCCCTTAGTGGAGCAGGAAAAGAGGTACAAAAAGAGATGTCTGGGGACAATCCAGGAATACTGATACAGAAGAAAGGGAGGAAGGAGGGGAGGAGGAAGGAAGGAAAAAGGGAGGGAAGGAAGGAAGAAATGAGGGAGAGGGAAAAGGAGGGCATGGGAGGGAGAAGGGAACTGGAGTACCTAGACGAAGGAACAATGAGCTGAGCCCAGGAGGTGACTACTAGGATGTTACTGTCAGAGGCAGGCCCTCAGGAGACCCTCAGGCAGGAGACAAAACTGTGAAACAATGTGAACAGGAGACCCCAGAAAAGAGGGCAGAGTTTGGGGTGGTAGCAGGTAAAAGGTAGAGAAGCCAGGTTGGTTCAAGATGGGAGGTGTGGGGTCCTCTGCTCAAATACTAGTATTGAAGAGAAAAGATCTAGACCCGGTGAAGCCATGTAGCTCCAAGGCCCTCACCACTGAGCCATTCACACAGGGAAACTTACAATGTGTCTCTGGCCTGGAGTTCACTTAGAAATGTCACCCATCAGATACATCTTGCTAACCAGAGAACTGACCATCAGAGAGCTGCAGAACCTCTCCTAAGTGAGCCAGGACCTGACTCCAGGATACCCAGGTATGGGATTGTGCTGGTATGACAGTCCCAGAGAGGGCAATGTGGAAACAGCTGCATTGCCACCATAGCTAGCCCTGTGCTTGTGGCTCCTCTTCATGATCAACAGCCCTGGACCCCACTGCCTTGCCACAGACCCTTGGTTTCCAGCTCATGAACGCAGCATCCACCCACCTCATTGAACACACATCACTGCTGTGTCTGTGATCTATCATCTAACAGATGCTACTAGAATGCCAAACTCCTTGTACCCTCTCTGCAAAAACCTGCCAGGAGGAGGCTGCAGTGCAGACAGCCTTGGAGGTGTTGGAGGAGAGGCTTCATTTCCCTTATTTCTCATGCCCTTCCCAATGGCTTGAAGATCTGCTCCTTACCAAATATTTCGGAGGTAGGAGCTCCAGAACACAGGGCTGTGCCTCTGCCCAGCCTTTGCCTCCTCCCTGTTATCAGGCTGCTAATTAGAATTCATGCTTTGCATTGGTTTTGGACATTCTTGCTGTTGTGGTTATAGTACACACACACACACACACACACACACACACATAAACACACATACACACACACAGAGACAGATGGCCTTGTTCTCAGGATGTACTAATACTAATTTGGAGGCAGGAAGAATTTTGACATAGCTCACATCCAAGCAGATCCCAAGTGACCCTCTGTGGATCAAAGAACAAGGCGTAAGCATCAGGAGGATGGAGATCACCCGGGAAAATTCAATCCATGTTTCAGGGCTATCCCTGAGGTGTTGAGGGTTCATGGGATGTAGAAAAGGGAAAAGGAAGGGTCTGATCCTTAGGACCTGGTTCTGAGGAGCAATGGCTTGAAGATCTGCTCCTGCATGCAATGTCATTCAAAGAATGGGTTGTGACAATGGGAATGTGTCTGGCCATCTTAAGCACCTGGGACCAATGGCATAAACAGTATGAGATAAGGAGGAAGAGAGGGTAGGATTGACCCTTTTCTAAAACTCCAGTAAAGAAGGGCTCTATGTAAAGAAGCCTCAGTCATGGAGGGACTCCATGGAGCATAGTCCTCCTGCCCTGCCATGTTCCACTACACCCAGATGGGAAAACACACCTTTACAATGCTAAGTGCTGCTGAGACTCTTCAATATCCAGCAGCTAGCCCTGAGCCATAGGAACTCTCAGCCACTGCAGTCAGTGACAGTGACCCCTATTCCCCTCCAAAGGGGACAAGGATTCAGTACAGACACTTGGGACAAAGGACCAACAATCATATAGCAAGCTAGCCAAATAACCCTCCAAGAAGGACAAGAAAGCAGGCTCCCAGAAGCAGAAAGCCCCCTACACCCACCTTAGCCTCTTTCTTGACAGATACACCCCTTCACCTGGGAGAGTGTATCACCAGAGAAGCCCATACTTGAGCAGACAGTTAGGACCTGCTTCAGTGTTTTCCAGTCTCTTGGGTTCTTGAAGTATAGATGCTTGAGTCATGCTGGATTTTGGTCCCTACTCTTGAGTGCTCTGCACTACAAATGCACATTCCTAGGCAGGACAACTAGGTGCTCTGGCCAAGAAGATGGAATTTAGAGTCAAAACTGAAGGCCAAGAGGGGATTTTGGAAGATGACAGAGCCTCCAGTGAGTGGTAAACCGTCTCACATGCTTCAGCTAGTGAAGGAAAATGAGATTTTGTAACTTGTGATTCATGTAAAGAGTTGTCTAGGAGCCCAGATGCCAGGGCAGGGCTCTTCTGTAAAGATGAAAAAGAATGCAAGGACACAGGCAAGGCTATCTTGTCTGAGTTGACACCATCTGGCCAGAACCTCCCCTCTGTCTACTGCCCTTTGGCGCCGGGGTAATGTCATACATAAACTGGTTGCTATGTGAACAAAGATAAGCCCCCAGCCCACAGGAACAAGGTCATGATGCCCTTTGGCTGACATGTAATCTTACTGTTAATGTTTGAATGAGCCAATCCCATACCTTTGTTGAAATTCCTTGCACTCCTATCCCGTTTTCTTTCATAAGAACCCCCCTAGTTCTGGAGACTCTGAGTTGACTCCCCTGCCGTCTGTGTAAGGTACATGTCGGCCCAGAGATATTCCAATAAAGTCTCATGTGTATTGCAACAAGAAGGATTCTTGCGTGTTCGTGGGTGCACCCTATCCCTGGATTAGAGTGGGGGTCGCTATATGGGGGTGTCCTACATTTAGGGGCTTGTCCGGGATTTGGAAGCGCCCAGAACCCCAAGAATATCCCTTTGAGGTATGTCTGTGTGAGTTTGGTGTGTCTGAGTGCGGTGCTGCTGAATTTGTGTCTCGGTTTTCCAGTTTTAGTATTCTGGCAACTACCGCTGAGGTCCGTGTGAGTCCAGTGGCTGTGGAAGGAGATGTCCTGAGTCCACAAGCTGCAATCCTGGGAAGACATTCCAAGGGTGACCCTGGAGGAAGTGCTCAGGGTTAGGGACAGCCGGGATGACCTGGCTGTCCTCTGGCAGAGTGAGGAAGATCAGGTGCTCTTTCTGCCGAGCAAGAGTGGACACGGAAACCCACCCCATCAGAGGTAGCGTTTGGCTGGTTGTATAGTTCCAGGCAGGGAAGAGTGTGCTTGGACGTTCTGGTGTCCCTTGTCTCTGTCTTCATTTTGTCTTTGTTTCTGATTTTTGTCATGGGACAGACTGTCTCAACCCCATTATCTTTGACTGAGGACCATTGGACACACGTTAGGGCAAGAGGACGAAATCTATCAGCAAGAGTTAAGAAGAAACCTTGGCAGACTTACTGTACCTCGGAATGGCCCATTTTTGGGGTGGGTTGGCCTCCCAAAGGAACGTTTGATCTCCCCACCATTAGGGCCGTAAAGGCCGTTGTTTTTCAGGAAGGACCAGGATCGCACCCGGACCAGCAACTGTACATCACAGTGTGGGAAGATTTAGCGCGATTTCTGCCTGCATGGGTTCGTCCATTTCTCCCACCAGTATGTCCATGTACCAAGGTTTTGATGGTCTGAGAGAATGCTGAGAAGGGGAAATCGAAACTACTACCTGTAGAAGCCAGTGAAAAATCTACTCTGCTGCAGCCAGCGGCCATTTCTAAAATCTACCCAGAAATAGAGTGGCCCCCTGAATGGCCCAACTCTCTACCACCACCTTATCCCCTGATTCTCCAACCTGTACCCCAACCCTCAGCTCCCATGGCTCCACCTTCGGTTCTAGGGATCGGGGAGGGAGGTCCCTCAGCAGGAACAAGAAGCCAGCGGGTAGCCCCCAGCGAGGGGCCAGCCGATTCTATGGTGGCACTTCCCCTTAGGGCTGTTGGAGCTCCCCCCTGCCAGCCAGAACGATCTACAGCTTCTGCAAAACTGGCCTTTTTCTTCCTGTGATCTCTATAACTGGAAAGTAAACCACCCCCCTTTCTCAGAAAATCCTACAGGGCTTAAAGTGTTGATAGAGTCTCTGATGTACTCACACCAGCCCACCTAGGATGGTTCCCAACAGCTCCTACAAACCCTGTACACCACCTAGGAGAGAGAAAGAATTCTCCTCGAGGCACGGAAGAACGTCCGAGATGGGGCCAGTTGGCCAGTCCAGACCCCGGTCAAGATAGACAAAGGATTTCCTTTGACTCATCCTCAGTGGGATTATAACACAGCACAAGGTAGAGAACGGCTGTCCAATTACCAACAGACACTAGTTACGGGTCTCAGAGGGGCCGCTCATAGGCCCACAAATTTGGCTAAGGTAAGACAAGTTATCCAGGGGCCAACTGAGCCCCCCTCAGCTTTTTTAGAGAGACTCATGGAGGAATGCATTTTGTGGTGAACTTAGGGATAGACTTTAGACTTCGGGGAATCTTAGGCAAGCATTCTACCAACAGTCGTAGCCAACTCCAGCCTACCCTCCCTCCTCTCCCTCCCCCTCACATTTTCATGTGACACAGTCTTTTCTCTGTGTAGCCCTGGCTGTCCTGAAACTCCCTCTGAGACCAGGCTCACTTGGAACTCACACAGATCCATCTACCTCTGCCTCATGAGTACTGGGATTAAAGAAGAGCCTCACCACTATCTGGCTATGATAGAGTCTTTCTAAACAGCCCAGTCCAGCCTTGAACTCAAGACACTCTTCAGTCTGCTGAAATTACTGGAGCACAGCATGCCTTAAGTGCTCTTTTGAAGGAGATGTAAGACATTGCTGCAAGCAGGAAAGGGCAGAGGCCTCCAATTCGTTCCCCCAGTCCCTCTACAGATGGATGTCTTGTGGGATGGAGTCAGAATAGGCTTCTCTGTCTTGCTGCTCAGCATCCAGGATCAGGTTGGAATGTTGGAACCAGGCTTGATGCAGCAGGTTCTTTTGGATCCCTGAGCCAGCTATGTAATGACTCACACATGGGTTCCTGATTGGCTGGGATGACAGGTCATATCAACAGTGTTCTGATGCTGCAGGCCAAGAAGCCAGCAATGGCCTTCCCCCAGTAGCCAGGGGAATGGCACGGGGCCTCTAAGACTGGTTCTGCATGGTCAATGACTGAGGCTGCCCTAGCCAGTGGCCAGCACCCAACACTCCTGGGACGGTCCAGCAGTAACCCAAGGGTGCTGAGCCAGGCCTAGCATAGAGCATGGTAGAATATCTCTCATTGCTTGTGAATGAGCCTATGTGTGTCCCTCTCTAAAAGGAACTGCAGTTTACTTCGTCAGGCTGCAATGGGACATGCAGATTTGGTAGTCCCTGGGTCAATCCCTGCCTACAGCCTTCCCTTCTAGCCATATGTTCTTGCTACCTTGATTTCTCTGAGTCCTGTCTCCTTAGCTGTAAACCAAGAGTGAAGGTCCCTGTGTGTGGAGTTTACAGCCTATTTCTATGAAAGGAAACAGAAGCTATGAGGAGACAGACAAACTGAACCACAGGCAAATGCTCGGTGGGGACATTAGAGGACTTTTACTGTGAAAGACCACAGGCTTCCTCAATGAGCTCCATCTGAGTACAGCACCCTGTGAGGAGGGAAGCCACCGAACTGAAAATCTTCTCTTGCAGGTCACACCTAGTGTAGTGCCATTAAAAACCGTGTTCTGTGCTGGTAAAGAGCCCGGGGTCACTGTGATTTGGAAGCATCCCTGGGTAGGGTCAGTGACGTCCTAACTCCTGTACTTCAAACAGGAAATGAGGGGAGGGAAGGAATGATGTAGCCAGGCAAACATCAGCCCAGGGACCACAGAGGCTCCTGTTGCTGAGGGGCAGGTCTAGTACAGGGGCCCAAGCACCAAGGGCTTGCTAGACACAGGGTTGGGGTTTCAGGAGGAAGGCCCCTTCTCTCATGGTGGCAGGTATCCTGGGAGGTCCATGCCTACTGCTTGGGAATAGGAGTGTGAGGGTTAGGGACCCTCAGGCAGTGGCTCACACTTCACACCATACACGTTGTAAAGTTTACAGACACACACACACCCGAACACCCCTTCACCAACACAGAGATGTGTTACCTCACTGACTACTCAGAGGCTCCCATCCCTCCTGGCTCCTGTGATAGCCCAGGAGGAAGAGCGGTTAGAAGGAGGACTCCTCAGAGCACTACATAAGACTCCGGAAGATATTTGTCCTGGGAGCTCGCTATTCTTACACACAGGAATATGAGTCCTTTGCTCATTCATTCATCCAGCCACCTTTACCAAGTACGCATGGACTTGGCCTGAAGATGTGCTGAGCGAATGACCCTAAACTTCGGCAGATGGAGAATATGCTGACTGGTGGACGGGAAAGATGGATGCTGAGAGGAAGCCTCACTGTGCTCAGAGGTGAATCACTATGGCCCAGAGAGAGCAGGAACATGTGGAGAAATTAGGGAGGAAGGGAGTAGGTCATTATCTACTACCGCAGAGCTGTCACTCAGTACACATTGAGCTCTGAGCTGCAGAGATTCACTGCACCCCATCAGCATGACCCTTCTTCCCATCCTCTCTGGCCACGAATATCTCCACTGCTTCTGTATCCATCCCTATGGCTGCCACTGGGCCTTTGCTCCCACACCTTCTTCAGGCTCTCTCCGAGCTCACATCTCTTAGCCTTCCTGGAATACTTTGAGGAAAAGGGAAGACTCTACATACAACCTTCTATGCCTAACATCTTTCCAGCTTTACTTTTTCCAATATTATAATGAGTTCAAGGCCCAGGCTTTACTTTGCTTTTCTTTGCCATTAGAAACCAGAGCACTCAAGATCACTTGGGACAGTGTATATTCTTAATACATGCTGAGCATAGCCATACTGTCTGCCAAGGTAAACAGCTAGCAGGAAGGCTGTGCCCCAGACTTGTACATGCTTTCATCCACAGGCAGGTGGGTGGGAATGGTGGAGGTGCCAATCATCAGAGGGATCTTTCTACTGATCATCCTCTGACTTCTGACCCCATAGCAAAGTTCTGACATAAGATTAAGAATTATCTGACCCAGACTCTCCTCATTCAGTGCCGAGGTGTGTGTGGCTACAGAGGAGTCACTGGGTGTACACCAAAGCATCCAAGGGCCTCAGGATGAGAAGAGGCACTATAGGCTAGAACTTGTACTCCTCTGACCTCTTTGTCTGCTCCAGCTTCCAGACATCAGTTTCCAGGCTTGACTGGACCCTACCATACACTTGTGCATGGATGGCATCTGGAGTCGAGGACCCTGGGGCCTGGAGGTACATATGCAGTTGACATTCAGTCATATAGACTCAAGAACTGCTCTCTTTAGCCCCAGCAGTGCACACCATATTCCATTGTGTCTATTTTCGATTGAAGGGACTCAAAGACCCTCTTTCCGAAGACAAGGGCCTCTTTCAGGTTATCTCCTTCAGACTTACTTACAACCTGGACAGAATGTCTATGGAATGTGGGGGAGTGAAGAAAAAGGCAGCAGGAGATATCCTCTCCCTCCAGGAGATGAAGGCCAGAAAGGAACTCCACCCAGAGGAAGTCCTGAGGACACCAGGTGCCATTAAAATCCCTCTATGAATGCTATAGGAGCTTCGGTGTCTGGGGCTGGGTGTAGGGGTGAGGGAGACCCAGCCACTCCTAGGTTTGCTGGGAACTGCTGGTCTAAGTCTCTAGGGAACTAGCTGCATTTACCAGAGCCAGGGACAGAAGTACTGCTTGACATTTGCCTCTGCATGTTGCAGACCTCTTGAGGTAGCAGCCATTGGGATTAGAAAGAACCACGACACATGCATAATCTCAGAAACAATGGTGGTGCTGCTGGCCTCATGGTTAAGTAGGCCTGGCTCATCCTGGTACTTACAGGGTTCTTCTTACCTCTCAGCCTCCATTTCATGACCTGTCCTCTGAGATCTCTGAAGAGACTGTCCCCACAGTCTCTGCAAATGGCAACCCTTTCATCCTCAGCTCTAATGCTCTGCAGGCCTATTGGCCTCGGGGTGACTTATCTAGGACCAAGTGGAGGCCAAGGCAGAGCAGGGATCAGACCCACTGGGGGATGATGCACAGGCTCGACAAGCTGCTAGACCATGCCCATGGAAAAGAAGACCACAGGTCATATAGGGCACTGGCACCTGGGTGAGCTCACAACATCCCTTCACGTACCCCAAGTACCCAAGTAAAGCTGATTGTGTGTGTGTTTACGTGAGTATGCACGTGTGTACTATGTGTGCATTTGTGTATGCATGTTCTCTGTGTGTGTGTAATTCCTATGATCCCCCATTAACAGAAGCCTGGTGAGATACTGGTCACCCTCAGCTGTAATAACATTGTCACAAAGCCAATGTGGGTGATGGTCATGGCCATTGCTCTATGGATTCAGGTGACTGGGCTATCCAGATGCAGCTGTGTGTGGCTCCTAGACCTTTTTCTTTTCTGGTCATTAGGATGCTTGATAGAGTATCCTGGCTGGGCTTGGGAAGGCTCAAAGGAGCACCCAAGGTCCTGCTGTGGAACTTATTAGGAGTGACCCGAGCCAGGCCTTTTCCTCAAAACCCATATTGCCCAGACGTGCTTTGCTGGCTCAGAAAATGGCAGATAGAAAATATACACATGGAATAAAAATATGTCCCAACTCAGACAGCACACTACTGTCACCAATCTGGTCAAAGATACACACAGTTGGCATCATGAATATAACTTAGCCAACCTTGTACAGCCAGCTCAGAAGGCCATCTCTTTCCTCCCTGTCTGTTCCCCATATGGGGACTGGAGGCCTCTTCCCAGTGAACAGTATTATGGGACTGTTCCTAAATAGTCTTGTACCTCACTCAAAGCTGTCATTGTACCCTGAGATACTCGGGACAGACCAAGGAGGGAGGCCCAGTGTTACCTCCATTTTCTTGAGAGGGAAGATGGGGCTCACAGGGAGGCTAGTAATTGACTCAAGAGCTAAGTGGCAGTCAGAATGGGATAGGAAAGTCCTGTCACCCGAGCACAACTTCTCTTCCTAGGCTACAGCACTGTCTCAGTTTCCCCTTATGGTGCAATCTCTCCATTCCCAGCAATGATCATACTTGCAATGTTCTTACTGAACCAAGCACTGGTTTGGCCCAGAGTCTGTTCTAAAGAGCAGGAGGACCTAGGACTCCCCTTGCTCTGCAGACTCGGGATAGTGGTGGAGTCTGTGTGTCTGCCCTCCTCCCACCCAGCCAGGTAGACTGGACACCATGAAGTCAAGAGGGCATCACTTCATTCATCACCTTGCATCAGTGCCTAACCAGGAGCTATAAACAAAGCAGGCACTCAATACTCAGTGCTTTACAAAGGATTACCCCTGAATTCAGACAAAGACCAAAAATCCAAGATCTGGACTAGAAAATCCATGCACTTCCCTAACAGATATGTGCACATTAGTGTGGAAATGTGCACGTTAATGCAGGTGCCCATTGAGGCCTGAAGACGGCACACCATTCCCCAGAGCTGGAGTTACTAGTGATTGCGAGCCTCTCAACACGGGAGGAAATGAACTAGCATCTGCTCAAAGAACAGTAAGAACTCTTAAGCATGGAGCCACCCCACCAGTCCACATATGTATTTTTTTATTAGATATTTTCATTATTTTATATTTCAAATATCCCCTTTCCTGTTTCCCCTTTGAAAATCACCTATCACTTGCCCCCCTTTCTATGCTCCCCAACCCACACACTCCTGCTTCCTGGCCCAGGCAATCCCCTATACTAGGGCATTGCACCATCACAGGACCAAGGGCCTCTCCTCCCATTGATGACTGACTAGGCCATCCTCTGCTACATATGCAGCTGGAGCCATGGGATTCTTTTTGGTTGGTGGTTTAGTCCCAGGGAGCTCTGGGGGTACTGGTTGGTTCATATTGTTTGTCCTATGGGGCAGCAAACCCCTTCAGCTCCTTGGGTCCCATATGTATTTTTAACTGACTTTATTTTAGGGCAGTTTTAGATTAATAGAAACATTGAGAGACAGGCACAGAGACATTCCCTGGGCCCAACTGTTTCTTATTACAAGAAAATAAGTGTTGGCCATGTTTCTGTTTTGTCTGTTGGGTTCTGAGGTTACAAGTGGGCAAAATCACATCTTACTTTCAATTGCATTTCAGTCATTGGGCACAAGCGGTTTTTACAGCCAAGTTGTTGTGGTAAATATTACTTGTGGATTTCTTACCACCACATAAATTATAGAGGTATTAAATAATAATAATAATAATAATCAAAGAAGAGAATAATAAACTAATAAGAAATAGTAATAATAAATAATATGAAATGATAAGAAATAATAAAATAAGAAATAATATTAATATGATGTAATAATATATTAAACAATAATAATGTGAAATAATATCAAATAATAAAATAAGAAATAATAATTATGATTAGTAATAATAATGATTATAAGCATTAAAGCACCATCATGGGGCACATATCATTCCTCTATGCTAATTTCTCTACTTCTTTACTAAGAACTGTGAGATATCACTCGCCATATTCTTTTTTTTTTTTTTTTTTTTGATTTTTTCGAGAAAGGGTTTCTCTGTATAGCCCTGGCTCTTCTGGAACTCACTTTGTAGACAAAGCTGGCCTAGAACTCAGAAATCCGCCTGCCTCTGCTTCTCAAGTGTTGGGATTAAAGGCGAGTGGCATCATGCCCGGCTCACTTGCCATATTCTGGCCAGGCTGCTCATGCTCCTAGGCTAGCCCTCCTGGCCATGCTCTCCCAATCCATCCACGCATGGGACCTTTTTGCTCCTTCTTCTTTCCTCTCCTTCATGGTCTCTTCCAAAGACACCAAGGCCCGGAACTTAAAGGCCATCAACCTTTCTTCTTGCCAGCTGCAGGCATTAGATGTGTTTACTGATTGACCACAGAAGGTAAAAATGACATAATCATAATCCCCAAATTATCGTAAAATATGGGTCCAGAGTCGGGGATCTGGTATTAGATCAAATGTTACTCATACTATTTCCTCGCAGACAGAACGTCTAAAACCTAGAACGTAACAGTTCTTTTAGGCAAGGCTACATCAAGCTAAACATATAGACAGACTTATCGATAGATAGATGGATAGATAGATAAATATATATATATAAATTTAAAGATATATAGACCTTTATATATAGATTTATATATATATATGAATATATAGATGATATATGTATAGATTTAGTGATATAGGTATAGATCTATAGTGTATAGATAGGGGTATACATATATAGATATATACATATAGATGTATAGATAAGTAGATATACAGATTTATAGGTGATATATAGATGTATAGATTGAAGATCTATTGATGATATAAAGATATAGAGATGAATAGATATAGAAATATATAGATCGATATATATCTATATATTGATATATTGTTGTAGGGGGAAATGTCACACAAGGACAGGTCAGTGTACTGACGTCAGGGGGTGAAGAGGATGGCAATCAGATAGGAAAAACAAATCTGTGAGCTAACCTGGACTCTTCAGACCTCCCAGCCAAAAACCAAGGAGCATCCAGGGTCTGGCTCATTGCCCCAGGCACATGTGTAGCAGAGGACTGCCTTGTCTCTCTGTGCACAACGGGACAGGAACAGGATGTACTTAAATAAATAAAAAAAATTAATTAAAAAAGGAAAAATTGAAACATAATTGAATATATATATATATATATATATATATATATGTGTGTGTGTGTGTGTGTGTGTGTATCTGGCAGAAAAAAATGGCATTTAATCAATACTCTTTGACCTGGCTCCTGTGTGCAATATCAGTTACTGTGATCTGTCACATGACACACAACTACAGCCAATGGCCTGTGTCATAATCATCTGAGCTAACTAAACCCTGAAGGTGCATTGGACATATCTCCAAAATCAGAAATTCAATATTGCTTGGATCAAGCTAAAGACCCCAATTTGCATATCTATCAATCTGGTCTGTCTTCATTCACCTGACATGAATAAATACACGCTGGAAAATTACAAAGTTGCTCACCCTGTCACCATCAGCTTTTTTTTTTTTAATGGTGACTCCAAGGTTAGTGATAAAAACAGGTGTCTCACAAAAAGTAACTCTTTCAAAAAGTGCCTCACTTGGCTACCCGTCCAGTGTAAGGAGAAAGAACACCTTGGGATAAATCACACATCTGATTAAATCGAAGCTGAATACTTAGCTTAGATAGCGCCATTCCATTCCATGACAATGGTACTCGATAATGTAATAAGGACCAGCATTTATCACTCTCTGGCTAATGACTCTGAGCTCATTTATATTGTCAAAGAAGGTCTTAAATATTCCAACAAAGCTACATTACAAGAAAAACACTATAACCCCAAATGTATGGAGATGACAGAGTTCCTTAAAGAGGAAATGACCAAATCACTTAGAGAAAGCCAGGAAAACAAAAAAAAATTGGAGGAAATCAATAAATTCCACAAAGAAGTCCAGGAAAACACAAACCAAAAAGTAGAGGAAGCCAAAATTCCTATAAATAAAGCCAAGAAAGAACACACCAAAGGGTGAGGTAAACAAACTATTCAATACAGAAAAGTGGAAATAGAAACAAAAAAGAAAACTAAATCTTAGGAAATAGTGGAAATAAAAATTTAGGACTAAGCCGGGTGTGGTGGCGCACACCTTTAATCCCAGCACTTGGGAGGCAGAGGCAGGTGGATTTCTGAGTTCGAGGCCAGCCTGGTCTACAAAGTGAGTTCCAGGACAGCCAGGACTATACAGAGAAACCCTGCCTCGAAAAAACCAAAAAAAAAAAAAAAAAAAAAAAAATTAGGACTGCAAAAAGGAACTACAGAGGCAAGGTTCACCCACAGAACACAGACATGGAAGAAAAATCTCAATCATTGAATAAGCAATAGAAGGAATGGGTAAATCAGACAATGAAAATGTTAAGTCTAAATCTTCCTGATATAAAATATCATGGAAATCCAAGACACTGTAAAAGGACTAAACATAAGAATACTTAGGAAGAGAGGAAGGAGAATCCTCACTCAAAGTCTCAGAAAGTATTGACAACCAAATCCTAGAAGAAAAACTTCCTAACATAAAGAAAACACAAGAATCATCAAAACACCAAACGAAAGGGATCATAAAATAAAGTCTCTTTCCTGTGTAATAATCAAAACACACAGTTCAAGGAAAGAATACTAAAAGCTGCAAAGGCAAAAAGCCAGAAAAAGCATAAAGGAAGATCTATTAAGATCGCAGATGTCTTCTTGGAGTCTGTAGACACCAGAAGGGTTTGCACACATGTGCCGCAGAAACAACAGGTGCCTGGATTTTAATATGTAAAAAAATGACTATACTGTAAATGGAAAAAATTAAGATAGTCCACGATAAACTCAAATTTAAACAACCTCTCACTAAATATACTGACCAACACAAAGAGATAGAGATAGAATCTAACCCGAGGAAGTTAAGGATACAAAGGAAAACACGGGTAGTAAATAATCTCTTACTGTCTACAAAAGAAGGGAAAGTACACACACAGTCCAACACCAACACCACCCACAGCTGCAACAACAACAGCAACAAAATACAAGGAGTTAGCAATCACCATTTATTGACTCATTCAATAGAAATGTTTTGATTTGGGAGAAAATGTAGCTGTAAGTTGGCCCAGGACTTTGAGGTGTTTGTGTTTGAAAGCTATACAACTTTCTGTCTCAGGTTGGGTGTGGGCAGTGAGGTTTTGAAGATAAACTTCTGACTATACTTTTGTGTCTCTCACTGATCAGTAGTGACTTAATTCCAATAAATTTTTTTTTTGCTTTTTTTGTTTTCCCAGACAGGGTTTCTCTGTGTAGCCCTGGCTGTCCTGGAAAGCACTCTAGACTTGTTGGGCCTCAAATTAAAAAATCAGCCTGCATCTGCCTCCCAAGTGCTAGGATTAAAGGAGTGAACCACCACCACCACCCAGCCCAATAAATTCTTATCCTTTCCATTGTCCTGGTGTGTGAGTTGTGTTGAACCTGACTGGACCCAACAATGTAAAGGCTTTACCACACTGCTGACATTCATAGCATCCGTCTCCAGTATGAATAGTCTCATAAAAAGAAGAATATACATAAAAAGCTCAATGAAAAAGCTTCACCATACTAAATAGATTCACAATGTTTCTACCTAGTTCAAATTCTTCCATGATGAAGATGACTAGAAAATTGTGCAAAGGCTTTCCCATATTAAATATACTCAGAGGGTTTCTCCCTCAGCCTTTCAGTGGCTAGGAACAGATCTCATGACCAAACCAACTCTCAGAAAAGCAAACATTTAAATTGGGGTTTCTCTGCCATGCAGTTTGTCTTGTGTATGCCTAAACAACTATGACATGCAAAGGCTTTACTACATTCATAACATTGACATGGGTTCTCACTTGTATGTGACCTTTTATGTCATTGTAGATGACCGTGAAATCAAATGCTTTACAACACCAATTACCTTCCTAAGGTTTCTGTCTTCTATGTGTTCTTTAAAAATAATGGAGACTATAGAGTTGTAAAAAGTCTTTACCACATTGATTATAGAGACAATAACTTTGAGAATAAGCTTTATCACATTGATTACATTTCTAAGGTTTCTCTCCATTATGGGTTCTTTCATGATAATGGAGACAACTGTGACCTGCAAAGGCTTTACCACAGTGATTACATTCGTAGAGTTTCTCTCCATTATGTTTTTTTTTTTTTACATTTCAATCTTTTATTAGATATTTTCTTCATTTACATTTAAAAAGCTATCCTGAAAGTCCCCCTATACACTGCCCTACCCACCTACTCCCACTTCTGGGCCCTGGCATTCCCCTGTACTGGGGCTTAAAAAGTTTTCAAGACCAAGGGGCCTCTATTCCCAATGATGGCAGACTAGGCCATCTTCTACTACTTATGCAGCTAGAGACATGAGCTCTGGGGGTATTGGTTAGTTTCTATTGTTGTTCTGCCTACAGGGATGTATACCCCTTCAGCTCCTTGGGGACTATCTCTAGCTCCTCCAATGACGGCCCTGTGTTCCATCCAATAGATGACTGTGAGCATCCACTTCTGTGTGCCAGGTATTGGAATAGCATCACAGGAAACAGCTTTATCAGGAAAGTATGTGTTCTTTTATGATATTGGAGATGACTGTGACCTGTAAAGGCTTTACCACATTGATAACATTCATAGAGCTTCTCTCCAGTACGTTTAGTTTTCTGACGTTGGAGATGACTGTGAGGTGCAAAGGCTTTACCAATTACGGTCTTAGGGTTTCTCTCCAGTATGTGTTCTCTTATGACATTGGAGATAACTGGGTCGTGCAAAGGCTTTACCACATTGATTACATTCATAGGGTTTCTCTCCAGTATGTGTTCTTTCATGATGGTGGAGACCACTGTGACTTGTAAAGGCTTTACCACACTGATTACATTCATAGGGTTTCTCTCCACTATGTGTTGTTTTATGATATTGGAGATGACTGAGTCGTGAAAAGGCTTTACCACATTGATTACATTCATAGGGTTTCTCTCCAGAATGTGTTCTTTTATGACGTTGGAGACTACTGAGTTGTGCAAAGGCTTTACCACATTGATTACATTCATAGGGTTTCTCTCCAGTATGTGTTCTTTTATGACGTTGGAGATAACTGTGACCTGCAAAGGCTTTACCACATTGAATACATTCATAGGGTTTCTCTCCAGTGTGTGTTCTTTTATGACATTGGAAACTACTGCGTAGTGCAAAGGCTTTACCACATTGATTACATTCATAGGGTTTCTCTCCAGTATGTGTT
Source organism: Mus caroli (assembly GCF_978045245.1). NCBI lineage: Eukaryota > Metazoa > Chordata > Mammalia > Rodentia > Muridae > Mus > Mus caroli. Next base: position 20,769,515 of record NW_028227269.1, on the reverse strand, counting down.
CTTTTATGACGTTGGAGATGACTGTGACTTGCAAAGGCTTTACCACATTGATTACATTCATAGGGTTTCTCTCCAGTATGTATTCTTTTATGACATTGGAGACTACTGAGTTGTGCAAAGGCTTTACCACATTGATTACATTCATAGGGTTTCTCTCCAGTATGTGTTCTTTTATGACGTTGGAGATGACTGTGACTTGCAAAGGCTTTACCACATTGATTACATTCATAGGGTTTCTCTCCAGTATGTATTCTTTTATGACATTGGAGATTACTGAGGTGTGCAAAGGCTTTACCACATTGATAACATTCATAGGGTTTCTCTTCAGTATGTGTTCTTTTATGATATTGGAGACCACTGTGTCTTGTAAAAGCTTTACCACACTGATTACATTCATAGGGTTTCTCTCCAGTATGTGTTCTTTTATGACATTGGAGACTACTGAGTCGTGCAAAGGCTTTACCACATTGATTACATTCATAGGGTTTCTCTCCAGCATGTGTTCTTTTATGACATTGGAGATCACTGTGACTTGTAAAGACTTTACCACATTGATTACATTCATAGGGTTCCTCTCCAGCATGTGTTCTTTTATGACATTGGAGACTACTGAGTTGTGCAAAGGCTTTACCACATTGATTACATTCATAGGGTTTCTCTCCAGTATGTGTTCTTTTATGACGTTGGAGACTACTGAGTTGTGCAAAGGCTTTACCACATTGATTACATTCATAGGGTTTCTCTCCAGTATGTGTTCTTTTATGACATTGGAGACTACTGAGCTGTGCAAAGGCTTTACCACATTGATTACATTCATAGGGTTTCTCTCCAGTATGTGTTCTTTTATGACATTGTAGATGACTGTGAAGTGCAAATGCTTTCCCACATCGATTACATTCATAGGGTTTCTTTCTAGTATGGGTTCTTTTATGACATTGGAGATGATTGCATTTTTTAAAGGCTTGACCACATTGATGACATTCATAAGGTTTCTCTCCAGTATGGGTTCTTTTATGATATTGAAGATGACTGGGTGTTGAAAAGGCTTTACCACATTGGTTATGTTCATGTGTTTTCTCTCCAATTTGTCTTCTTATATTACTTTGGAGATGACTGGGACATGAAAAGGCTTTAGAACGTTCATTACATTCATAGAGTTTCTCTCCACTATGATTACTTACATACCTGCAATGAAAATTGGTACATGTGATATGTTTACTACATTAATTTCCCTATTCAATCATTCCATCAAGATGAATAAACTTTACAAATTGGTCTAATGATAAAGATGGACCGGATCATCTGGTTTTGTCACTTTATATATGTTCATGGTGTTCTCCCTCATTATGGATTGTTTTGCATCTTTCGAGATATCTGTGATGGTTATTACATGGCTAACATTTATAACATCCTTTTTATACGGGATATTTATATGGTGTATTTCATCTATATGAGGAAAATAGAACAACTCATAGCTTTGTAACAGGAATTGCTTTCATAATTTTTCCTGTAGCGTGAATTGTACCACATTTGAATGTGAACCAGGACAAACAAAAGAATTTACAAATTCCTACAACCCATAAAGATTTTCTACAGTGTGAGCTTTGGGAAGTTCCCAGTAAAATTAGAAAACCAATTCATAGCAAAGTTTTATCATATTCAGAATGTCTACCAAAGATAGAATATGACAATTTTCTCAAAGTTCTGGGATAGAAAGCGGTACATTACTTCTTTCAATATCCCTATGCTCAAATAGCTTTTATCCATTGGGACACATGATATATATATTAATAGAAGAGTAATAGATGCATTCACACTGTTTGACTTTTTGTTAATCATAGACGTGTAATATATGAATTAAGGTTTCTCCTATGACAACACTCTTGATTCTCATAAACTGTACCCTAAACAAATGATCAATTTCACTATAAGAATATGAGCATCACCAACTTTCCCATGGATATTTTGCTTATCGGAAGGTTTTGCTTATATATTTATCACTATTCGATGTGCAATATCTAAGTCTTGTAAGTCTATACACATTGTTCAGATCAGTATAGCTCTAGTAGAGGTAGAAATTGAATAAAGGTATCCCTTAAGGCAATGTTTCCTCGCCTTTTTTTTTTTTTAAAGGAATGCTTTGATAAATAAATCACATAACTACATCTAGGCAGTACATTTTTTTTAAGAATAGTATTATTAGGGCTGGAGAGATGGCTCAGTGGTAAAGAGCACAGACTGCCCTTCCGAGGGTCCTGAGTTCAAATCCCAGCAACCACATGGTGGCTCATAACCATTTGTAACAAAATTTGATGCCCTCTTCTGGAGTATCTGCGGACAGCTACAGTGTACTTATATATAATAAATAAATAAATATTGAAAAAATATTGTAATTATAGTTACACCTCAGGTATTGACATTTTACACTCCTGCTTTGATTTAGAGCTTCCATATCATAGTAAAATTTCCTTAGAGGCATAATTGCATAAGCTTTCACGTGAAAATTACCTTAGATTTCTTCTTGTACTTTGACAATGTCTTTCAATATGATGGTTTTCCCAAGTGTAGCCTAAAAGACAATACCAGAATAATGAATGATACAGTATTGGAAATAAGGCAAAATTCAAGGTACTGTGAATTTTCACATCACTGGACACTATTTATTCAGCTCAGTCTTCCTTGTTCTCAATTGTAATAACAGAGCACCAACACTCACCAAGAGACATGTCTTCCCACTATTTTGAAAAGCAAAAGAAAATTCACAGTCATACCTATAACAGTGAGGTTCCAGTAGGTCTCCAGCATCACATCTTTGTAGAGACTCTTCTGGGAAGGATCCAGCAAATTCCACTCTTCCCCAGTGAAGTTCACATGCACATCATCATAAGTCACTGCGTCCTAAAATATCCCATACATGTGTACATCACAAAGCATGGTACTGACATCATTGTAAAGCAAATGTACGCTTCCTTGACCATATTCATATTACATATTCATGTAATTCTGGTGCTTCCTCCACTGACTTCCTGACACAGAAGTTATAACCTAAGTACTATAACATTTTAAAGGAAATTGAGTTGAAGGTTCACCTGTGTTGCTTATGATCATTTTAAATAAATAGGGGAAAGACTTTCGAGAGGAATTTCAATTGTGAGGGAGATGTAGGGTGAAATAGATCAACAGTACTGAGCACATATCCCCGAAATTGTAAGAAGAATCACTAACGAGAAAAATCACGGACAAGCAGGGTGTATTTGTTCATGTCTTTAATCCCAGAATCACGGGCAGGTATACGTCATTGAACTGGATCCCTGTCTGTTCTATGTAACACATTCCAGGACAGCAAAGGTTACATATTAAGACCCTTACTCCACTGCAAAAATCAACCACGGAGACAAAAATGATAGAAAGAACTCAGTTGTTTACGACAGTTCCTACAAAGAAGTATACATTCCCTGCACTTCTGTACTCATCTAGCAGAAACAGGAAGTGTACCGCTTTAAACTGCAACATTAGTAAAACTTTACTGGCAATCAAAGCACATTTAGTGGACCAATGGTCAGATGAAAATATTATTAATATAAGTGTTGAACATAAAAAGCAGCATAAGGCAGGAGATTGCCATAACTCAGCCGTGGAAAGCTATTGCTTGTCTTCCAGAAATGGTGGTCAAATACTAGCATTCCCGTGACCCATGGCTTTATGAACAGGAGTTCGGAGTCCACCTTCCAACAACACTAACGAGGTGGCACACATGATATTCATATTCACGCACACAGGCAAAACACTCCTATTTATTTAAAAATTTCAAAACAAACACAAGAGTTTGGGAAAACATCAACACCCAGAATATAATGACTCTGAAACCTCAGGCAGTATTGATGTCATGAGCATATGCCATCCTAAGAAATAGACTATAATCTATGTGCCCACGGCGTACATAGGGGGCCCCAACCCCACTCAAAGGAGAAACAGAGGAGATTGGGAGGAGGGAGTCTGTGAGGGCAGGGACCTAGAGTAAGGACAGTGATCAGGGTGATAATGAATATCTAAATTATAGGATTAAAAAAAAAAAGGAAAGAAAGAAAAAGGAAAATTTTGAGTGTATATACACTTTCATCTCCCCAAGATGAATCTAGAAAGACTCCTGCACTGTTCAAACGTCTAAAGTCTCTGCTGACACTCAAAACAATATCTTGACAGCCACATCAGAAAGCAAAGTTGCAAAATCAAACAGCAAGCTATATCTTTCCAACTTAAAATGGCACTGAATACCCCTTCCCATTCCAATCAATAGGAATGTGCACACAGGGAGAGAAGATTGGACAAAGGCAAGAGAAACAGAAGGGCAAACACCAAATCCTATAGCTTTGTCTCAAACACATTGGACTTCAATTCCTAAAGGCATAGATGGTGCTCTTCCTGTAACTTCTCATACATCTCTCAGTTTGGGTACTTCATCTCCCTGTAAGCTTCTCTCCATGGCAGATTTCTCAATGCGTTAGTTTTCTCCACAACCTGTGGTCACAAAATGCAACTCAAGCATCAACCTCACCACTTAAATGCAAGGAACTCTCACAGAGTCTTCCCTGGGATCGTGACTCTGTCAAAAGATGGCTGGAGTGGTGCTAAACTGAAACCATAGAGAAAGAATCTATGACCATGGTATTTTCATCTTTCAGTTTCCAGAAGCAGCACGATATGGATGATCCTGTGAAGTTTTGCTTCTAAATTAACGGACCCTGCCTCACTTGGACCACATTTGCAGCAGGTTTTGTTTAAGGTTCCATCCTGGGATGAGGAAACACATTGAATACTCCTTCCATTAATTTAAAACATAGCAAGCCAAAGGAAGTACTACACTCAGGGTACCTTCATAGGCATATACCCACAAGGGCATTTGCTCCAATAAGTTCACAGCCACTTTATTTATAACAGTTAGAAACAGGAAAGAATGCAGATGTTCCTCAACTAAAATGTGGACACAAAAACCATGTTTCATTTACAAAATGGAGTGCTTCTCAGGTATGAAAAACAAGGACATCATGAATTTTGCAGAGAAATGGGTACAATTAGAAACTAATATCTGGAATGAGGTAACTCAGGCCCAAAAGGACATGAATGTACATACTCACTTCCAAGTGAATAATAACCATAAGTACAGGATACCCACAATGCACTTCATAGACGGAAAGACAGTAAACAAGACATGGCACAAAAGAGCATGGTTGAATCTCACTGAATGGGGTATGAAAGAGACAGAAGAGGTAGATGGAAGGGAGAAACTGGATGAGACAGTAGTTAAGAAATAAGAAGGGGAGTGTTAGGAACAAGTGTGGTAAGAGACAAGGGCCAGAGAGCCAGGAAAATGAAATGAAATCAGCAGATGCTGGGAGAGGGGGGGGTTAGGGTGGGGGCATCTGTATAATGTGCCTGAGACTATGAATGGGAGGGCACAAATGCGGCTAGGGAGGTGATCTTAGCTTAGATATAAAGCATTGAATTATGGGCCATGAAGAGGTGACATCTTGCAGTCAGGCAGAACCACCAGTGAAGTGTTCACTACACCAAGAAAACCAAATACCTTTACTCCCAAAATTTGTTCTGTCTGCAAGTAAGGCAGGCACAAAGTTGAAACAGAGACTGAGGGAATGGCCAAACTATACCCTGCCCAACTGGTAACCCATCCCATGGGCAAGCACCAAGGCTGGCATTACTGAGGATAATTTGTTATACTTGCAGATAGTAGCTTAGCATCATTGTCCTCTGAGCGTTTCCATCCAGCATCTGACTGAAACATATGCAGAGACCCACAACCTAACATTGGACAGGGCTCAGGGAGTATTTTAAAAGAGTTGGGAAAAGAATTGACGGCCTCTGTAGGAATAGGAAGTCCATGAGAAGACCCTCAGAGTCAAATAACCCAGAACCTAGGAGACTCTCAGAGATGGAGCCACCAACCAACGAGCACACACAGACTGGGATGGAGGCCCCCACCATATATGTAGTGGATGTGCTGGTCAGTCTTCATGGGGTCCCCAACATCCAGAGCAGGGCATGTCCCTTAAGCTGTTCCTGACTGTGCAAACTGTTTCCCTAACTGGGGTGCTTTGTCTGACATCAGTGGGAAAGGATGTGTCTAACCCTGCAGAGACTTGACATGCCATAGTTCAGGGATACTAAAGTGGTTCCCACCATCCCTGGGGAGATAAAAGGGAGTCAGTAATGAGGGACTGTGGAAGGTGGAATGGGATGGGTGTAACAATTAGAATGTAAATTGAATAAAGAAATAGGGGAAGTCAGGTCTTGGTGGAGCAGGACTTTAATCCCAGCACTCAGGAGGCAGAGGCAGGGGGATTTCTGAGTTCGAGGACAGCCTGGTCTACAAAGTAAGTTCCTGAACAGCCAGGGAGACACAGAGAAACTCTGTCTCAGAGGAAAAAAAAAAAAAGAAATAGGAAGATTGAACAAATAATTATCAGTTGCATAAAAATATACAAATCAGGCAATATTTTTGTTTGTTTGACCTACTCAATATTTCAGAGCATAAGCCAAGTACAAAAGTTTTCTAGTTTTCTTTTCTTTTTTTTTTTTTTTTTTGGCCAAAATATCACAGAAATGACCTCTTCCTAAAGTTTTCAGTCTATTTTCCACTGAAATAGTATGACCTCAATTCCTGTGGCTGCATTACTGTAAATGCTCCAATCTTCCAGATCCTATGGGAACAACCGATTAAGCTCCATATACAGCTTTCTATGACTTTTGCCATCTCAATTTCTGATATTTTCCATATTCCTTCAATAGAGAACAGAGATTCTGTCCAGCAGCAAAATCAGCTTTTGAAACAATTGTTGTTGTTGCTGTTGTTGTTGATTTTGTTGTTATTGTTCTGCCTTGCAACTCTGCTGCTGTGATGGTTTCCTCTGAGCAGAAGCATCTCAGGTAATAAATGTTTGTTTTACATGGTTCTGTCAGATCACAGCACATCCTACTGCGAGCTCAGACTAGAAACTGAAGCTAGAAAATGAAGGCAAAAATATTTGACAAACACTACTTCCTGCCTTGCTTTCTTGCTTGGTCACTCTCTCATGCTCTGTAGCCTCCCTCAGCCTTGAAGCAGGCTGAGCCAGACTTTGACCTTGCTGCCATTAAGAAGGAGATTACCTAGTGTCTTAGTCAGGGTTTCTATTCCTAAACAAACATCATGACCAAGAAGCAAGTTGGGGAGGAAAGGGTTTATTCGACTTACACTTCAATACTGCTGTTCATCACCAAGGAAGTCAGGACTGGAACTCAAGCAGGTCAGAAAGCAGGAGCTGATACAGAGACCATGGAGGGATGTTCATTACTGGCTTGCCTCCCCTGGCTTACTCAGCTTGCTCTCTTATAGAACCAAGACTACCAGCCCAGAGATGGTCCCACCCACAAAGGGGCCTTTCCCCCTTGATCACTAATGGAGAAAATGCCTTACAGTTGGATCTCATGGAGGCATTTCCTCAACTGAAGCTCCTTTCTCTGTGATAACTCCAGCTGGTCAAGTTGACACATAAAACCAGACAGTACACCTAGGGTAGAGACTTCTGACCTTGATGGCCCTATTTGCTCTTCTCCAATACTCTGCTTCCTGCTGAAAGGTCCTGGAGACTATCTGGAGACAAGCCCTATAGATCGCCTATGGGCTGGCTCCAGGCACAAAGAATGGGCTGGCAGATGATGGGCCTACCCTCTTTATAAGCAGGGACTCTCAGTAAACTTCAGAGGCTTTGAACAGAAAGGTTTGTCTTGGCCTCATTCTTTTGTTGCCCTCTGATCTCTTTCAGCCCCGGGCTGCCTTTCAGGGGAACCCAGTTCACATGGCCACAGGCGGCTACAATGCTCACCTAGCTCTCTCATCCAACCCATGTCCACTTGCTTCCCAATATTGCCACCCTTCATGGAAGAGTCTTCCTATATCAATTATCAACACTATCTCTCAGAGACATAGAAACCAGCCATTCTGATGAGGGCACACCTGCAACTGAGGCTCCTTCAGATGACTGTAGCCTGAAATGTTGAGTTAAAACAACTATGACACAGAGACAATAATAAACGAGAGAGTTGTAAAATTCCAAAACCAATGATCTAACCATATCATTACAGGACCCCTGCCACCACATCAGGGAGTGGGAGTAGTGTCTGAGCCAGGATAAAATGGGAAGGGCTCCTGGCTCAGAGCATGGAAGGATATGGTGGAATGGGGAGAAGGGAAGCTGCACTGCCCTGTGGTAAGGTGTCCTTAACCCTGGATTCCCAGGCCAGGGAGACCAAAGAGGTGGCCAAACAGCTGGAAGGTGAATAGAGGAGTAGATTGCCCCACAGACCTGGAAATAAGACTGCTGGTCTAAGGAAGATATGCTAACTTTGCTGGAAGGGATGAAAAACAACCTCCTATATACCAACAGCTCCAAGTTCAAAACTACAGAGTCACATATAGACTGAGAACAGGGTTGTTTAGAAGGGGGCAAAATGAGTTCTTTGTCCTTTCCACCCTGTTTTGCAGGGTCTGATTTTACCCTGAATGTGGTCATAAAGAGCTCTCTGTCAGGGGCAATTTAATGGGTACAGGTCCTCTTGATAAGAGGGATTTAACCCAAGGTGGAAGGTGAGTAACTATATCAATTGGGATGGAATCAGTCTCACTTCCTCTCTCAGTAAGAGAATACTAAAGTGGCACACACATAATAGAGGGCCACGAGGGGGCGGTGAAGGCTAAGCAGCAGATTCCACCACTTGTACAGAGGAGAAAATGAAGACAGGATTGGCAGCTGTGAGCCATGGAGCAGGGTTCCAAGACTGCTGTAACTTCCCAGAAATTAAGGCCAGGGGCATACAACCCCTGTTCCAGGGTCTGGAACATCTTCCTAGCCCTTTGTAGCTACGACTCGCCAGCATTTCCACTTCACTGGAGTTCCACATTCACTATGTTCATCTCACTCCACAAGTACTCAAGAAAAATCAAAAAACCAAGGTACACAGACACATTTCTGACAGACAGGTCACTGATGCAAAGAACAACAATGACACATCCTAACAGCGGTCTTTCAAGCGTTCCGATGGGAGTCCTGAGGGTCTTGGGGTTCCAGTCAAAGCATGAAGGTTTTATGCCTAACTTACAGAAACTATAATGAACAGCACAGAGCCTATTGCAATGCAAACACACAGAGGCCTTTTTTATGACCTCAGTAACAAGGACTCTCAGCAGTCAAACTCCGATTAGGTACAAACTGAGAGATCAAGTCTAGAGGTTTTGAGTATTTATTGTAGTTACAACAAGAGTGGGGAGTTTGCATACAAATCAGCATTGTAATATTTTGAAAATTGTATGTCTGGCATAATGTGCAGGAACCAAGCAAGGGGGGCAAAAAAATCTGACAACCATGATGGGTAAGCTGTTTCTGTTTTTGGTTTCTATAGGAGGTCTTAGTTATCTCTATGTAGCTTAACCCTGCTGATGTACCTTAACTGGCTGTTGATAAGGGGATTTTGTCATGGGATTTTTGCTGGAATGTACAAATGTACATTCTCAAAAAGCAAACTGTTTGGGATTTACAAACTCATCTCTGTTGCTGAGCCCCTGATTATAGACAGAAACTCCTGGTTAACCACAACCATGCCTGTCTGTAGACTAGACTTTGTCCAAAGACCTACCTCACTCTCTGTTACTGCAGACCCTAATATCAGCTGCCCTTAACACTGGTAAAGAGTAGCAGTGGAAATATCCTCTACTCCTGTGCAAGCCTCCTATAGATACCATAGACAATCCCCACCTGCCTATCCATTCCTGCCTCATCCCTGTGTCTCAGCCCCCACTTGGGCAGATACTCCCTATTCAACCACATTCCATGACTGAAAGGACACAAGGTAAGCTTCCATAGATCAACCTCATGATTGATTGATTTACCACAGGTTCAATTTTCCCAGTTGTTCCAACATTGTATTAAACACCATGGGCTGCTTGACCTCTCTTCTGACTACGGCTCCTTGTGGATTACTAAGATCTTCTGTTCCTGCCTGTCGCTTCTCCCAGATTTTAATATCACAAAGCATCCCCTGTTGACCATACCTACAAAATAGGTCAGTAAAATAGGAAACTGTCAGTGAACACTCTCTTCAAATCCATGTATCAAACAGTAACCCAGGAACAAAACTCCCACCCAAAAAGACAAACCCAGAGGCCAGTACCTAGGTCAATAATCACCCAAACAGAGATGGCTACACACCAGCATAGCAACATAGAGAGTAACAGCCAGGAACAATTGCAACCAAGAAATCCAAGCTATCCCATCACAGCAGGTCTGAGAAATTAAAGCATGCAACAGATAAAGTGCAAAAGAGGTTGTTTGGGGGAAGGGAGAGGAGTGAGAACCTGGGGAAGGGATAGAAATACATAAGAGGACCTGCAGACAGACACACAGACAGGGAGGAGAAAGAGAGCCATGAGGGGAGAGATGACAGAGAGTGTGCATGTGCAGAGAACAGAGACAGGGAACAAAAATAGAGAGCTGCTATAGCTGGTGGCTGATGTATATAAAGCACGCCTGACAACAGACACAGGGGATGGAGGCAGGAAATGACATAAGGAGTTGCTAAGTCCCTAAGAGCAGGACATGAGATTACCTGACAACTACAGAGGCAAGGTTCACCCACAGAACAGGAAAGGAAGACAGAATCTCATGGATTCAAAACGAAGAGAAAAAATTGATATTTCAGTTAAAAAAATGTGGATTCTAAAAGTTTCGTGGCAATAAACAACTGGGACTTCTGCAAAGTATGTGAAGGCGAAAATTACAAATGATTGGAATAGAAGAATATCAGCTCAGAGGTCTATCATTTTCCAATAAAACCACAAAAAAATTCTGAAATTATTAAAGTCCCTTTCCCAAATAATAATAAACTCACTAAACATGTGATGCAAAAAATATGAAAAACTGCAACAGAACAAAAATTAACAAAACCTAAACAAAACAAAAACAAGTATAATGTATGAAATCAGACCTATTAGAATTTTACCTGTTTTCGTAATGTATAAATAAAGACAAAGGGGTTTGGACATGTGTGCTACAGACTCAAAGAAACCACCCTTGTTTTCACAAGCCAGCCTAACTAAGGTCCAAAGGATTTGGGAAATGATAGGGAAGTTATTAGAGGTCACCCCTGATGGAGCAAGTGAGGAGCAACACGAGAGACCTCACAGGTGCTCACATATGGCTTATACTTCCCATCCAGCCCCAGAGAGGACTCACCACCCCAGCTTCCACTGCTCAGCACCACCCTGCCCCTATCCTCTGTGGGCAGTAACCCTGTGCTCACCATGCCTGGAATTCAGAGCTTCCCTGAGGTCCTCTCACAGCACCCAACAGCAGAGCTCAGAGCAGGACACAGAGAACCATTCAAGCCTGCACAGCCAAAGTGAACTTGGGGAAAGGCACCTGGAAGATCCTGCCTCCTTGTCTGACTGGCAGGCCTGCCTGTGGAGACCTTGATTGGCCAGTGGGTCTCACCCTTCCTCAAGGTTAAAGTGTGCTTCTTGTCCAGGGCCACACCTTTTCCAGGTCTCAGGTGTGGTTTGCACTACATTAGCATTTGAGCCTGATCTCCAAGAGGACTCTCACCCCTCCCAGCCCTGGGGGAGAACTCACCATTCATGTGGGGCATAGGGCTGTGCACAGACAGGCAGGTCTCCAGTTGAGCTGAGGTCTGAACCCCGGGAGGGTGATAATTCACTTACTTGACAAGGAAGGCATCAATTCCCTCATGCTTCTGGAACTCAGGCTCCTGCCTAAGTTACCAACCCCCACCCCCACCCCAGCCACCACAAGAGAAGCCTGGCTAAAAGTCAGGTAGGCAATATCCCAAGCTTCTGACCTTCAGGCTAAACTCCTCCCCAGTTACCTAGCAACAGTAAAGCCCATAAAAAGGGCTGTTCAGCCTCTCCTATCTCTCTTGCTCTCACTCCTTTGATCTCTTACCTCTCACTTCTTGCACTCCTCTCTCCTCTTTCCTTTCTCTTTGTCTTCTCCTCTCCTTTCCTCTCCTCTCCTCTCCTCTCCTCTCCTCTCCTCTCCTCTCCTCTCCTCTCCTCTCCTCTCCTCTCCTCTCCTCTCTCCCTCTTACTCTCTTTCTATCTAGCCTTCCCACTTCTAGCCTTCTAGGGGGGACTCTCTCTCTCTCTTCTACCTTCTCTCTTTCTCCCTGCCTTTCTATAATAAAGCTCTAAAACCATAGAATGTCTCCGTTCATCAAGGCCCACTGCGCTTGGAGGATGGGATAGGCTTTCTCATAATGAGCCTTTTCTACTCTCCAGATGGAAGGCCTTCATGTGCTCCAGTCAAGATCCACTGTGCTCACTCTCACAGGTGTGGGAACCTCTCATCCCTCATCACTCTCTCCATTAACCCCAGGGCTTTAGGAAAGTAGTCCTGGGGCTCCCAGGTTGGACTGCCCCTTGTTCAGACCCAAAGAGGGGGGCCAAAGGCTTAGATGCCCACCCGGGGCTGAGCAGAGAGTGTATGGCAGCTCTCCCACATCTCTGTCCAGAGCATAGGTGGAACTCTGGCAGGGAGTGGGCCTTCCCACCCTTTCCTTTCTTGCCCAGGGTCCCCTTTTAGTTCCCAACACATTCCAGCTCAGGCTAGTCAGCTGCCTGCTCCTGTTCTCTGTGAGCAATGATCCTGCATTACCAGGACCTGACTTCAGACCTTGCCTGAGCTTGCCTCACATCACTTGCCTTCTTCTTCCTGAAATCCAGGGGAAGAGCATGCATAGCCCATTACCCAAGGTGCAGTGGGGTTATCAATCTGAGTGGGAAGGTACCCAGGCAATGAACATTAAAGAGGGATTTTAGGAAACAAGAGTTTTGTTTGTGGCTCAGTTCTGGGCTCAGGGAGACTGCAGCTCCCTTTCCCAGATGATAGGTACCAACCAACCCTGGGAGGAAAGCCAGAAATGTAAGGGAAACACTGTTGAGCCATCTTGTTAGCCAGCACATCGCCATCAGTGGCAAAGTAGAGAAAAGCCACAGTTGTATTAGGACAGGTTCTCTAGATAAACATATCTCAAATCAGAATGAATTTCTCTGTGGATATAGAAAGGAAATGTAATAGAATGTCTCTCTAATGTCTAATATAGAAAGGTTCTTGGCCAAGGGAACTTAGAAAAATCAAGGGCGGGTTATCTCATGTTGCAGGTTATTACAGCTGATATTCACTATGTACCAGAATTCTGAAGAAATAAGTACTTTCCAATGCCAATTTTAAAAATCAAACTAGCAAATCACCTTTTCTAAAATACAAAAATAGGGCAAGTATAAAAAATGAAAGAACAACCCTGTTCATTGTCTTTTATGTATGTAGGATGCCAAAAGAATCTATTGCCTAGATTAAAGGTGGATCTGATGATCTCAAAAGATCAAGATTAAGAAATGGTTTCTCACTTCAAAAGGTATAATGAACACATTTCCCTCACAGTAAGCAGGGTTAGACTTAGGGTTAGCCTATTAGAGGGTTAGGGTAAGGATTAGGGTTCTTAGTGTTAGGGTTTTTAGAGGCAAGGCAATGGTCAGGAAGCAGGGGTGAGCTGGACTGGAAGGTTTATTATTTATTTGTTAGTAATTTATTCTTTGACAATTCATATGTGCACACAGTATATCTTGATTGTTTCTATCTCTCATTCCTACCTCTACCTACATCCTCTCTGACACTTGCACCTTCATGTCTCCATTGTGTCTTCTTTGTCCTTCTAGTTCCCCCATTTCTCCTTCCTCTCCATCCCCTCCTCCTCCTTCTCCTTCTTCATCACCATCACCATCATTACTAAGGTCACTTAGTGCTGCCTGATGGAATATTACTCAATATCTGTTAGGCTGGATCTTGTGCATATAAATGGAATGGCACTGCCCAGGGTGCAATGGTCACATTATATCCAGAAAGCAAGTGTTTTACCAAATGTGTCCTCTGATGCTCTTTGTACCCCCTCTTCTGCCATGTTCCTGTGGGCATTAGTTTTGGAGACTTTTTCTTTGATCTGAGAAGAATGGATCCTGATGATTAGGACAGCCCTAGGTGGAAGGTCTGTCCCTAACAGTTACCTTAATTGGCATGGTTTAGCTTGTGCCCCTCTAAGAAGCAGCAGCCACCACACACAGATCTCCTGACCTGGAAGACCCAGCCTCAGTCCATTCACTATGAGGCCTTTATGTACACAACCCAGATGGTTTTCTGGAACCCACAGCCCTAAGGGACCAGGTGTATTATTAGACAACTCACTCCGTGGCAGTGAAGGCCTCTCCTCAGTAAATGCCTCTAGAGGCTATGGAGGCAGCTCAGTTGGTAGAATGTTTGCCTGGCATTCAAGAGGCCCAGGGTTTGATCCCTGGCACCACATAAAACAAACATGATAACACATGCTGTAATTGCAGCCTTCAAAGGTGGAGGCAGAGGCAGGAGGATCTGAAATCCAAAGTTATATTTGGTACATAGAGTTCAAGGCAACCCTGAAGCCCTGACTAAAAAGTAAAACAAGAAAAGAAAAGCCTCTAAAAAAGGGCCTCTAATGCCTCCCCAGGGGTTAGCACTTGATATCTCTGGAGTTGTCAGTCTTGGCTCCTCTAAGTCGACAACAATGGAAGCTGGCCTGCAGAGACTCAATGGACACCAGCTTGCACTAAGGAAACGCACCCCAGTACAGTGAAAGGACATTGAAGAACCAACCAGAGTGGTCAGAACTCCTGTTTTGTCACCTGCTGAAACCCAGAGTCACATGACTCCATGGTGCCTATATGACCTCTCTCAAAAAGGAATAATCTTAAATAAGCCCATTTAATGCTTTCTTACTTTACAATTACTTTTCTTTATTTTTTGAAATTGTAATATAATCTCATCGTTTCTATTCTCAAAACCAACCCGCATATCCCTGCTTCCTCTTTAAAATTCATAACCTCTCTTTTCCTTTGTTATTTTATACATATATGTATATTCCCTAAACATGTAAACACAGCCTGCACAATCTGTATAATATTATTTATATGTCTGGTTTCGGTGCTGACCATTTGGTATTAGGCAACTAACTGGCAAAAGCACATTTTCTTAACATAGAATTAAAGCTCATAAAAATGCTAGTTATAGCCAGGTGTGGTGGTGCATGCCTTTAATCCCAGCACTCAGGAGGCAGAGGCAGCTGGATTCCTGGGTTCGGGGCCAGACTGGTCTACTAAGTGAGTTCCAGGACACCCAGGGCTATACAGAGAAAACCTGTCTCGAAACCCACCCCCCAAAAAAACCCCAAAACCAAAAACAAACAAACAAACAAAAAACAAAAACAAAAAGAAAAAAGACTGTTTTCAATACAAGTCCTCCAGCCAGTCAATCTTCACAGTAGACCTGGTCTCTACCACTAAGGCATGCTGGACAGTGCCACTATTACCTTGGGGATGATAGGAGACCCAGGCTTCAAGTACCAGTGGAACTACTGGGCGGAGCCTGGGCCCATGAACAGCATCCCCTGAGAGTCTGTACAGTCCAAATGTTCATTCTCCTTTTGCAGTTAGAACAGCAAAGCGATTTCCAAGGTAACCAAGGACAATAGAATAAGAGAGTCATAGTCCTGGAAGGAAGGAGATTAAATTTTAATACTTAAGAGTCAATATCAAATTTATTTTTAAAACTACATCAACACCAAATAAGCAGAGTAGGAATGAATGGAGCTATGAAGAAGCCCTAACAAACAACAGGAGTGTCCCAAGAATGCACACAATGTTTCTCTATTTCCAGAGTATTTTGTAGTAACCAGAGGCTCAAATAAACTAAGAAACAAAAATCAAAGCTGGGAAGAAAATCAAAGCTGGGAAGAGGGTGGGGGTGGCGCAGCTCAGTTTTCAGATTTATGCCACAACTACTTATTTTCTCCCTTATTTCCAAAGCACAAAGCTGACACCAGTTGCGCTCTGCACTTTGCAGACTGTGCAAAGTAAGTCACCCAGAGAAAGTCAACACAAAGTAAAAAGTTTCAAACCAGTTACACTCTCACTTGTTACCAAGACAATAAGCTCCTTAGAGAGAATGCATGGGGGCTGGGACGAGAGCTTAGGGGGTCAGGTGCGTGCTACACAAGCTTGTGAACCTGCATGGGGATCCCCAGGATTCATGGGAAGCAGAGACAGGCTGTGGGGAACTTACTCAGCAAAGCATTGCAAGGTCAGCCTCTGTGCTAGGTCAGCACAGGAGCCAACACACACACACACACACACACACACACACACACACACACTCTCTCTCACAGTCACACACAGGCACACCTAGGGGGAGGGACAACAATTTCCATTTATATGCACACCTTCATCCATTCATCCATTTTCTTCTCCCCTGCTCCATTCTCATTCCAGGGTCTATACAGTAACTACAGTGAAATCTGGTAAAGCAGCTACCATTTACTAAGTCTACTGGGTACTGTACCAGAACCTTCAGAAATAGACATGATTATCTAGACTGTGAACTGGACTGAAAACTGTAAAAGAGTGTGTGGGTGGGGAGGGTCTCATCCCAATTCATACAACTGGAAAGTGATGGAGCCTGACTTGGAGGTGGCTGATCTAGCTATGGGCAGTTTTGAGAATGCACCATCACTAAGCATTAGAAAAAGCCATGCAGTTTGAGAAAGCAGCATCCAGTCAAGTTTAAACTCCACTTGCTGTGTCTATAACCTGAACTGATCTCCTAGCCTCAAATTCCTCATCTGCACATCACGGATAGAGATTAAACACAACAGTTTGATACCTGTAATACAGGTCAGGCACTGACTGAATTACTGATATTCTAGCTAAAGGTGTGTAAGTCAAGAAAGCCTATTTCAGGGGCTGGTGAGATGGCTCAGTGGGTAAGAGCACCCAACTGCTCTTCTGAAGGTTTGAAGTTCAAATCCCAGCAACCACATGGTGGCTCACAACCATCCTTAATGAGATCTGACTCCCTCTTTTGGAGTGTCTGAGGACAACTACAGTATACTTACATATAATAAAAATAAATAAATCTTTAAAATAAAAAAGAAAGAAAGCCTATTTCAATCAGAAAATGACAACAGCTAGACATATTCTCCATTGGGAGCAATCAGGTTTGCCAAACTTAATCAGATAAGTTTACTAATTCCATAACTCATTTAAGTAGAAGGCCAGGGACTTATTTTTTTAGTTGTATTTCTATGAAATGCGTAGCTTTTTGTATGTCACAAAACCTACCCTAATGTCTCATCCGACCATAAAAAGACATTTGCTTAAAGTCTAAGTATTGTAAACATGGTGTGTTATTACACTAGACAGAGAACAACTTTTTGTTTTGGAAGTAAACATTAAATAATGTAGGAGGAGAAAGAAAGCATTATTTTAAGTAATCCACACTGAGTCCTTTCACCCTTCGAATCAGTTCATACACACTATTATCTTAGAGTGGATGCTGGCCTCACTTAAAATGAGATGAGCCTGCAAGGAGTTCAGGTTTTCCCTGTTTCCAACTCAAATCCATTTTCTGCTTTGGAGGCTGAGTGAAGCCAGCCTGCTATTTGATAGAAAGACCAAATCCAGTCTCTCTTTAATCTACTCAGTAACTGAGCTCTTGGGTAATCTCCTGCACTGCATGGAAAAGCAGCTTTGGGTTCATCCAAAATAAACTAAAATTAATCAGAGAGAGGCCATGCCAACTTTAATTGCAACTCCTATTTGCCAGGCTTTCCAACATCTGCCAGTATTACTGATACCTAACTGATTCAATACAATGAGAGAAGTGTCCTAGCTTTATAAACATGGGCTTTCTTTTAAGAACATCACACACAAGTGTCCTTTCCACAGAGGGAATCCTACCTTTTTTGGATGTAATCATTTTCATAAGCATTAATGATGTATTTTCAAAACACTGTGACTATCTTCCTAGTGCTTTTCAAGGCCCTCGTGGGGGAGGGGCTCACATCCCCCTCATCCCCCACCTGCCTCATTAAAGGCATCAGTGGCACCTAAAGGCCAGGCTGACAAAAGTGGACTAAAGCAATCTGCTCTCACTGAATTTGCTACAAAAGATTTACAAGCAGATCCTTTGGAAGAGAGGTGAGAGAAAAGAAAGGGGGGGGGGGAGGATGAAGGAGAAGAACGGATACCCTAGCTCACTTCCAAGAGCAGGATGCTGAACCTAGTATTTTTCATTGAGTCTAGTCCTGACTGTGTAGGTCTACAAAGACAAATATTTTACACGAAAGAATAATAGTCTAGTCCCCCACCCAACTCCCCGCCCAGCCAAAGCCTAATAGTGAATGCTTTGTTCAACCAACAGGAAAGGATGTAATTACATAGCTTAATTTAAAAGCTCTCCGAACACCAACCTCTGGCAAGAGTATTTTAAAATATGTACCTTGATCTTAAAATTCTGAGCAAAAGAAATGTAGTCATCGGTTCACTACTGCTACACATGTGTGTCTCGTTCTCCAGCTACCTTTTGTGAGTCTAGCTGGACGAACAAAGCCTACAGAACCGAAAACACGAAACTCTAAATTCTGTTGGGGAGGTAAAGAAAATGATGTAAGTGAGGCTTTCCCAAGCTGTGGACAGCCGTGGTCTCTGGACTCACACAGCCTCTTCTAATCCTGCTTCAATTTTCAAACCAAATTGCTTCCTTCTCGCAGTCCCTCTTCCCCAGGATCTGGAGAGCTCGCGGCTTAGCCACTCAATACAATGACTATGCAGGCCCTTTCCAGGTTAAGGGCACAGGAGCTGATCATACTGTCAACAGGCACCACACAGGTAGCCCAGAAGCGGCCACCAAAAAACTTTTGGACCTCAAAGAAACCATTCTCCACATCCCTCTACAGCGCTGCTCTGTGGCAAGTAGTGGGCACTGCCAGGCCTCCCAAGATGGGATGGGCACCCGTGCCTAAGCAGCTTGGGGTCCCTGGAACTGCTCTACATGTTGGCTCAGAAGCCACAGCTGCTCCCGCCGGGCTACTTCCGGAACAAGTTGGAGAGGTCCGCGCAGGGAGAGCCATCACTCCGGGGCCGCAGAGCTCGCAGGGGTCCCCGGCTCGCAGCCGCCACGCAGTATGCAGCCAAAGTTGACCTTTCCGAGGATGGGAGCAAAGGACCTGAAACCCTGCGCTGGAAATGGGAACAGGCAGGATCGTTCCCAAAAAAAGGCCCAAGGTGGTCAAGCAGCCTCTCCCTAGAGCAGGGAACAAAGGGCTTCTGTGTCGGGCACTGCTGGCCCGGCTGCGTCCGGCTTTGGGGGACCAGAAACTTTTCCCGGGTGTGGGCGCAGGCGGAGGGCACTGGGTATCGGTCACCAGGCGCGGAAGCCTACCGGGTGCCCAGGACGCAGCGCGATCCCCGCGACCCTAGCCTCCCGCCCGGCGCGGGCTACGCTACCGCTCACCTCCTCGATGGCCGCCACGGTGTTCCTGCACTGGGCCGTGCGCGTGGTGAAGCTAGAGGCCGTGGGCGCCTTGTAGTCCTCAAGGGTCTCGGCCACGAATTCCGACACAGAGATCTGGTCCGGCATCGCCAGGGCGCCGGGGCGTGGACTGCGGCAGCCTCAGTCGCCCAGGGCGCGGGCTCCGACCCCGCCGCCGCTTGGGGACTTGAACAAAGGGAAGCGCGGGCGCGGAAGTCGCCGCGGGGCGCGGGAGCCACCGCGGGACGCCCGGTGGCAGCAGGGGCGCGCGCAGCCCGCCGCTCTGCCCGCTGTGCTCCAGGAGCTGCAGCTACCGAGTCCTCTGCAAAGGAGCCCAGCAGCTGGCGCGCACCGTTAGCGGGAACCACGCGCCACCAAGCCTCTGTCCGTGACGCCTCCAGCGGAAAGGGGAGGGCCCGGCTGGGGAGGGCGCGGAGGCCCGCCCGGCGGGGCGGGGCCCAGACCTGGCCGCCAATCGGGTCGCCCGCCGCTACCGAGCCGCCAGGAAGCTGAGGCCTCAGCAAGGAGGGCTATGTGCGCTCAGGGCCTGTCAGTGGCTGTGGGCTGCTGGGTTGCATCTGCCTTCGGGTAGTGCTGGCGTTCGAGGGCGCGCCCTCTCCTGAGCTGCGGTGCCCGCCTCCCACCCCGCACCTGCCATGACCTCTAGCAACATTGCCCAGAGGGCGTGGAGTGGAACCGGGGATACTGGCTTCCGGGCTGGAAGGGAGCCCACCCTTTTACTCCCCAATCCCACCCTTGGGCTCAGGACCCCCTGAATTCCCCACCAGAACCTCAGGGAAGGGCCAGTGAGACAGTGTGGGTAGCTCGCCCCCTACAGGACAGTGAAATCCTCCAGGGCACTTTAGCGGGACGAGATGTAGGGACAGTTTGGGATGCAATGATGGGGACCATGTTCTGTCTGTGTGCCTTCTCACAGCCTTAAGAAGCCAGGGGTAAAGGCAGGTATTTTGCATAGGGAGTTGACCATGGTACAAGCCGAATGGGAATTCAAACCCATGACCTTCGACTTGGAAGAATACGCCAACCCCTAGTAAGCATCCTGTTCCCTAAGCTTGTACAATTAGGGACACTCCCAGTTACTTGATGACAGTTTTAGGGTGCTAGGCCAGGCTTCACCCTGAGAACATCATAGAATGTACTGATGTGGGGTGGGAAGTGGGGAATACCCAAGAGAACCAGAGGTAGAGCATGGTGGGGGGGGGGGGCGCATATTATGCCTGATGGTTCTCAGAGAGTACTCCAACCCACAGCTGACTGATCACAGACAAAACTGGGCCAATAAAAATCATCTGAATTAGGACATTTTCGTCTATATCTCATTCAGAAATTCTCAGCTGTATTTTAAAAACCCAGAGGTTCTGAAGACACTAGTCAAAAATCACACCATCTAACTCCCCGAGGCAAGAGGCAGTTACTGCTGCTGCCAACAGCACAGCCTAGAGAAACTTTACAAAAAACTTTTGTGTGTCTGAAAAGGAGGGAATGTGAGGGACATTGTAAACCCAACATGGGAAATAAAAGTGGTCTCCTGCTGCCATAGGACAGTAGACCAATCAATCTTTTTAAGGCTCCCATGTACAAATCTGCTGTATGAGGTAGCAGCTGAGGTTAGACATTATGTATGGCTTCTGGTATTTTACCAGCACTGCCTGTGAATAAGTTCAGCCTTCAAAAATAGCTGTGCCAGTGGGTAGCTTTTATTCCAGCACAAGGCAATAAACTGAAATCCCAAAACTCTGCCACTCTCTGCCACTTTCCACCATTGTGAACATCCTTCCATTTAGTGTCTCAGGAACACATCTATCTCAGCATGTATAACTCGAGGGTATTGTGTTATAGTACAGGCTCTCCTGCACGAAGCAATTTTCTGATCCCTCTGCCTCTTTTCCCACCTATAAGTCCTTTTGTTTTTCTCTGAAATTGAAGGATATTCCCTGTGACTTTTCAAGGTTTTGTTTTTGGAGACCTGGTCTCTGTGATGCCTTGGGAAGTTAAAAGAAAGTAGTGTTTTTCCTTGACATAATATAGTACCAGTCAAACTAATCAATGTGTCTAACACACACACACAGACACATAGACACCCAGACACACAGACACACATATACAGAGACACACAGAGAGACACACACAGACACAGACACACACACACAGAGACATACACACATACAAACACAGGGACACACACATACACACACAGACACAGAGAGACACAGACACACACACATACACAGAGAAACACACACAGAGACACACATAAAGGGATACACACGCAAAAACATACACACACAGACACACACAGACACAGAGAGACACAGACACACACATACACAGAGAAACACACACAGAGACACACACAAAGGGATACACACACACAGACACACTCACACAGACATGAACATAATTTAAAGTTTAAATGTTGAACAGGAATCAAGAGAACACTACCCACTCCTTTGTATGTGGTGCTGAGGATTGAATCCAAGGCCTTGAACCTATAGGCAAGTGCTCGAACACAGAGTTACTACCTCAGCCCTCATTTACATATTTTTAATGCATCCAGAAAAGAAGATGCTGATATTACCATTAGAGACACGGACACCACTAAGTTTATTTTAAAAAATACCTGAAATAATCTATTTTTAAAAATAATTCTTGTTGGGCATGGTGTCACATCCCTTTAACCCCAGCAGTCAGGAGTCAGAGACAGGTTGGTCTCTATGGGTTTAAGGACAGCCAAGTTTACGAAGTGAGTTTCAGGATAGCCAGGGTTCTATACAGAGAAACCCTGACTCAAAAAAGATATAATAATTCTCAAGGATAAAATTGTCCTAAAACTGAATTGAGGCAATATACAATTTCACTTATCCCATCCCATACAAACATTTATGTTTTGCTATAAAATATAAATGCCTTTGATCATACAGTATTCTTTTAGACCTCACTAGGGGCTGGTTCAAAATACATACCATGTAAAACTATGTAAGTTTTAAAGTCTGAGAAATTATGAATCCATATATATTTGAGCCTATATTTTTCATATAAAAGACTATAGTCCTATTTTTTTTTACCTTGTGTGTACTGGTCTGTTTCTGTTGCTCTAATATACCTGAGGTTGAAATTTTTGAAGAAGAGGAGGTTAGCTAGGATGTTGCCAAAATGGTACATTGTTACTGCTGGTCTGGAGTATATGGAGCCCGTGGGTTCAACAGCGAGGGGAGGGGGGAGAGGGGAGGAAGTTAGCTAGTGGTTTTGGAAGCTGCCCTGGTTAGTTTTGTCAACTGGACACAAACCTAGATATAACTGGAAGGAGAATCTCAGTCAAGGAATTGTTTCCATCAGATTGGGATTCAGATATGTCTGTATGACATTTTCATGATTATTAATTGATGTAGATGGCCCAGTCCACTGTGGGTGGCACAATTCCTAGGCAGGTGAGCCTGGCCTGTGTAAGAAAGAGGCTAAGTAGATCAAGGAAGGCAAGCCAGTAAGCACCATTCCTCCACAGTCTCTGCTTCAGCTCCTGACTCCAGTTCCTGCCTTGGCTTTCCTGAATGATGGTCTATAACCTGTAGCCCAGTGAAACCCTTTCCTTCCTCGAGTTCGTTTTAATCAGTGTTTTATCACAGCACAGAAAACAAACTATGACAGAGGTGTACAGTCTAAGATCAAGCAGCCCCTTCCATGTAGCTTCACGTAGGTGGTAACATAATGTTGACATCATTTACTTGTAAGATTGATCACGGGCTGGAAGCCAGAAAAACAGACATCAAACTCCCTACTTTAGAACTCGCTTTAATGAGAACTAATGGAGGCAGATTTCTGAGTTCGAGGCCAGCTTGGTCTACAAAGTGAGCTCCAGGACAGCCAGAGCTATAAAGAGAAACCCTGTCTCAAAAAAAAACAAAAAAAAAAAAACCAAAAAAACAAAGAGAGAGAGAGAGAGAGAGAGAGAGAGAGAGAGAGAGAGAGAGAGAGAGAGAGAGAGAGAGAGAGAGAACTAATGGAGGTTCCCAAGAAAACTCCCTTAATTGCTTCCAAGGATAGTACCCTCAGTGCCCTAACTCCTCCTAGTCCCCATCTGAGCCCCACCATGACACCAAGGCCAAGGCAGGACAAATTGGTGCCGAAACCTGGGAATGAACCAGGGACCTTTAGATATTTGTCCTGTGCTATTCCAGTCCCGCAGGAACGCACACAGAACACAAGTCAAGACCTTTCGTGGTTACACTTTATTTATAATCGTGAGGTAGAACAAAGAAGGATAGAAACGTGTTGCTATATATACCCACAGGTGTGACGTGTTAATACTACTGGCGGTTCCACCCACAGTCTCAAATGTCCCAGGGGATGGACTAGTGACTTGGCAGGCATTTGCTCAGGCACATGCGCACAATGGAGCTTAGCGCCATCTAGTGACAGCACGTATTATCACGGCTTCCTACAAATTCCATCTTTTGCTTCCACATCACTGTTCCTTATTAAAGGAAGTAGGGGCAGGAACTCAGGGCAGGTACTAAAGCAAAGGCCAGTGAGAAGGGCTACTTACTGGCTTGTTCCTCATGAGTTGCTTGGCCTGCTTATACATTCCAGGACCACGTGCCCAGAGGTGCCCAAATGGGTAGGGCCTAACCCTAATAGTAACTAATTAAGAAAATGTCCTACAGTCTTGCCTATAGGTCAGTTTTGTGGAGGCATTTCTTAAAAATTATGGTTCACTCTTCCAGCTTGTGTCAAGTTCATATACGAAAAGAGATAGATGAATAAGTACATAAATTTACCCAGGAAACCCTGGTTTCATCCCCAATACCACAAAATAGGAAAGTAGATAATGGTTGACAAATATAGATTATAGATGATAGTGGTGGTTAATAGAAGACAGATGACCAGATAGATAGATTGATAGATAAATTATAGATAGATAGATAGATAGATAGATAGATAGATAGATAGACAGACAAGATGATAGAAAATAATGATATATGTGATAGGTAAAAGACAATAGAAGAGAGATGGATGATACAATACTATCTATAGATGATAGGGAATAATAAGGTACATGACCCGTAGATGAAGAGATAATAAAAGAGAAGACAGAGCTAGGTAGATAATAAAGACAATAGATAAATAAAATAGCCGAGCATGGTAGCCTGATTCTTTAACCACAGTACTCTGTGGCCAGAGTCAATCGGATGTTTGCAAGTTCAAAGCCAGCCTGATCTAAATGCTGAGTTGCTAGGATAGGCAAGGCTATTCAGAGAAAGCTTGTCTTGAAAAACTAAAAATAAAACAAAACCAAAATGCAGATGAAATAGATGACATGTCTAGATCATAGAAGAAGATATCACAGAGATTGATTTTCATACAGGAGATCTGTAGTTAATAGAGACAGATACTAGAAGATAATATTAGCTGAATAAGTAGATGAAGATAGAACGAATGTAAGGGAAGTTCTGGTAAGGGAGCATGAAAATGGTGAGACCACAGAATGAGAGGACAGCCTAGTTGGAACTGGGCAAGCATTCCACATTTCTCCTTTCATAAGGACAGCAGTCATATTAGTACCTTCCTATTGCTGAGGAAAAAACCCACCATGACCAGTAGTTCAGAGCTCATGTCTATCTTTTTTCTTTATTTTTCCACAATAGTTTTCTTTTTCTTTTCTAAAGAAAATATTTGTTTTCATTGTAGTGCACTGGTATTTTACCTCCATGAATGTCTGTGTTAGGATGTCAGATCTCCTCAAGCTAGAGTTACAGACAGTTGTGAACTGCCATGTGGGTGCTCACCTTGGGATTCATTCCATCAACAGCAGCCCCACGTTATTTCAGAAGTATTATCCAAGGATGGGCTATAAACTCCAACACACAGAATAGTCCAGCAAAACCTCCCGTCTCCACCTGTTCAGAATGCTGTGTCTTTTCTCATGGCCATCCTAGGCCTCTCCACTCCTGGGTTGCCATAGGTACAGTCCTCAGCATCTTTTCTCACCTACTGGGGCTATGGTTGCAATGACCATGGTCCAAGCCATGATCATATTTTGGATGTGATCCCGTGCCAGAGCTGCCATGCTGCTGAATTAAAATTCCTCTATACATGTGTGCTAGGCTTTGAACTCAAGTCATGCTTGCCCAATAAGTACACTTGCCCTGACCTCATTTTCCAAATCTAGATTCTGGGAGGCCTTACTTAGACCTTTAAAATTAGTCTTCAGGAGAGGAGCTCAGGTAGCTTGTATGCTTAATAGGATTTCCAGTATTTTCCATCAAACAAAATTCAGAAGCTTTATGTGGCAGTTAGGTGGAGAAGCTCAAAGCCAGAGTGTTGGGAATTTCTTTATGAGTGTAGGCAGGCAGGGGGTCATTCTTGGAAGTAAGTGAGCAGTGAGCCCATTCCAGAGCCCACAATCCAGCAATCCTCTGAGGATCCATCTACAAAATAATGACTCGAGAATAAACATGGCCAAAAAGTAGGGAAAAACACTTGCCACAAAGCCTGGTGACCTAAGTTCAGTTCTCAGAACCAACATGGTAGATGAGAGAACCAAGTCCTGCAGAGTGCCCTCTGATTTCTACATTAGTGCATGCTCACACAAATATAATGAGAAATATTTTTAAGACCAAAAGCGTTCCCAATGGAGCTGAAAGTGTCTAATATCCATGCTTGGATCACTCCTTTGCTCTCCTGGTATGTGTTTGAGGCAGAGGGATTTGCTTGTAGGATTCTGAGCTACCTGTAAGTGGAAGCAATGCCCAAATCACAGAGGTGACCTAGTCCCTACAGACTGTTTTCTCAGTGCAGTGGAATTCCTAGTGTCTGATGCCCTGTTGTGGGGCTTTCTTTGCAAAAAGCTTATAGATTGTTTTCTTGAGGCTTTTTGATTTGCTTAAAAAACTAAGTCTAGCAGCCTGAGGGTTGGGCATAATTCCCCCAACAGCAGTGGGGAGCCAGGCACTTTGCCCCCAAACATTCATTTCCTGTTAGTGCTTAAAAAACAGAGTTACATTCCGGTTCTGTTTGTTCCAGTTCCCCTCTCCTCTCTCTCCCCTGACCTCTCCCACTCAGCTTGGGCTTCACAGCCAATGCTGATCTCACTGGCTGACTCTGCATTTCATTTTGGTGAGTACCACTTACTAGTGCCAAGAAGTGAACGCAGAAGCAACTACCTCCTGTCCTGGTCAAAGTTTCCTACTGGCTCCCAGCCTCGCCACGGTCATGCCCTGAACCCTCCCCTGGGTAGAACCCCTAAGAGTGGCAACGAAAAAGTCCCTGCATGTGCCACACCTGTAGAAATGTCTGGTTAGGCAGGCTCTCTGGGTCCCTCTGAGTAATTAGCTGGAGATGGCAGCCCAGCAAGGCCAAGACCAAGGGATTTGACATCAGGGTTGCCAGCTGATCAATGTGGTCTTTGTTTTTGTTCCAAAAAAGATGACACAGCGATCCAGCCTGGAGCTTTTAGGAACAAGCAGCATCCCTGGAAGATGCTGCTCACTACAGTGAACCAGGAAGAGCACTGATGGCAAACCAGGAGTAACCTCCATCCTTCATGTCTCAGGGGACTCATAGCCCATATAAGCAGGCTTCACACTTGTCTGAAGTCTGATCTCAACATGGCAAAAGACCCTACAGATCCTGTCCTGGCTAGTTTTATGTCAACTTAACACAAGCTAGAGTCATCTGAGAGGAGAAATCTAGATTTAGAAAATGCTTCCATAAGATCCAGCTGTAAGGCATTTTCTTAATGAAGAAATTAAGGCAATTTCATAATTAGGTGGGGGAGGTCCAGTGAATTGTGGGTGCTGTCATCTCTGGGCTGGCGGTCCTGGGTTCTATAACAAAGCAGACTGAGCAAGCCAAGAGGAGCAAACCAATAACTAGCACTCACTCCTTCATGACCTCTGCATCAGCTCCTGCCTCCAGGTTTCTGCCCTGCTCAAGTTCCTGTTCTGACTTCCTTTGATGATGAACCGTGAGGTGGAAGCCTAAGCCAAATGAGCCCTTTTCTCCCCCAAGTTGCTTTGGTCATGCTGTTACAGCACAGTAATGGTACCCCTGACTTCAACAGGTCCCTTGTCAGATTAACTACTTGGTTCAGTAAAACATGCTCACTTTCACGGAGGTCCCAGTGGCTGCCAACCCACAGGGAGTGGACGCTTCTCTTGCCCACTGTTCCCTGTCTTTGTTCTTCTCCCTCTAGTTATCAGAGCAGAAGCTTCAGCACCACTTTCCGGGCTCTTCCTCTTCAACTATCGACAATCAGTTGGTAACGAATCCACGTGCCATTGGATTGGATATTTCAGTTTATTATCCACGAACCTGTGGTTCTGAGCCCTCATTTCCCACTGTGCCCTTATCCATTTATGTCTCTCCTCATCTGCAAGTATTATTTCATAATAAATCTTCCTATCTCTGGGTTAATCAATTTTCCAATCACCCTGTTTACTGGGTGCCAGACTCTTTCCCATAGTGATCCTTCTAAAAAGCAAATGTAGTTTTAAGTGGCTCAAAATCTTCCAGGGTCTCCCTACAGTCTACGAATAAACCCTAAATTCTTCAATATGCTGTAAAAGATCCTTCATGGCCCAGAATACCTGACTGTGCTGACTCACTTCTCCTCCAACCTTGCTTGTACCCAGAGATTGAACCATAGTCTATTGACTGAGGCATTTCCTCATTCAGTTTCTGCTTTATTTCTTTTTAAGGTGTATCTATTTATTGTATGTATATGAGTACACTGTAGCTGTCTTCAGACACACTAGAAAAGAGCATCAGACCCCATTACAGATGGTTGTGAGCCACCATGTGGTTGCTGGGAATTGAACTCAGGACCCCTGGAAGAGCAGTCATTGCTCTTAACCACTGAGTCATCTCTCCAGCCCCAGTTCCTACTTTATTTATAATTACACAATTAGTGTTGGGGGTGGGGGCTGGTGCATACATATAAGGGAGTATGCATTTGCCCTAGCATGAGGTCAGAGGGCAACTTGCAGGAATTGGTTGTTCTATCTTCCCATGATTTAGGTCACAGGATCAAACTCAGGTTGTCTGCTCATGGAAAGTCACCAAACCACTTCAAGAAGGTTTGCATTTTCAAAGTATCTCCCTGATTGGGAATTTAAGAACATTTTGAAATCCAGGCATAGTGGTACATGCCTTGAATCCCAGCACTTGAGAGGCAGAGGCAAGTAGATCTCTGTGAGTTTGAGGCCAGCCTGATCTCCATAGTGAGTTCCAAGTCAGCCAGGGCTACATAGTGATACTCTGTCTGGAGAAAACAAAAACCAAAAAGAATGCCTTGAACCCAGATTACCACATGGTCTTCTGTGCTTTACAGAAGCCAACCAACATTTCATCCACTAGGGCTGACTTCCACTTCAGTCTACCTGATGAATTCATTCCCATGGTTCAAAACTCAGCTTGCAAGCTTTAAAATTCAAGAGCACTCCTTCCCTTCTTCCCTTGCCATGTTGAGCATATCTTCAACACTTCCCATGGCACCTTGTTCTGTTATAGCATGTGGTAGCTTAGATGTGAAATGTCTGCCAAAGACCCAAGTTTGAAGAATTGCTCCTCTAGGTGTGGCCTGGGGAAGAAAGTTAGATCATTGGGAGCATGCCTTTGAGGCTCTGTTGGGACCTTGCTCCCCTTCCCCTCCCTGCTTCTCTGCCATGGTAAACGTGCTACAAGCTGCTACCATGATGCACTAAGTTGCTAGAGGCCCAAAGCTACAGGGCCAAGCAACCATGGACAGAAACCATGAGCCAAAAACTAACTCTTTCCTCGTAAATTGATTCTTTCATTTCGTCACAGTTATGTAAAAGTGAGTGACACACAACACTTTCCACTTACAGGTCTGTCTTTGTCACTAGATGAGTTTGCTGAAGATCAGGTATATAATCCTTTCAGCTTTATGTCCTTAAAACCCAGCACTTGATTTAATTGTATTTTTTGAATGGATACATTTATACTGGTGTTTGTGTGTGTGTGTGTGTGTGTATGTGTGTGTGTGTGTGTGTGTGTACAGAAAGGTCCTCCTTTGAATCATAGAAAATGCCTTTAGTCACTGTCTTTCTCTACTGGAGGACACTGTCCATCTAAGACCCAAAAATCTTGTAAAGGATAGGTGGGCCCTGTGTGTTGCTAACATTCCACAAACAAGCTTCTAGAGGAAAGGGGAAGAGAGCTTTTTTTTATTGATTTGGTTAGGTTTGGCTGTTGCTGTTGTTGTCCTGGGGAGTCAAACCAAAGGTCTTAAGCTTGCCAGACAAGCACTTTGCCATTGAGCTGTTCCTTCGCCCAAGGAGTGGGGTTTTGAGCATTCTCCCAATATTGCATGATTTGGAATAGAAGTCTCTTGAACACAGACCTACATGGGAGGTGTAAACTCACAGTAGGCTTCAGTGAAGCAGGGCAGAAGGCCATGCAGACTGTGTGACATGGAACTATGGGGAGGAAGGGTCCCCTTGTCTTTCACAGTTGGCAAGATCGACCTGCAGATTTCCTGAGCTCCATGTCCTATGGGTGACATTGGAAATAAGAGAAATAGGTAACTTCTCCATGATGAAAAGAGCTCCCCTGAGACTACACATAGTAAAGCTTGTGAGGTTTGAAAACCTGAAGGGGTGTTTGGGTGAGAAGCTTGACTGAATTTGTGACTAAATCCTGTCAGTCTTTAGTTGAGATTAATCAGTTTAGGAAGAAGCAGGTTGGGACTTGAACTCGGAATGCACGTAACATCTTTGCTGAAATGGTAAGCTGATTTCTATGTACGAATCCTTGAAAACTGAGATTCACTCATTCTTTCACTCATTTCTTCATTCATCCACTCACCATGTTCATGAAGGACCCCTTTTCTAATATTTTTATTTCATTTACACTTTAAAAATTATTATTTTATCACTTTTATCATTATTAATCTGTATATATCACACACATACCACATATGTATGCAAATTCAGGGGATCATTTTCTTTTCTCAGAAAGAAAAAAAAGACGGGATTACTGGGTGAGAAAAATTTTTGGTGCTAAAACACTGGTGTCCAAACCTCTGTCTTCAGGCTTACCAAAGTGCTGTACTCAAAATGAAGAACAGCTGGCATGAGAAGTAGAAAGAGGCCTTCAGAAGATAGACCTGGGTCCTTCAGTCCCACACCTATTGCTGCTACTGTTAATGGAGCTGATCTCTGACCCCAACCCAGAGGGCTTGATCCCAAGGACTAAGCTGAATAGCAGGAAAACTGATACTGGAATGCTGGCCAGAGGGCCTTTAGCAGGTGAACATTGTTGTAGAACACAGCCCTCTGACCAATAACAGACACCATCTTTATCAGATCAACCATGCATTCTCTCAAGAGACCATCAGAAGCAACCTGTGGAATGTTGACCTTCCCTCAGAAAAGGAGTCCCTGGATCCTTGGGAGAGACTCCAGCTTCTCCTTGCAGGCATTTAATTCAATTCTGCCCTAATTGTACTTAGTCTGCAGCTTACGGATTACTAAAGCACAATGGCTGTGGAGGGGATGTAGTTAGATGGGATGTATCAGATGTGCTGTGTGAAGAGTTTCCAGTGTTCCTTCTTAGGGGTCACCCGTGTACCTGCTTGTAACTCTTCACCCCCACACTGTAAGGAAATAGTTTGCTTAGTTTGTTTTCTATTGGTGGGATAGACTGCCATTAAAGGAAGTGACTTGGGATGGAAAGGGTTTATTTCATCTTACGGCTTGTAGTCCATCATGACAGGAAGTCGGGTAAGGAGCTAAAAGCAGAGACCTGGAAGCAGGAACTAAAAAAAAAAAAAAAAAAAAAAAAAAAAAAAAAAAAAAAGCCCTGGAAGTATGCTGCTTACTGGCTTGCTCCCATGGATTACTCAACCTCTTTTCTTATGCTGTTCAAGAGCATGTGCTTAGGGGAACATTATCCATGGCGGGCTGGGTCATCCTCTCTCAATTATTAGTCAAGAAAACCCTGCAGATTTGCGTATAGTTAATCTGATGGAGGCATTTTCTCAATTGTGGTTCTTTCTGTTTGACTCTAGCTTGTGTCAAGTTGAGAAAAAACTAACCAGGACATAACCTCAGTAAACTCATTGGTTCTGCTGGATGATCCTCAGTAGAAACATATGTTGGTTTGTCATTGGGGCCTTAGGAGGAGGGAGTAGATGCTGCTTATGTTTCTCCAGAGAGAAAGCAAGGTCTATCATTGCATATCTAGCCATGGAGTAAGAAGGAGGAATTTCCAAGATCATAAGACTAAGCTGGCACACTAAGCCTCACAGAAGCAAAAATCTATGTTCTGTGTTTTTCCCCATCAATTCCTTAGAAAGCAGATCCCATGGGATGATAGAAAGGGAAAGTGGGTTCATTGCTTTTCTTTTGCTATAACAAAACCCCTCACCAAAAACAACTCATGGAAGACAGGGTTTGTTTTAGCTCATAGCTACAGTGGGATACAAGTCTCTCATGGCAGGAAGGCACAGCAGGAAGTGACAGGCACAGATGGAGGAAGAGGAGGTTGAAAGATCACATCTTCAACTCCATTCAGAAAGAGGAGAAGAGCAGAAATGGAAGTGGGGAGCATTTATAAACTCTGAAAGCCCACCCCTATTCTATGCTTGATCCAGCAAAGCTATACCTCCTAAACTTCCTCTGACAGCACCACCAACTGGAGATTTGCTGTTTAAATCCCTGAGCCTATAGTGTGGCCTCCCTTCCCCCCAGCCTGGAACCTGCCTGCTCAAGGGTGGAGCTACCGGCTCATTCGTCCTGCCACGCCCACTGCTGGAACCTGACCTTGCTGCCTGGAGGCACACACGTGTTCGTCCTGCTACTGGACCCTGAGTTACTTGGCGGGAAATTGGGTTCCCTCCCCCTTCCTTTATAAACTGAGTGTCTGGAAATATTAAATTGAGCCTCGATCAGAACTTGTTGTCCTGGCTTCATTCTTTTCTTCCGCCCTATCTAGTTACCTCTCTTTGCAGGGAACTGCCATTCTCAGTTGAACCGTTCGTGTTGTGGACCGCGGGCGGGCCGCAACAGTTGGCGCCAGAACTGGGACCTGAAGAATGGCAGAGAGATGCTAAGAGAAACGATTGCTGTGTGGAGCTCCACAAGAAAGGAAAGAATCGTCGTATCGGAGGAGCATCGGAGCAACGGACAGGTACACATGCTAGCGCTAGCCTAAAAAATTTCAGTTTTGAAAGTGTTGCGGGGATGCAGTAGGATACGAAGCAAGTTTGAAGCAGTGCTGACCCAACACTGGTTCTACTTGGGGTCAGCAGTTCGTAAATCGGAACTAGATACGGAGACAGGCGGTGTGCCGCAGTTTTTTTTTTAGAAAACTGCTTAGGTGGAAGAAAGAAGGGTTCTAAAACATGGATCAGGCAATTGTGTTTAGTTTTCAGGAGTTGCTTAAGGAAAAAGGAGTAAGGCTTGAAGTACAATTAGTAAGAAATTTTTTAGATAAGATAGATAGCTGTTGTCCATGGTTCAAAGAAGAAGAAACGATAGATTGTGGAACCTGGGAAAAAGTTGGTGAGGCCCTGAATATCGCTCAGACAGATAATTTTACCCTAGGTCTCTGGGCGCTTGTAAATGATGCTATAAAAAATGCAACTTCCCCAGGGCTAAATTGCCCTCAGGCGGAGCTTGTGGTATCTCAGGAGGAGTGCCTATCAGAGAAGGCCTCCTCAGGAAAAGATCTTCTTAACTCAAAAATTGATAATTGTGGAAACTCTGATGATGGACTGAATTTTAACAAAAATCACTCAGATAGAGGAATGGCCCATTACCCTAATGAGAATTGGTCCTCTTGCGAATCTCCCGCTCCACCCACAGTCACCACTTCGGGAGGTGCTACGCATAGGGACACACGGCTAATTGAGTTAGAATTTGAGATTAAGCTTCAGAGGCTGAGTCTCTTAAGATATTTCTAGTTTAGATAATGATTAATGTGGTTCCTATCCTAAATAGTAAAATTTAAGATATAAAGCAATGCCTCTTTATTAAAGCGTTAAAGCTTGCTTTAATAGGTATTCATAGGTATTAATTGATATCCAAACTTCGTAATATGATAGTAATGCTTCTAATATTGATTTTAACAGTGATAAATTGCTTTAAACGTAGGTTTTGCTTTCCCAAAGTTGTAGGTATTATCCTAACCTTGCACAAAAACTTAAAAATTATGGTTAAAACTGCCATTGTTCCATTGACTGCAGCTTGCAGTTTGATTGCAAATTTAAGATTGATGCTCAGATTAAAAAGTATTTTACCTTTGAGTCAATACAGGGCTCTGGGCAGTCCCAGAGCGGCTTGTGGCCTTTTCTTTTGTTTTGCAAACAATGCCTAAAAAAGTTTTTCCCTGTGTTCAAGAAAATTTCTTTTTAACAGTGTTACAGATCTATTCAGATGTTTAAAATAATGCTTAAATTCAAAGATTTTTGCTTCTAGTAAACTGGTAATCACTAGAAAATTTTGCCTCTATGTATGGCTAATATAGCTTTACATTATGTAAGAAAAATGTTTATTGTTTCTGCTTCTTTACGAGAAGCCAAAAGTTTTAATCTTTCAGTATATATTGTTTCCTACGTGGAAAATATTTTATTAACTAATGCTTCTCAAGGGAAGTTTACCTTAAATCCTTGCTCTCACCCAAAAGATTCAGAGACAGTATCCTTTTGTTATTTGGTGTTTTGATTTGCTGCAAAAGGTTTTACAAAAAATAAAGAAAGCTTTTATAATTGTTGTTAATTGGTAATTAAAAATTAGTTGTGCCCAAGACAATTCTTTGGCCAGAAAAAACATTATTGTAAAGTCATTTTTCTCATCCTCCCAGCCGATCGTTGGCCACGTGGGCCCAGCTAGCTGCTGTGGAGCAGAGTCTTAACACACAGTTGCCCCTATTCCAGCACAAATAATCTGGTTGTGTGCTGTAGATGGTGTTTTAAAATGCTGAACAATCAAACCTTAATTTATATTGATAGTCAATGCTATATCTCTGAGCTCATAATTACTTAAAATTGTTCGTCCCTCAGATACTATTAATTCTCAAATTTACAATTGCTTATACATATTTCTAGTTAATAAATAAATAAATTATGCACGTGTGACTCTTAATAACTTTTCTAGCCTTCTAGTTACAACCGTTCCTTAAGAAAAATAATTGAAAGTGCAATTAGTCACTGCCCCTTTACAGCCAAATATTTAAAATGTTTTGTCCAAAAAGTTATTAATTCAAAAGGTTAGATATTGTAAAATTTTAAACTTTAACCTCTTAAAAGACAAAAGAGAGAAATTGTATCCCCATATATACTATTTAGTGCATTTCCATGCACACTATTTAAAACATACCTTTATTTTCAAAATTTGAGATTAAAATGTCAAATTTAATAAATGCTTTTTAGTATCTTAAAAGGGTCTACTTATTGGCTTATAAATTGATCCTAAAACAGCTACCTTATTAGGAAAGGGAAAAACAGGTTCTCTCCACAGAACTCTACAGAAGCATATTGGTAATTCGTGTGCTGAGCTGACAGGTAAATTAACTCAGTGTCCTGATTAAAAGGACTAAAAGATTAAATTCATGTTTTAGATCCATCCTTGCTTGTCATTTTTCCAGTTTAGACTAGCTTCTAGCCTTTTAACTTTATGGCAATAGTACATCAGAGACTGTATATTCAGACTTAGTAAAATTAGTCATTTAATAGAGTCATAATGATTTTTCACTCTTCTTCAGTGTGACCAGCCATTCTAACTCAATCTTAGACTGGTCTAATATTCAGTCCAATTATTAGAGATTCCTATATTCTAAATTACCTAGCAAAGTTAATTCAGAGCGTTTCCCCCAAGGTCACCAAAGGCTCATCTTGCCTTTACCTTATTTGTCCTAAACTTTTTGCAAACTGACATTAAAGGTCAGTCTGCAGCTGAACGCCACTGGCACCCAGTTACTTCTAATTCTTATGCATTGGTAAAATGGAAGGACCCCCTGACTAATAAATGGAAGGGTCCAGATCCAGTCCTAATTTGGGGAAGAGGGTCGGTTTGTGTTTTTTCACGAGATGAAGATGAAGCACGGTGGCTACCAGAAAGATTAATTCGTCAGGTAAACACAGATTCTGTCTCTCCTCGTAAGTATCACCTTGAGGACTAAAATTCCTCTTGAGCTGGGAGTGGAAGCTCTCAAAAAACACTGTTTCCTCTGAGCCAATTCCCCTACAAAAGGCCGGAGATACACTTTAGCTTTACAATTTGCATCTAAGTAAAGTACCTTGACTTCTCCAAACAGAAAATTTACATTACTACACTCTAATTGTTTAGTATTCTTCCTTCTCTCAAGCAGGTCAATCTACATTCTCCGGTTCTCCGCCCCTAAGAGCAAACAGGTGGTTCTGCTAATCTCCCTTCCAGGGACATCCCAGCATGTGGCTTTTCAGTCTAAGATAAGATTTAGATTTACCAGGAGAGCTAGGGAAGTAGAAATTTCATATATATATTTACAAAGATTAGTTCTTATTTTGATAGATATAGGCTTAGTCCCTTAGCTGGCCTCTGGCTTTTCACCCTTGCTGTTACTGCAAGGTGTCCTTAGTTTCTCAGGCTACTGGGAATAACAGAGATGAAGAGAAAAGACTTTCAGCTCCTATTTTAACCAAAATTAATGGTGTTAATAGTGACATAATTCTTGTCTAGGCCTTGCTAAATCTGAGGTTGACAAGTCTCACATAGAGGCCTCGCAATAACTCAGAATTGCGATACTGATTCATAATCATATGAATACGGTATGGGTACCGCTTGGCGCAGGAGATCACTGCGGAGGGAAGGTCCAGTTTGACCGTTTCTGAGTTCCCTGTGCGACACACCTGATTTGAAAGAGGTTGGTATCCGACTCCAGCTAAACACTAAAAATACTTACGGCTCTGCCTCCCCTCCCCAAAAGATACCAAGAGCCACAGATGTGAGTTGTTACGATACTCACGGGAGGAATCAGGTTAATGTCCACCCAAGTCAAGGTTAAAGGCCCACTCATCTACGGATGAGAAAATCATTTGATCACCTCTGTTAAGCATTGCCTATTTAAACTTAATTAATAGGGGGGAGAGAGATTGGAGACCTTGCTGTTGTAAGAGCAGGCCCTTCACTGCCTCCCACCCAAAAAATAAAAAAGCCAATTGGCCTTGTACTAGGAGCCAGCCAGTCTTAATCTCTTCTCACTGTTTCCCTGCCTGTCACCCAAAATTGTGGATAATTATCAGTTCAGTGTTATTCTAAAATTGTTTAGCTAAACTCAGCCAGGGTTCCAACGCCCTACTTAAAAGGCAAACAGGTAGCTACCTATTCAGCACTAATTAGCATTATAAAGTCAGAGCCTACAGCCCAGTGCTGGTATTTCAGTCAGTGCTTTTAAGACAGTCTTAGCCAGATACAGTTTACCATTAGAAAAGTTAGGGAATCCCACGGAAATAGGTTTTTTCTTTAGCCCTAGGAACTCAGGCAGAACTATTGAACATAGATAATTTTTCTGCCACAGGCCACCCCCTTTTTATTTTTGTTTTGTTATCTAATGGGGGGAAATGTGGCCTCCCTTCCCCCCAGCCTGGAACCTGCCTGCTCAAGGGTGGAGCTACCGGCTCATTCGTCCTGCCACGCCCACTGCTGGAACCTGACCTTGCTGCCTGGAGGCACACACGTGTTCGTCCTGCTACTGGACCCTGAGTTACTTGGCGGGAAATTGGGTTCCCTCCCCCTTCCTTTATAATCTGAGTGTCTGGAAATATTAAATTGAGTCTTGATCAGAGTTTTGTCTTGACTCCATTGTTTCTTCCGCCCTATCTAGTTACCTCTCTTTGCAGGGAACTGCCATTCTCAGTTGAACCGTTCGTGTTGTGGACCGTGGGCGGGCCGCAACACTATAGGGCAGTGATTCTCAACCCATGGGTGGCGAACACTTGGGGGAGTCAAATGACCTTTTAATACGAGTCACATATAAGATATTTACATTATGATTCACTACAGTAGCACAATTACAGTTATGAATTAGCAGTGAAATACTTTTATGGTTGGGGGTCCCCACAACATGAGGAACTGTATTATAGGGTCACAGCATCAGGATGATTTTTTTTTTTTTTTTTTTTTGGTTTTTCGAGACAGGGTTTCTCTGTATAGCCCTGGCTGTCCTGGAACTCACTTTGTAGACCAGGCTGGCCTCGAACTCAGAAATCCACCTGCCTCTGCCTCCCGAGTGCTGGGATTAAAGGCGTGCGCCACCACGCCCGGCTCAGGATGATTTAGAAGCACTGCTCTAGGGGATATTTCTATTTCAAACCACTACAGAAAGGAGGTGTGGCCTGTGTTCTGTCATACTTCACCATTTTAACTATCTGTTTGGTAGGCTCTCCACGAACACCTTACAAACAAGAGTCAGCTGGCTCAGTGAGCTAACATCACTTCAAAGTGGTGCACGCCCATCTGTAAGCACAGGTGCTTCCCTGCTGTCTGGTTGTCCTTCTGTGAATGTTCTATATAAGCCAGACTCTAAGGATCAGGGTCAATATGGAGGTGGTATAACATAAGCTAAAGGAATATGTCTTTTTAGGTTTCAAACTAAGCTGGCTGCACAGTGCACCTTTCTTGGCAAGGGAATAAAAACAAGCTGCCTAAATCAGATGGGAGAAGAGACAGCTGTATTTGGTTTGTCCATGGGAGGAACATGCCTGCTCTTGGAGATAGCACTTCAGAGTCCTCCTTACATTCTTGATAACTTACCAAGAAGAAGGATAGTGATATCAAAATGTTACTTCTCCCAGAGAAAAGCCATTAGTAGGCCTGGCCTTGCAGCCTGGTCACCCCCACCAGCCCCCCTCTTCCTAGCTTGAGCATTAAAGTTTTCTATGTGGAAGCTGGATGGTCAGTCAGTCCCACTGAGACTATTCACAGCTGCCTGCCTGAGCTGACTAAAATAGAATGTGATCTCAAATAGATCTCAGCAACCAGCTTGCTCCATTGTCATGGTCACAAGGTGAAGATGTCCAAGTTTGCTCTGAAAAAAGGAACCAACACAGGTCTCTGCCCACATCAGGGAGGTATTTGTTTCATCTCCTGCTGTTAAAGTTCTTTGTATAAACTGCTCTGATCACAGATGATTTAACAAAAGCCACATAGGAGAGTAACAAGAGCCAAGGGCACTGAGGTCCCTGCACAGCCCACAGGAGAGACTTTGGGGATCTAAGTGAGTTTGGGAAGTTTCCACAGTGTCGGCAGATCCCAGACTTGGGTCCCCAAAGGGGTCTGGGCCAGGGACAGTCCAGCCAGAAAGACAGAATTAAAACATGGCAAGGTCTTTGCCAAGGGCACGCTAATAGCTCACATCTATCACCCAGGGAAGGCAATGTCTGGGAAGAGACAATTGACTTTTCATGGAACAGATGAAGTTTTACATGTCATGCTTCCTGAGTGACAGCTTTGCCTTGGGACAGCAGCAGCATGCAGGAGGGAAAGCATGTCCAAACTCTCATCCTATCCTCAGGCCTGGGTTTAACTTAGACCTGCAAGGTTATTTCCATCACTTAGACCCCAAACTCCATCTGTCTTTGTAGTCATCCCAGAAAACGGAATCGTCCCCACATTCCAGTCCACAAATTGCTATTACTTATATGTTCAAGTTTTTGTAAAAATGTGCTTACCCATTTTGTACCTTTTTATTGCTGCCTTAGTAAGAGATATGCAAATGGTATGCAAGGAGTGACAAGATTTTATCTGGTTTACCTGTAGGTAGACAAAATGGGGGCAGGCACTAATATGCCCTCTGAAGTTCAGAAAGGCAAAGTGGCACACTCATTGTCGCAGAGCAAAGCTGGGCTTGACCTCATCCTTCAGTTCTCAAGCTCTGCCTAGACACTGTGTCCCAATTTTGCCCACAGGTAAGAAATGCCTCCATACCTGATGCTCAAGGGTCATGTGACAAAGCTACCTGCCCATTATACTCAATGTTTGTCATGAGCCTCTCCTGTAATGACACTGCTACTCACAGAGTCACCAATCAAGTTGTCCCCAAGCAGACACACGCAAACACCTGTCTTCCTTAGTGGGTCTCTCCTGTCTTTTCCCGAACTTGGTAAGGTACCAGACCACCCTGCCTGTCCTTTCTGTCACCTTCCAGCCTCACAGCTGGGCTCTCAGAGTCACCCAAAGGGACATTTATATCTCTGTTCAGACTTCTGGAACTCCTGAAGCTGGTTCAACCAGTCTGATTTTTCTAACAATACAGGTTTTGCCTCTGTGTTGCTGTAAGCACCTTATTTGGATAAGGTCTTCACACAGTGTCTTAAACATGATCAGCAGTTAACAACTGAGGATTAGAGGGTGTTCCTAGAAAGGACCACACTTGGAATAGGGACACAACACAGGAGCACACTCATAGGAGCACCTAGGAGATTCTCTGGGTGACAGAACATATATGAGGATGTCCCTTTAGTCTCCAACACCTCCCAGGGGTCTCCTCTTCCTACCAGTTCACACTGCTCAGCATTCCACATACTGTCTAAAATCCCTCTGTATTACTCAGGGCTCTTTCTGTTCTGAGAGACCAAAGTCCTATTCTAAGGGACTTAATTACAGAAACATATGTTCATTGGCTTTCATGCCTACCTGCCCACTAAGGAGTGCTGAAGGGGAGTCACAGAGAGGCTACCACATGCCTGGCTTCCTGAGGCAAGACCAAGGAGTTGCACACAGTTATGGGGGAATGAAGAGGCAGAATAATAGGAAGTGTGGCACTGATTGTTCTGAATTCTGGCTTTGATGCCATCACCACACATGGGCATGCAGGGCAACCTACTGCTGTCTCTTGGGTGGCCCTTCAGTGGGTGTTAAGGACTTTCTATAGGACTTCCCTAGTTAGGGTAAGGAGAGAGGGAAACACTCCCAAGAATGAGAGATGGTAAATTGGTCAAGAATGCCCACCCAGAGCAAGTCATTTACAAGAAAGTCCTCCTCCATGTAGATATCATTTCCTTCCTTTAAGGAATCAAGGAGAGAGCTTCAGGACCAGGGCTGCCCTGGATAACTTACACTTGGGGTCAGAAATCAGAGAGCTGCTACCTGCTCCTTCACTGTGATTTGTTGTGGCTTCCACTTTGTCAACATGGGATTTCTCCCATTCAAAGAGGTTGATACAAACCAGCCGAATTTCCTGGAAACCCCATGGAAACCCAGGACAAGTTGATGAAACCAAGCATGACAGCCATTAGTCTGTGCTTGGCATGGAGTACTGTGGTTCAGAGCTGATGGGTTCCTGTTGGTTGTGTGTGTAGGAGGGACACATTTACCATCACTGTACATTCAGGCAGTTCTCATCACAACAGATCAGGATGTGCTGGAGGCCCATAGAAACCTTGGCTGCTTCCTCTGCTTCTCCACCCAACCACTGCACACAGAGGGCTCGAAGCCTGAGTGAAGGCATTGCATCTTGCTGCCTGGTTGTCCCCACAGAGACATCCTCTATGTGACCCTGGAAAGTCTCTAAGTCTTTCTGAGCCCTGGTTCTTCTTTTGGGAGGCTAGGAAACTTGGTTGTACAACACACAGAACTATGTTGTACATATAGAAAATGTTCCATAAGGGGACTCAGGATTATCTATTATACTGCTACAGAAAGTGATTCACCTAGAAGCACAGCAGACTGTAGACACAGCATCTTTTCTAAACAGCCCTGGGGGAGCTGTTTCCCTTTGTCACCAGGGCCAGGCTCTTTACCCCCCACCCCCACTCTGTGCCCAGGACCAGGACACAAGTTCCTCATGGGGAAGGTCAACTGGGAGCTTTGGTTGCTCATTGGCCTAAATTAGATGGGCTGATGGCTGTTTGGGGAAAGAATAGCTGCATTCTTCATGTGTTTTTCCCATCAAAACATGTCTGTTTTGTTCTCTTTTAAAGGGCACTCATGAGGCATTTAACAGGAACAAAGACGTCTCAGTCTGCCACTTTCCAGGTGATTCACCTTCAAAAGTGTGTGTGCATAGAATCTTTTAAGATCTGAAAACATGCCCCAGAGATTCCCACAGGCACATGAAAGCAGGGGATGTTCTGACAGGCCATTATAGAGGTGACATCAGAATTCTCAGCATCCTTTACTCACAGATGTTGTCTGGCAGGGAAGCTGTCATAGGCTTGTTCTGTCAGGGAAGAAAGACAGACACAATGTGTTTCCCCAGGCTAGCTCGCTGGGTAAGACACAATGTGTTAAGCCGGGCAGTGTTGGCACATGCCTTTAATCCTAGCACTTGGGAGGAAGAGGCAGAGGCAGAGGTAGGCTGATTTCTGAGTTCGAGGCCAGCCTGGTCTACAAAGTGA
Source organism: Mus caroli (assembly GCF_978045245.1). Taxonomy (NCBI): domain Eukaryota; kingdom Metazoa; phylum Chordata; class Mammalia; order Rodentia; family Muridae; genus Mus; species Mus caroli. The sequence continues at coordinate 20,727,701 of NW_028227269.1, read as the reverse complement.
GTTCCGGGACAGCCAGGGCTATACAGAGAAACCCTGTCTCGAAAAAAAAACCAAAAAAGACAAAACAAAACAAAACAAAACAAAAAAGACACAGTATGTTTCCCCAGGCTAGCTCACTGTTGGAGCATCATGCTCTCAGGATGGTCTCCACTCTTTTGGGAGACAACTCTCCACTCAGTCCCCAGGATTAATAAAGACACCTAAGGAAGATGGGATGAGAGGAGATAGAATAAACTCCAGACTGTTCCCTGGGCCTCTGATACCTTCACCCTATGTATCTCAAGCAGGCTTCCAGTTGAGGGTTCCCTGGACACCCGTACCACATGCCACTCGATCGTGTATTAGCTGGGAGAGCCCAGAGGTCAAGAGCACAAGTTGGATGCCAGCTTTCCTCCCTGGCCTTGTGATCAGACCCTGTTTCAGGGTTTCATGAAAAGCACGGTCCCTTATCTGATACAGAAGAAGCCCAGAACAGATGTTACATGCTGTTCTCAAGAGCATGTTGTCCTGACTGCCTCTACCACCACCACCACCACCAACAACAACACCGGCAACACCACTAAAACCACCACCAACACCCAATTTCTTCCTCTGTTCTCAGCAATTGGAACTCATTCTCTGCTCCCTAAGATCATGTGTATGCTGGTTACCTTATGTCAACTTGACACAAGGTAGAGTCATCTCAGGGATGGGGTCATACCTCCATTGAGAAAATGCCTCCATCTGTAAGGCAGTTTCTTAATTAATGATTGATAGAGAAGGGCCCAGCCCATGGTGAGTGGTAACTTTCCCAGAGCTGGTGGTTTTGGGAGCTATAAGAAAGCAGGCTGAGCAAGCCATGAGAAGTAAGCAAGAAAGCAGCATTCTTTCATGGCTGCTGCATCAGTCCCGGCCTCCAGGGTCCAGATCGGTTTGAGTTCCTGTCCTGACTTCCTCTGATGATGAACTAACTACATGTGCAAGTGTAAGCCAAACAAACCCTTTCCTCCCCAAGTTGCTTTTAGTCATGGTGTCCTAACCAGGACAATGTGTGATCTCATCTCCCTAAAACCATCAGGACAATAACACAAGTGTCTGTGCACGGCTTACTGCACCTTCCATTCTCTGACCCACTTGCTCATTCTTTCACTACTTAACACATTTGTTCACAACACTGCAGAGCATGGTGAGGCCATTGCCTTCCAGACACTGTGTCCATCCAAGGCAACAGAGCTGTGGAATGTCCCTATCTCTGCCTCTTAGAGCTGAGGTGACACATTCTAAAGGACAAACTGTTATCAGTAGTATGGGAGATGGAGGGAGCAGGGCAGTAACCAGCAAAAGTGACCTGGATGGAGGCTGAGCCAAGATCCCAGGAATCTCCTAGAGAGTGTCCTGAAGTTCTGGGGATGCCCATTGACTCCCTCAGTCTTCCATACCTCATCCAAGGACTAAAGAACTATAATCTGTGCTCTCTATTTGGCACAAGCATCTTCCCTATTGAATCTTGCTGGCTCTTCCAGCCTCCCTGGCCTTTGCCCCCTCATCCTCACCATGGTCCATGCCCTCTGAAGTTCACCCAGCCTACTATAGAATCTTTCATTGCTTCCTTCCTTATGTTTTCCTTGGTCCCTTGTCTGTCTCCGCCAGACTGTGAAATCCCTGGGGGAAGGGACTGTCTCACTGGTATCTGGATCCTGGGAGCTATACAGCCATTGTAAGGAGAGTTCTGTTCTCAGGAATTACTGGCCCAATGGCTAAGTGGTCTGGGGGCAACAAGATTATTCACTGCAGGTTACCCAGTTTGTTCTGGCTAAATCTAATCTTAAACAGCAAATAATCCAGCCTTGGACTCAGTTTTTGTTAATGTCCCTGGATCCCTCTTGAGAAAAGCAGTTTGTTGGGGATTTGTTGTTAGGCAAACCAGTGTGATTTTCAAACTATTAAGTAGCCAGGAAGCCTAGGCACAAATATCTCAATGAACAAGTCCTGATGAGAAAGGGACTCCTGGAATCACCTCTATTTGAAGATATAGCTGTTGTCCATCCTAGTATTGTGGATTGAAGGAGAATGGCTCCTATAGTCTCATATATTTAAATACTGGGGCTCCAGTTGATGGAACTGCTTGTGAAGGATTAGGAGGTGTGGATTTGTTGGATGAGGTGTGTTATGGGGGTGGGCTTTAATCTTCAGAAAACTCCTGCCATTCCCAGTGTTTCTTCTCTGCCTCTTACTTGCAAAATCAAGATGTGATCTTCCAGCAGCTGCCTCAGTGTCCTGTTGCCATCCCTTTGCTCTACCAGCATTGCTTCTAACCCTAAGCACAGTAAGAGAAAGGTAACTAAGGCCCTTTAACAGCCAGCAGTGACATGGCTGCCAGGCCCAGTGACTTGCACCTGCAGACTCAACACTTGGGAACCTGAAAGCAGAAACATTGTCACAAGTTCAAAGCCAGCCTAGGCTACACGAGGAAGTCCACACTAGCCTAGCCTGGCTGCAGAGTGTGACTGTCTCAAGCAAAAAGAAAAAGATGAAGCCTGGAGAATCTATTGGTATTGATGAGACACTGCACAATTTCTGGGGCCTGTCTGCTTTCATCTCTGCAGAGTAGCAGACCACAGCAAAAGGATAAAATCTAAAATTAACCAAAGATCCTAGGAATCCCTGCCCACCACATATCCCTGTGCTCTAGAGCAAAACACTTCACATTCTGGCATTTCCCCAGTCTAGGGTATGCTTGTTATGCCAACTACACGGGAGGCTGATGCAGGAGGATTGCAAGTTCAAGGCCTGTCTAGGCAACATAGTGAGCCTTATTTGTCTTATTTATCTCAAGATAAATAAAAATGAGCACGAGGGTATAGCTCAGGGGTACAGTACTTGCATAGTGCACATGAGGCCATGCTTTCATTTCCTGATATCACAAAAGACAAAAAGTGCTTGGATTTCAATTTCCTTTTCTGTATCATGGTTCGAGAGTCCTGTGAAGTCAGAGAAAACATCCATGCAAAGTGCACGTAATGACAACAGCTTGCTGTTTCCTTGGTGTGCTGTGGCAGACAGGCCCTCGTTCCTCTAGCAAATGGCCTGTTCCCCAGGCTACTGTCACTCAGCTCTTAAGAGCCAAGCATGGTGCTCACCAAGGCCTCTGCTAACTCTGAGCCTCTTTACATCCTCGTGCTTGTGACTCTAAGTCCATGATTTTATTATGCATCTGCAGGCAGTAAACCCGTGGTATAAATAGAGTAATACAGAAGCAGCAACTTCATCTTAGAGCGGTCGTTCTCAATGCTGCGACCCTTTGATGCAGCTCCTCACATTGTGGTGACTCCCCACCAACAAATTACATTGTTGGTGCTTCTTAACTGTGATTTTGCTATGTTATGAATCTTTTTTTTTTTTTTTTTTTTTTTTTTTTTTTTTTTTGGTTTTTGGAGACAGGGTTTCTTTGTATAGCCTGGAACTAACTTTGTAGACCAGGCTGGCCTTGAACTAAGAAATCTGCCTGCCTCTGCCTTCTGAGTGCTGGGATTAAAGGCGTGTGTCACCATGCCCGGCTTATATTATGAATCTTGATGCAAGTATCTGATATGCAGGATATCTGATTGGGGGACATGACCCACAGTTTGAGAACCAATACCTTAGATGAAAGAATGTGGACAGCTGTCTTTGAGCACTGATCATCCCAGCCACCTCTCCATTCTTCTCTCCATCCATCTCTCCATTCATCTCTTCATTCATCTCTCCAATCATCTCTCCATTCACCTCTTCAGCCATCTCCACCTATTCTTAGGCATTTATTTTAACTCCAAATGTACATTTACTCATCTTGTCAGTGTATTATCATGGCAATAGCAAAGTAGCTATGGCACTGTCTTCTTTCCACAAGTGGTCATGGCCCTGGTTCCCCATTTGACACTCCAGAGTGCTCACAGCGAGGAACACTTGCTTTTTGTCCCTGCAATGAATTCTCCTATGATGACAACATTCAGATGACTCAGATGAGAGTGTACTTTTGAAGTGAAAGATAATGTTGAAGAACAGGTAGAGAGGACTGGAGTTATGGCTTAGCAGTGAGGAGACATTTTTTTTTTTTTTTTTGCTCTTGTAGAGGAACCAGGTTCAGTTCCCACATCCATATGGCAGCTCACAACTGTTTGCCATTCTGCTTTGAGGATCAGATGTGCTCTTTTGGCCTCCACAGGCACCAAGCACACACATGGTGCACATATATACATGCAGGCAAAGCACAGAGACACATAAAGGATTTTTTTCCTTTAAAAGAGAGTGAGAGAAGAAAAGAAAATTAGCAGCTTCGGTCTCATATTTTTGTCTCTGTCTTCCAATGAGGAAACAGACTAGGGAACAAAGCATGGCTCCACCAGTATCCAGATGCTAACTAGATGCTAACTAGCTGTCATGGCTGGCCTAATGCAGTGGGTGCACTTGGCTACTGATGAGTCATATGTCTCTTGGGGCATCTGCATGGCTGCAGCTTTGAAACCCATCTTCCCCAATGCTGAATTAAGAGCTCCAAGATGGATCTAGGTCCTATTTATCCATGGCAGGTTTTCAATTAGTTTCCTTTTTTGAAAACTCGTCATAGCAGCTTGGGCCATTATCTTGACGTGAATCTTCAGAGCACTTTCTTTCTAAAGGAAGACTTGTCAAAGGAAAGTATCTGTGAAGACGGTTCTGGATGTTTCAGCATAGGAGAGTCCATTGTGGAGAGGAAAAGGAAGTGGTCTTCAATTGGAGTGTCAAATGATGGAAAGGTGTCATGACCTAAGAAGACAATGTCTTAGTTACATTTCCATTGCTGTGATAAAACATGGAAAAAAACAACTTAGGGAGGAAAGGGTTTATCCAGTCTACAGTTTATTCTCCATCTTTTTTATTTTTTAAAGATTTATTTATTTATTTATTTATTTATTTATTTATTTATTTATTACATGTAAGTACACTGTAGTTGTCTTCAGACACTCCAGAAGAGGGCATCAGATTTTGTTACGGATGATTGTGAGCCACAATGTGGTTGCTGGGATTTGAACTCAGGGCCTTCGGAAGAGCAGTCAGCACTCTTAACCACTTATCCATCTCACCAGCTCCCTTATTCTCCATCTTGAAGGTCAGTCAGGGCAAGAACTCAAGGCAGGAACTTGGGGGAAGACCTGAAGTGGAGACCATGGAGAAATGATGCTTACTGGCTATACTGGCTAGTTTTGTGTCAACTTGACACAGCTGGAGTTATCACAGAGAAAGGAGCTTCAGTTGAGGAGATGCCTCCATGAGATCCAACTGTAAGGCATTTTCTCAAATAGTGATCAAGGGGGAAAGGCCCCTTGTGGGTGGGACCATCTCTGGGCTGGTAGTCTTGGGTTTTATAAGAGAGTAGGCTGAGCAAGCCAGGGGAGGCAAGCCAGTAAAGAACATCCCTCCATGGCTTCTGCATCAGCTCCTGCTTTCTGACCTGCTTGAGTTCCAGTCCTGACTTCCTTTGGTGATGAACAGCAGTATGGAAGTATAAGCCGAATAAACCCTTTCCTCCCCAACTTGCTTCTTGGTCATGATGTTTGTGCAGGAATAGAAACCATGACTAAGACACTGGCTTTCTCACTTTGGTGGTAGTTTGCCTTCTTTTTTTTTTTTTTTGTTTTTGTTTTTGTTTTTGTTTTTGTGTTTCGAGACAGGGTTTCTCTGTATAACCCTGGCTGTCCTGGAACTCACTCTGTAGACCAGGCTGGCCTTGAACTCAGAAATCCGCCTGCCTCTGCCTCCCAAGTGCTGGGATTAAAGGTGTGTGCCACCAGGCCCGGCTGGTAGTTTGCCTTCTTATACACCCAAGGACCCTCTGTCTAGGGATGGGACTGTGGGTCCTTCCAATCAATCACCAATCAAGAAAATGCCCTACAGACTTGCCACAGTTAGTCTGATGGGGGCATCATCTCAACTGAGGTGCTGCTTCCCAGATAACTCTAGCTTATGTCAATCAGAATATTTGGCCCCTGTCAACTTGTTACACCAACACTACTATTAAGCCAGAACTCTTCCTTCCTTGTTTATCCTCAATATTTCATATATTAATGTCAATATTACAGCATGAATAACTTTAGAAGTCCAACCATCTTTACATTTTCTGAGACTTTTAGTCCAAAGTCTTTGTAAAAATACAGAATTTTTAAAAGTTCAATGTCTTTAAACTGTGGACTCATGTGAAATAATAATAATATTTTCTCATTTCATGAGGGAAGACCCAGGGTGTAGCCACAGTCTGAACAAAACAAAGCTAAACTCCAACCATGCTAATAACTCAGTCCCCAGTGCCTGGCACTCATGATCTTCTGGGCTCCAGAGATTCTATACAACTCCACTTCTTGAGTTCTGACATTTCTAACACACACAGTTCAACTCAACTCATAGGCTCAGGCCAGCTCCACTCTACAGCCTCTGCTCTCATGTGCAGTGGCCTCGCCCTCCTGACATCTGCATCTGCTGGGGGCTCTAAAAGCTGCACCTTCACATAGCCTCCTGGTCTCTTTTCAGGGACCCTGACACTGACATATGGTGCCAAGCCTCAGACTCCCTCCATGGCTCCTTCAGTCTTTGGGTTCCCACCACAGCTGAGGCTGCACTTTCACTGAGGACCTCTGCTGGCCTCTCAGAGTGCCAAGTTTCAGCTGTTCTCCATGACCCCACTGTGTCTTCAAAACCAGTTAGATGTGAGAGACTCTGACACATTACTGTGTTGGCTACCAGCATGGCCTATGGGCTTGTCTCCCTCTGAACAACAGCTTTAGTGTGCTTACTCTAAGGAAACACTCCAAAACCTCGCCTCAGTGATGATGGTCTCTTCTTAATCACCACTAATTTCTCAGTTTCAGCTACTTTTGATCAGTTCTCTATTTTCCCAGTAAAGCAAAGGTTTCAGTTTAGTGGTACTGGTTTCTTATTAATCACACCAGATTTTTTAACTCAAATTGACAAGACCCACAGATTCATAATTCAAATATACCATACAAACTACCCTGATAAAATCTTCAAGGGATTCTCAAATATCCCTCTGAAACCCCACAAGCCAGGCCTCCATTGTCTGCATTGCTCTCAATATTCCCTTCCAAGTTCCCACAAGACAGGTCACTAAGTCCCTAATACTCAATGGCTCTATAAAAATACATTTTTATACATTTATTATTATTGCAAGATGTGTGACAGAATCCCTGTCTGCTGTGTTTGTTTTTTGTCTACTTGACGTAAGCTAGAGCTATCTGAGAAGAGGAAACTTCAACTGAAATAATGCCTCTATCAGACTGCCTATAAGTAAGACTCTCCAGCATATTTTTCATTTCAATTGACGTGATGCTGTGGGATATAAAAAAAGCAAACTGAGCAACCCAGGGGGAGCAAGCCAGGAAGCAGTCCACAAACTCCCAGGTTTCTACCTTGGGTTGGTGGCCTGACTTCCCTTCCAGATGGCCCATAAACTGTAAGCTGAAACAAACACTGTTTTTGGTCAGCGTTTTATCATACTAACAGAAAAGTAACTAAGATAGAAACTGAAATTGGTACCAGAAGTAGGGTAGTGTTAAGAGCTGTTTTGTGGGATCTGTTAGGTGAGGTAGAGAATGGTCCTGGGCTGGGACCATTCACTGATTGAGCTTGGATAACATGTACTGCTGCTTCTCATGGCTGTCACATCAGAACTCTGAGGCTGGGTCTCCTCTCCCTGCTTAATGTTTATATGTTTTGCCTTAGGAAAATAAATGGCCCTGTAGAGCCTGTGAGACTGCCCAGAGATAAAGATACTTGCTGCACAGACCTGACACCCGAGTTCCATCTCAGAACTCACATGGTAGAAGGAGTGAACTTACTCCTGAAAGTTGTCCTCTTACTTCAATGTACCACAGTACATGCATACACACATGTGCACATGCATGCACAAAGAAAACAAACAAACACACAAATAGTAATAAAACAAATTTTTAAATGTCCTTGAAAACTCAGAAGTAGGGAAAGGATGCTCATTTGATACTTTTTTTTTTTTATGAGACAGGCTTCCCTTTCCAAGACAGGCTTCTCTGTGTAGCCTTAGCTGTCCTGGAGCTCACTGTGAAGTCCAGGCTGGCTTCAAACTCACAAATCTATCTGCCTCTGCCTCCCAAGTGCTGTTATTAAAGGCATGTGCCACCAGTGCCCGGCTCATTTGATAATAATATAAACATTCACATGTTTTAAATTCAATTCTTGGGCCATGTATCGTGGCACATGCTTTTAATCCCAGCACTTGAGAAGCAGAGACAGGCAGATCTCTGTGAGTTTCAGGCCAGCATGGCCTGCCTACATAATGAGTTCCAGGCAAGTCAAGGTTATATAGAGAGAACCTGTCTCAGAAAGAAATAAAATCAATTTTTGAAAGAGAGTCAGGATGTAGCTCAATGGAATGAATACTAAGCATACCTGAGGCCCTGACCTCTACCCTCAGTACTGCATCTACAGGGCATAGTGGCCAGACCCAGTTACATAGACCCTGTCTCACAATGGATAGATAGATAGATAGATAGATAGATAGATAGATAGATAGATAGACAGATAGTTGGATAAATAGACATAGATAGATAGATAGATAGATAGATAGATAGATAGATAGATAGATACATAGATAGATACATAGATAGATACATAGATAGATACATAGATACATAGATAGATGAACAGACAGTCAGAAAGAGAGAAAGGAGGAAAGAAAGAAAGAAAGAAAGAAAGAAAGAAAGAAAGAGAGAGAGAGAGAGAGAGAGAGAGAGAGAGAGAGAGAGAGAGAGAGAGAGAGAGAGAAAGAAAGAAAGAAAGAAAGAAAGAAAGAAAGAAAGAAAGAAAGAAAGAAAGAAAGAAAGAAAGTTACCAAGTACTTCTTATACACCTGTGGCCCAGTGAAGAGAAATCACACAAATCAGGGATGGCAAACCCTTGCCATCTTATGCCTGCCACCTGCGCCTCCTGCCCAAATTCTAGGAAACCTTCAACTCAGAAGACAGTGACCAACAATCAGTGAGTGCAGGTCCCAGTTCCCCTTGTCAGCAGCTTGTTCACACAGTACAGAGCTGAAACTTAGAATCTAGGCTTGTCACTGTAATCCCGGGCTCCCCGAATGCACTCTGTGCTTACACCTGGAAATAATTTAACATCCTGTATTCCCCAGAGAAGAGCTATGAAGAAGTTGGCCCCAGTGCCTCAGTGTGTGGACTTATTTAGAAATAAGATCTTGGCTGAAGTGAGCACAGTGTGTGTGTCCTAATAGCATCCGTGTCTTTCTGAGAAGAAAAATTTGTCTTTCTTCTTTTTCATTTTCAGTTTGGTTTAAAAGCCATTACAATCAAGGACTTCTAAAAATTACTTTTTTAATGTATGAGGCGGGGGTTATTTCACTGAAGTTGGTGCTAGGCAGGTGGCCAGTGCTCTCAGTGATTCTCATGTCTTCACCCACCACAGTGCTGGGCTCACAGGGCCACTCCTGGCTTCTTATGCTGGTCCTGGGAAAAGGATCCCAGACCTCAAGCTCACACAGCAAGCACTCTGTTCACCTTGTCATCACTTCAGCCTACAAGGACTTTTGCTCCATTTGTTTCATAGGAAAGGCAATTTGGACCCAGAAGCAAATACGGATAGAAGAAGGAAGACACAGGAAGATGGCTAAACACAAGCCAAAGAGAGGCGTGGGCAAAGTTAGGCCTCCAGGCTTGTCTTAGGGTTTCTATTCCTAACACAAAACATCATGACCAAGAAGCAATCTGGGGAGGAAAGGGTTTATTCAGCTTACACTTCCACATTGCTGTTCATCACCAAGGAAGTCAGGACTGGAACTCAAGCAGGTCAGGAAGCAGGAGCTGATGCAGAGGCCATGGAGGGGTGGCACTTACTGGCTTGCTTCCATGGCTTGCTCAGCTTCCTTTCTTATAGAACCCAAGACCACCAGCCCAGGGATGGCACCACCTACAATAGGCCCTCCCCACTTGATCACCAACTGAGAAAATGCCCCACGGCAGAATTCATGGAGGCACTTTCCCAAGTGAATCTCCTTTCTCTGTGATAACCCTAGCCAAGTTGACAACACAAAACCAGCCAGTACATGGCCTCACATGGAATCAACCCCTTCAGCACATTGCTCTCGGCCCTTAGCGTCTAGAGTGCTAAGATGATTCATTACCATGTGAGTCATCCTAACTGTTGACATTATTTTTCTTTTTTTTACAATAGCCGCAGGAAGTGAAGAAGACACTGATGAATGGTACAGTCATCTTAAACTAACTACTGTTCTGGGAGACGCTGGGGCTTTGTGTTTGTTTGTTGTCTTTGAAACAGAGTCTTATGCATCCCAGGCTGGCCTGATATAAAGATAATCTTGAGCTGGACAGTGATGGTGCAGGACTTTAATCCCAACACTCAGGAGGCAGAGGCAGCTGAATCTCTGATTTGGAGGCCAGTCTGGTCTACAGAGTGAGTTCCAGGATAGGCAGTGTTACACAGAGAAACCTTGTCTCGAAAAACAAACAATAACAAACTGCTTGCAAGTGCTAGCATCACAGGCATGTACCTCCAAACCCATTTTATATGGTGCTGGAACCCAGGGCTAAGCAAGAAGGACAGCAGAGTCTGGCTGTTTTCCACAAGGGTGACTACCAGCAAGGCCATTGCAAGAACAAGGTCCCTTGACTCCACATCCAGTGCTCCCACTCACGAGGATTACCACCTACTCACTAATGGCTCTGTGACAGTGGATAATGATTGTCAACTTGATGGAATCTAGAATTCCGTAGATGATAAAGCTGTGGACACATCCGCAGGGGAATTTCTAGGTAGCACCATATAAAAGGAAAGACTCACCCTAAGTGTTGGTAGCACCCTTCTGTAGGTTGGGATTCTGGGCTGAATAAAATGGAGAAAGCAACTGAGCACCAGGATCCATCTCTCTCTGCTCCTGACTACAGATGTGTTTAGGTTTGGCAGTCGTGGTCAAGATTCAGCCCGTGGTCGACCCATCCTTGTCTCTTCTCAGCACACAACCCTTCCCCATATCTGTCCTGCAGGCTGTCAGCAGTAGAGACAGAGTCCTGTTCTAGCTAGTGTCAGGGTCCCAGCACTTTCCCTATGTCAGCTTGAAATTCCTGGTGAAAATTCCAGTTCCTTGGGGTCCATTGTCACGGTTCTCAGAAAGCTGAAGGGAGGGCACAAGTATGTCTTTAGAACAACCTTGGTCTTGCCACGACAGTCACAATTTCTTCCTGCTTTCCAATCTGATAACTCCCACAGAGTTTGCATCTCCAACCTGCCCTATCTACACAATGAACTCTGTGCTTTTCTAGCGCGGTGCAATCTTGAGTGATTGCTGTGGGCTCCCTCTTCTCAGAACAATGCTCCTGTCTTCTAGTATCCTATGGTCTACACTCCCATTCTCACAAATCAATGGCTCTTGAATAAACCATTTGGCTATCCAGCTTCAGTTTTCTCATTGAAAAATAAAGGTTTTTATGTTGGGAGACTTCAGTCTCTTTTCATTAGGAGAGCCCTGCCTTCTCAAGGGCTGCTCCAGGCTTGCATTGAAGGCTAAGACCAAGGCTCTCAAGCTTCAGCTCCCAAAGGAATTGCCACAGGAGAGGTGTAGGAATCAAGGTACCACACTTCAGTACTGTGATGCTGTGGCCTGGGGCTAGGCCCAAGGAGCTGCATTCCAGGAGACCCAATCTCAGACACATTGCTGCCTCTCTGGCTACTGAAGACTGACAAGACTACAGGCCAGGAAATGGCTTGAAGAACACCCAGAACCCTCCCTAGATCTGAACATGCTCTTCAGACTGGCTGGTCCCATGAAGGACAAGTGTTTTGCTTTGCTTTCTTTTTTTTGTTGTTGTTGTTTGTTTGTTTGTTTTTGTTGTTGTTGTTTTGCTTTGTTTTGTTTCATTTTTTGTTTTTGCTCCTTCCACTGACTTCACAGCCAACGGGCTCTTTGTTCCAAGGAAGCAGCATCCTAATTTGGCTAATGGAAGTAGTAAGGGAGTTTATTTGTGAGATATGGGTGACGCCCAAATCTCCAGAGGGGCCCAGACTAGGTCAGGCACTATTCAGCAAGAACCCCGTGTCAACTATGTACAGTGGTGTTTGTCCTCTCAGGACCCTGCTGCCCAGCTCTGGCTTCTGAACATTCTCTGATGGTAGAGGGGGGTAGTTAGATCTTTCTGCTGATGTCTGCCACCCCAGGGAGGATTCTTGCCTCCTTTTCACAATAAAATCCCAGTTCAGGACCAGTGCCAAACCTAGGCACTGTACAAGGTGGCTGGGACTGTAGTTCTGGGATTTCAGTTTCTAAAAGCCAGAGGGTTTTTGCTTAAAGGAAGAGTCAGTGGCAGATAGATACAGGTACAGAAACTTCTGCTTTATAGGGCAGAAGAAAGCTTGTCACTAGCCCTACTGCCTCCCTTGACAGCAGAATCTACCTTCTAGAGTCCAGGCCCCCATGCTCAGGGGGAAGACATGAGCACACCATCCAAGAATAGACTTAGGGTCTCTAGGAGACCAGGGAGGAGTGTTGTTCAGTGCCTGTGGCTCCTCCCAGGTCTCCCAGCATCCCTCAGTACCTATGGCTCCTCCCAGCTCTCCCAGCATTCCTCAGTACCTATGGCTCCTCCCAGCTCTCCCAGCATCCCTCAGTACCTATGGCTCCTCCCAGCTCTCCCAGCATTCCTCAGTACCTATGGCTCCTCCCAGCTCTCCCAGCATTCCTCAGTACCTATGGCTCCTCCCAGCTCTCCCAGCATTCCTCAATACCTATGGCTCCTTCCAGCTCTCCCAGCATTCCTTAGTACCTATGGCTCCTCCTAGCACTTCTCACCCCATCCTCTACCCTAAACTTCTCCTTCCGGGGAGCTAGACTTTAGATTCCCTTCTCCAAGCCTGATCCCTGTATAACTCAGCCATTTGGGTTATGCTGTTCTCTTGGCCCTGGCCACCTCTCTTCATATTCTCTCTCTCTCTCTCTCTCTCTCTCTCTCTCTCTCTCTCTCTCTCTCTCTCTCTCTCTCTCTCTTCTCTCTTTCCCCCTGCCTTTCTATAATAAAGCTCTAAAACCATAGACAGTCTCTGCTCATCAAGGCTGCATTCACTCTTGTTAGTGTTGGGAACCTCTTCCTTCATCCCTCTCCCATAAACCCGGTGGCTTTAGCAAAGTAGCTCCAGGACTCCCAGGTAGAGCTGCCCCTTGCCAACTCCCAAAGAGTGGGTCAGAGGCTTAGATGCCCACCCAGGGATGAGTGGAAGGTAGATAGCAGCACTCACACACGGAACAGACCAGAACCTTGGGACCTGGAACCTGCCCACGGTTGTCTTTTTGTTGTTGTTGTTAAACATTTTGTTTCTGTATTTGCATACATGGGTGGTGTTCATAGTCAGAGGACAACTTGCTAGAGTCCATTCTCTCCTTCCACCACATTTGTCCACAGGATCAATTAAGCTTGGTAATAAGCTCCTTTACCCACTAAAGACATCTTGCCAGGCCTCATGAATATTCTTCAGCATTCTACTTAACTGATCTTACCTCACATCAGGGCTGGGAGCCATGTGTCTTAGTGTGAAAATCTATGTTGACTGTTCACTCGGGAAGGAGGATTAGAGAAGTAAGGGACTGGGGAGCAGTGCTCCTGAGTTAGAAGGAAGGAAACAGCCAGGTAGGGCACCTGAGAAGGGGAATTGGGATGGATCTGTCTTTGCATTCCTGTGCCCGAGCCCTAGGTCCAAACAGGAGCCAGGGAGAGCTATTTAGTTTCCCACTAGGTGGATCTGACTCGGCTTGCAGAGTTTATTACATCCTCAGGCACAGGGAACAGTCAAAGATTTTTCCTTGTTTGACAAAGACAGATTCAGTCTGGATATGCAAATCAGTGATCAGAGAGAGTCCTTGTAGCCTGGAAGAAACTTGTGATTTGGACCTTAGAAAGGGTGGCCAGATAGACTGGACAGACAACTGGACAGATAGAAGATGTCAGCTGTACCACAGACACACATTCTGGGATTCTGACATCCATCAATATTTAGTCTGTGGTGAGTGGCTGGGTGAGTTGCAACACCCTGTAAGGTTTCCAGCTTGCTCACCTGTAAAACAAGATGGATTCTCTTAGCTCTTTGATAGTGGGTGTGCTGGTTAGTGGTTTTGTCAGCTTAACATGAGTTAGAGTCATCTAAGAATCGAGAACTTGAATTGAGAAAATGCCTCTATCAGATGTCCTATAGGCAAGTCTATGAGACATTGTATTGATTAATGGTTGATGTGTGGGAAGGCCCAGCCACTGTGATTAGTGGGACTGGTGTGTATAAAAAATGCTATCTGAGGAGATGGAGAGATGGCTCAGTGGTTAACACTGGCTGCTCCTCTAGAGGACCTGGTTTCAACTTCCAGAATCCACATGGTGGCTCACAACCATTTGTTGTTCCAGTTTCAGGGGATCTGGAGCCCTCTGGTGGCCGCTTTGGACATAGCATGTACATCTTATGTAGACAAGCAATAAGTAAATAAATACATACGTGAGCTAAAAATAAGTAAGTTTAAAAAAAAAAGCAAGCAGAGCACTTTGTGAGGAGCAAAACCATAAGCAGCCCTCCTCCATGGTCTCTGCTTTACTTCCTGCCTATTGGTCCCTGCCCTGCTTGAGTTTCTCCCTTCTTTTCCTTCATAATAGACTGAGCTGCCAAATGAAATGAAATCATTCCTCCCCAAGTTGTTTCTGATCATAGCGTTTAACGCAGCAATACTAAGCAAAGTAGTTCAGTGAGTTAGATGTTGCTTTTATTGGCATTTGGGGACCATGAAGAGCCATGTTCAGTTAATAATGGAGGGAGGTTATCCTCCATAGATCCACACATGACTGTGTGGGTGTCAGGGAGATCAGCAATAACTCGAGGAGGTGGGGAGCAGATGAACAGAGATGGTTTAGTTTTATCATGAATCAACTGAAACATGTCTTGCATTGGCAGGGCTTTACTCCCAGTACCTCAGGGGACTGGACCCTAAAGACAGAAAGTTAAGTCTAACCTGAAAACGAAAGAACCTAAAGAAAACTAAATAAACTAAGAAAACTAAAGAATGCACCTGAGCATGCAGATAAAAGACAAGCTTTTTCAGCCAGGCTGTGGTGATGGTGGTGGCTGCCCTCTCACCTTTATTCCCAGTACTTGGAGTGTGGGGAAGAGGCAGACAGATCTCTGAGTTCACGGCCAGCCTGGTCTACAGAGTGAGTTTCAAGACAGCCAGGGCTACACAGAAAACCCAGTCTTGAAAAACCAAAATCCAACCAACTAACCAAACACACAACCAAAAAACAAACACAAAAACTACAACCAAAAATACAGACAAACATACAAAAACCAACAAGTTCTCCAGGACAAGAGAGATGGATCAATGAAAGTCCTTGTTTTTCTTTCAGAGGACGCAGACTTGATTCCCAGCACCTGCTCACAACCATGGTAACTCCAGTTCCAGATGAGGGGGGTGGGGTTTATGCTCTTCTGTCCTCTACAGGCAGTAGATACTCATGCACTCTACACCTCGAGCATGAATGCATAAAAACTGTTTCCCTGGACATTTTACATCAGTGAATGTTTTATCTAAATATTCTTTGATATTTAATTATGTAGAGATTTGTGTGTGTGTATACACACACACACACACACACATATATACACACACATACACACATACACACACACACACACACACACACACACACACACACACACACACACACACACACACAGATGCTCGCAATTGAGTGCAGTGCACAAAGAAGGTAAAGACTTGGTTGGTTTCCTGGAGCTGACCTTACACTTGGTTGGGAGCTGCCTGATGGAGGTGTTGGGAACTGAACTCCTGTCCTCTGGAAGAGCCTAAAATGCTGTTAACCACTGAGCCATCTCTCTAGACCCTTCTCTTTGTATTTAAATCCAATAAACCCCATAGTGAACTATCATTGCTTATGTGTCTAAATAGTTAAAATAAAAACAGTGACACACCCAACACTGGCAAAGGTTCACAGTGACTGAATTTCTCATAAATTGTGGGTGGGGATGTACAATGTCCCAGCCACCTGTACTGGCAACTTTTGGTTGTCAACTTGACTTCATCTGGAATGAAGTAAAACCCAAGCTGCTAGAAACACCTGTGAGAACTTTTTTTCTTTTGAAGTGGGAAGTCCCATTTTTAATCCAGGTTTTCCGAGGTGGGAAAACGAACCTGTAATCTAGATCCTTTGAGATGAAAATGTTCACCTTTAATCTGGCTACACTTTCCCCTGGCAGCCTATAGAAAGAACATGGAAAAGGGAAGCTTTTGCTCTTTGCCTGCTTGCCCTTGCTCTCACTGGCAAGCTCATTGCTTCACTGGCATTGGAGTCTATATCTTCAGGATTCCAGTGTCTACTGAAGACCAGCTGAGATGCCCATCACCATGAACTGAAAAACTACTGGATTCCTGGACCAGTAGACAGCCATTGTTGGACTAACTAGACCACAGCCTGGAAGACACTATAATAATTCCCCCTTTTATGTCCCTGTATAGATTTGCTATCTGTTCAGGTCTCCTAATACACCTTCCTAGAAAACAGTTTAGCTGTTTTGTAAGAAACAAAACATAGCACACTGTGGGTACTAAAGAGGGGCAAGGGAAGGAGGGGGAAGGAAGGATAGCCCACGTCTGGCCAGAGTTCCTCCTATGCTCTGGGCAAGCAGATGCAGGAGGTCTACCAGACTCTCTCCACTTGGACCCGGGTGGGCATCTAAGCCACTGACCCCACTAGAAGAGGGGTGGTGGTGGTGGTGGATGAAAAGGGACAGCCCCTGACCTGGGGCCCAGGGACGCCACCCTGTAGCACTGGGGTTATTGGAGTGAGGGCTGAGGGAGAGAGGTTCCCATGCAGGTGAGAGTAAGCACAGCAGACCTAGATGAACAGAGACAGTCTATGGTTTTAGAGCTTTATTATTGAAAGGCAGGGAGCATGAGAAAAGTTAGAAAGAGAGAGAGACCAGACATGGCCAAGAGGAGAGAAGGAGGAAAAGAAGAGAGAGAAGAAAGTCTAGAGTAAGAGGGAGTGAGTAAGAGGTTAGAGAGGAGAGGAGAGAGGAGAGTGGAGAGTAAGTGTAAGAGGAGTAAGAGCAAGAGAGCAAGAGAATGAGGAGGGGCCAAACAGCCCCTCTTAGGTATGCTGTTATCTTTACTGTTGCTAGGTAACTGGGGAGGAGTTTAACCTGAAGTTCAGAAGCTTGGGGCATTGCCTATTTGACTAAAGCCATGCTTCTCTTGTGAGGGCTGTGGGGCGGTAACTTTGACAGGAGCCAGAGTTCCAGGAGACATGAGAGAACTTCTGTCCCATGTAAGTCAATTATCATCAATGGGTCTTGGGGTTACACCTCAGCTTGACTGGAGACCAGACTGTCAGTGTATAGCCCAATGCCCAACAGCACACAGGCTGGTAAGATGGCTAAGTGGGTAATGGTGCTTGATAACCTGAGGCTAAAACCCAGGATCAATGTAGCAAAACTGACTCCTTCAATTTGTCTTCTGACCTCCACATTCATACACTCCACCTATGAAAGTAGTAAATGAATAAAATTTTAAAACAAACAATTGAGCTGAGCATACAATTGCTGTGAGGTCCAAGCATCGTGTTCCTGGGCAGTTATCTCACAGACATGGATTCTCGTTTTCACAGATACACCTTTTTGTAAATGTTCACAATGATTGTGTGTAATGCCCATAAGCACTGTCCAGATGTCCTTCAATAGTGACTTGATAACCCAGATGTCATGCATTGGTGCTGTGGAATGCATCTTAGCCATAAAGAATGTCTAGGGAATTCTATGGAGTGATAAAACATCCCAAAATGGAAGAGAGGAAGAGAGAAATAGAGAGAGAGGGAGAGAGAGAGAGAGAGAGAGAGAGAGAGAGAGAGAGAGAGAGAGAGAGAGAGAGAGAGAGAGAGAGAGAGAGAGAGGTATATGATTATTAAAAGGCAATGGAAGGCTCCTGAGGGGGCTGGAACCATCTTGAGAATTGAGGGGTGGGGGTTGAGACAGGGTTTCTCTGTGTAGCCCTGGCTATCCTGGAACTTATTCTGAAGACCAGGCTGGCCTCCAACTCAGAAATCCACCTCCCAAGTGCTGAGATTAAAGGTGTGCACCACTACTGCCTGGCTTATTTGAAATTTTACAAGTGTCATTTATTTGTTTGTTTGTTTCCAGAATAGGGTGTATATAGCCCAAAGTGGACCCAAACTTCATGCTTGCTCTTCAGAGGATGACGATGACCTCAAATTTATGATCCTCCTGCCTCCACATCTGAGTTCTGGGACTATAGATGTGTGCAACCATGCCTAATTTTATGTAGCACTGAGTACCCCACCCAGGGTGTCATGAAAGTTAGGCAAGCCCTCGACCAACTTTGCTACATGCCAGCCCGAATATGATTTATTTTTGTAACTACAAGGGAGATTTTGCTTTAAAAATAAACCTGTTCTTATTCGTAGCAGTTGCTTAACCCTTGCTAAGCTGGAGCCTGAAGAACTTTCTTGGGCTGCTAAGGGGTGGTGAGAAGGCAGACACTTCTATTGCAAATGAGGAGTTCTAAATTTCTACCCAACAACTTCCATCTCCACCCGGGTTGGTGACATAAGGTTTCTGAGACTCACCTAAAGCCTCAAAAGCCCCAAAGATGCCTGTACCTCATGAACCATAGGCAATGGTTCTTGTTCTTTGCCCTCACCTCTTTCTGAAATCCCTGGCTGATGGAAGATGTATTAACTGCTGGAAGATGTATCTGCTGCTGGAAGATGTATCTGCTGCTGGAAGGTGTATCTGCTGCTGGAATATGTATCTGCTGCTGGAATATGTATCTGCTGCTGGAAGATGTATCAGTTCCTTACAGATATATCTGCTGCTGGTGTTCCTGTTCATACCGATCTACAGGTCTCTTTATTATCTTCTCTGTCCCTCTCCTACTCCAAACATCCTCTTTGGCTCTATCAGGGCCAGGTCTCTCCTTGTTGCATAAGCATGACATATTTGTTTTTCAGAGGTTGCCTTGCCTGAATTTTGTAACCAGCTCCCTCATGAAGGATAAGACCCATCTCATTGCTAACAGTTTTCTCTTCTGAATTCCCATGAGCATGTCTGTTCTGCTCATGACTGAGCTGTATCTGTGAGTAAGGAAGAGAGTTAGTTAATACTTAGTTGAATTCAGGCTCTTGGGTGAGGCTCTGTGGGGCTTGTGTCTTCTGGGGCAAAGTCAAGAAGCAGCCCCACATGTCAGTGTCCACACATGCTGCCGTAGGTGTGCTGAGAAAGCCTATTCATCAGTCTAGTCTAGACTGACAGCACCTCCTCTCCTGCTCCTCACTTGGAAAATGTCATTGAGCTCACATTATGGGGAAAGCAGGAGTTGGGAATTTCCTACATCTGTGCCACATTGTGTGATTGAAGGGGTCCTGAAACTTTTCTGATGATGGCAATAAGGACATGTTGCTGTCTTGGATTACCCACTTCTGGGTCTCGTTACTATGGAAGAAAGGTTCTTTCTTAGCTGCAAGTGAGTAGCTCAAAAGAGAAAACTGTGTCCAACAGAAGCCCCCAAAGGAGGAAGGACAGGACACTCAGGACTTGATATGGAGGTGCCAATTATGTTGTGGAAGACAGGTGATGAAATTGCTTCACATCAATTCTGGTTTCTGTTTTAAAACATTTGGTTTGTTGCTATGAAAACAAATATATGGAAAGAATGCAGGTCGGTGACACGAAAGGCATTTCTTCTTCCTAAATTTAGATGCTGTTTCCCTCTACCCTTTGACAAGTCGCTGACCAGTAGAGGAGACAGACATGGGAGGGCAGCCAATGCTCTTTCTGGAGAAGTGGCCTCAGCCCAAGCTCACAAGGTGTGTGTGTGGGGTGGGTCGGGTGCAATTTTAAACTAATTGATGAACTGCTTTGGGAATCTACTCATTAAAACACACTCTTGGTACTGATGGAACCCTAAGCTACAGGGGCCAGTAGAAGGCATGGAGATGCTGGTCAAGGGGACAGTCTTTATAGTTCTCTGTGACTCACCAGGCTGTCTTCTGCAGACAGGGGACAGCACAGTCTTGGTGGCAGGGAGATTCTCACTGTGACTGCCTGTTAATTTAAAGCTCATGAGGAAACACAAAGAGGAAACAATTGTCCCATAGGATAGTCTTCTGTAATGTCACTGCTACAGACCCTTCTACATGAGACTCATTAAAGGTCTGGCTCTGAGGACCAAAATGGGGCAAGGGTGTCTGGGATGGAGTAGAAGTGCAGGAACAGTGTGGCCCTTCTAAGTCCCTCCCTTGGTAAAGAGAAGGTTTAACTTACATTGATGTATTAGGTCTATATTTTGCTGTAAGAAAAGATATACCATACAAATCATAGACCTTTTAAAGCAGGTGAACTGTGGGTTAGATTCTCCTAGGTTCCAAACTGGCCTCAGAGCATGAACAACTGAAGTCCCAGGTGAGCTCCCTAAGGGCCCTCTCCCCACCCTGAGGGAGGTGACTTCCTCATAGTCCCTGCCAGGATGGGAGCCCATTCCACCCCGGTACTCCTAGCAATGCAATCCTTTCTGAGACCAAAAGTTTCTCTTTTCTCATACAAAACCATAGACAGTCAATTGCTGTGCTTCCTCTACTGATTCCAGCTGTCAGATGGGCAGGCCCACCTCACTAACAACTCTGGAGTAGGCGAGTGGGCAGAGGAAGCAGTGAGATGGGCTCATGTGTGTGTGTGTGTGTGTGTGTGTGTGTGTGAGAGAGAGAGAGAGAGAGAGAGAGAGAGAGAGAGAGAGAGAGAGAGAGAGAGAGAGAGAGAGGGAGAGGGAGAGGGAGAGGGAGAGGGAGAGGGAGAGGGAGAGGGAGAGGGAGAGGGAGAGGGAGAGGGAGAGAGACAGAGACAGACAGACAGACAGACAGACAGACAGACAGACAGACAGACAGAAGGTGAGAGCACTGAGCACCTATCTCAGTGTGTCTTGAGAAACTCTTGGGACTGATTCTCCCTCTGTTACTTGCTGGCCAGTCTGTGTTGGAGACCAGCAGTTGGCATGGCGGGAAATAGGATGGGATGAGTGGGCCATTTCTTTACTTCAGCCCAATGCTCCCTCCCTCCCTCCTCTCCCCCTCCCTCCCTTCTCTGTCTCTCTGTTCTGTCTCTCTGTCTCTGTCTCTGTAACTTTGGCTGTCCTAGAACTTGCTATGTTGATACCGGCTGAAGATTAGGCTGTATCTTTGTGTGCTGGGATTAAAGGTATATTGCACCATGCCTGGCTTCTGCTTTTTTTTTTTTTTTAAAGGGGTTGTTTAATTTTATGTGTATAAGCATTGGTCCACATGTAAGTAGGTGTGCTACATGAGTGCAGTACCTCTGAAAACCAGAAGAGGGAGGCACTGGAGAAAATGACAGTTGTGAGATGCTGTGTGAGTGCTGAGAACCAAATGGGGTTGTCTGCAAGAACAGCCATTGCTCTGAATCACTGAGCCATCTCTCCAGCCTGTTTTCTTTTTGTTTTAAATCTTGTCTGTTACTGTTGAAGAGGTCTTTGTGAATGTCAGCAGCCCAGGACTTCTCAGGAAGCAGTCACATTCCCTATGGTCCCCACCAGTGTGCGTTCAGACAGTGGACCTCCTCCCAAGGTTACCCTTAAACTCATGTTTGCTCTCCCAGCATTCCTGTCGCTCAGGAACGTAGTAGCTTAGCTGGCCCAGAATCTGGGGTGTGGCCAGGGCAGCTTTCTCTCTGTGTGTTTTCAGGTGGCACCTGGCAGGCCCTGGTTCTTGTGGGCTGTTGCTACCTGGGCCTCTCTATAGGGCTTCTAACACTGGTAGGTAGCCTCCCTCCTCATAATGAGTGGGCAATAAGTTGATAGAGACCAACTCGGGGGCCTGTTTTATCACCAGATCTTAGAAGACACCCATAGCTTGAGGTTGGAACTCTTGGGGACCCCTAAGAAGGCTGCCTCTCATCTCTCTCCTTTATTTTATTTATTTATTTATTTATTTATTTATTTATTTATTTATTTATTTATTTATTTATTTATTTGAGATAGGATTTCTCTGGGTACCCCTGGCTGTTTAGGAACTCACTCTGTAGCCAGGCTGGCCTCAAACTCAGAGATTCAGCTATTGCTGCCCCTGTTGGGATCAAAGCCATGCTCCACCACTGCCTGGTGCCTTATTTTATATACAGAAGTATGCCAAGCTTTTTCATGTGGCTATTTAGATATATCTTAGTCTTGTGACTATATGTACCTATGTCTGTGTATCACACATTCTGCATACTGCATTCCATACCCCAAAATTGCTTGACTCCATCTCTCAGGATTGATTTTCAGTTCTTATGACAAAGAATGCTCTAGTGAGCGTTTGCCAGTCCTCTCTGTGTGGCTGAGGGAGAGAGCTATGATGTCAATCTAGTCTCTTTCTTCCTCCTTCTGACCTCTAACTGACCTGCACCCTGGCTCATCTCATAGCTTGTTAACAAATACCAGCAAGACCCAGACAGTCCTCTCCTCTCCCTCCCCTCCTCTCCCCTCCCTCCCTTCTCCCTCCCCTCCCCTCCCCTCCCCTTTCCCTCCCCTCCCTTTTCTCTCCCTTCCCCTCCCCCTCCCCTTACCCTCCCTTTCCCTCCCCTCCCCCTCCCCCTCCCTTTACCCTCCCTTTCCCTCCCCTCCCCCTCCCCTTCCCTCCCCTTTCCCTCTCCTCCCCTTTTCTCTCCTCCCCTTCCCTCCCCTCCCTTTCCACTGATCATCTTGCCTCTATCTTATGCTTCTTGTTCTTCCCCAGATGGCCCTGCTTGCAGCCTAAGCTCCATAACTCCCCTTACCAGCTTCAGGCAACCTGTATGAACATTCCAGCTCAGACTGGGCATCTCTCCTCCAGGTCCCACAGTGACCTAAGCAGGGTTCCATTCAGAACTTGGAGACTACCTCAGGACTATCTGCCATGTCTGTCTTTCTGGGCCTGGGAAATCTCCACTAGCAGGTATCAGCTGAAACTCTGAATGTAAGCCTTGTATAGTCCTGGCCTTAGCTGCCACGCTCTGACAGCTAGTGCAGGAATAATGGATCAAACACACCTTGAACATGAACACTGTTGTTAACAGAGTTGCCTTTCAAGGCTGGAGACAAATATAGGGAACCATCAGTTCTAAGTACTTGTGCAGTGTAATTGCATCTCTGGACTGTGGCTCTCTGACCTCTAATCCTTTTCCATGCAGCCCTGAGCACGATAGAATTTTCTTCCTCCTTTGGTCCTCTGACATTGATTTCTGCTCAGCCCCAAGACCTGAAGGAGCGGTCATCTCCACGATGAGTTACAGTGCCTAATGTTGGCCTTCCTCACTCCAAGGCCCCTGACAAGCCATGCTCACAGTGGTTACTAGAGGTCAGGAAAGGCATTTATCTCCCTGTTGTTAGTCTGTGCCCACTGGGGAGACACATTGGTGGCAACTTTTCTTCTACCCAAATTTTAAGAATCAGCGCAGTGGGCCAGGTATGGATGGAGTTCCATTGGAACAGATCTGTGATTGACCCTCTGTGGTTGCTTAATATTAGTTGTTAATTTGACAGGATCTAGTGTAGCAATTCTCTTCTCAGCCTTCCTAACACTGCGACCCTTTAATACAGTTCCTTGTGCTGTGGTGACTCTGAACCACAAAGTTATTTGTTGCTGCTTCAAACCTTTCTACTGTTACAAATCGTATTGTAAATATCTGATATGTGACCCCCACCACCACCACCACCACCAAAGGGGTTGAGACACACAGGTCGAGACCCACTGATCTAGAATCACCATAGAGATATACCTCAGGGTATGTCTTCAGGGGATTATCTGTCAGGTAAATTGAAATGGGAAGAGCCACCCACCTTAAATATGGGCAGCAGTATTCCCCCAGCTAGCGTTCCAGAGAGCATAAACAGGAGAAAGCCAGCTGAGTCCCAGTATTCATCTCTCTGGGCTTCCTGCTGCCATGATAGACTGCATCCTTTTAAACCATCTGCCATAGAAACCCTTTCTCCCATGAGTTGCTTTTTGAAGATATTTGGTCACAGACACCAGAGAAGAAACCAGCAAACCCTGCCAGCTCTGGCTGCATTGCTTAGCCACTCTGAGCTGAGGAACTGTCTCTAAAAGATCTGCCCTAGGGGACGTCAGATGTGGCTTAGTGAAGGACTGAGTGTGTAATTGCTTGGAGTCTCCATTAGAGTGAGGTGCCCACTCGCAAGCATCATTCCTCAAGTCTTTGCTATACCCCTTCAGAGACCACATCCCGCAGGCTATAGTTTCATATTACAACCAACTCCTGATGTCCATTTCCACAGTAGAGCCTGAACTCCCCACAAGAGCCACCTTTGTAGAATGGCTCTGGCATCTGAGCACAGTGTCTGTTGAATAGACTGACTGTCTTCGCTGCTGACCTTCTACCCAAGCTCCCTGCCACAGTTAACCCTCGCTGTGCTGCTCTTCCATGCCAGCACTGTTCCAGGCATAACAAAATCCATCCTACTTAGTATCCAACTGGCCCCAGTGAAGAAAGTGCTGCCCAGCCTCTCTTTGCCCCCATGACCACAGATCTTGGCCATTTATCTTGACTACATCTGGCATCAATTAAAATCCAAACTTGTTGGGTATGTATGTACACCAGTAGATTAAACTACTGCAAGCACAGATGAGAGAGTTAGGGGATGGTTGGTCCCTGCTTGCTCTTTATCTCTTGCATCCCAGCCTGCATGTCTGTGGGTTTGAGGAAGACTGCCCCACCCTGGCTTAAACAAACACCCTCCAAGATGGCCAGGACATCTGGGAAGACTAGGGGTGGGTCTCAGTCATCCATATGGCTATGGAGAAAAACTGGTCCCTGCAGGATAAAGGC
This sequence comes from Mus caroli, assembly GCF_978045245.1. Taxonomy (NCBI): domain Eukaryota; kingdom Metazoa; phylum Chordata; class Mammalia; order Rodentia; family Muridae; genus Mus; species Mus caroli. The sequence goes on along the minus strand of NW_028227269.1, from coordinate 20,702,759 downwards.
TTTCTATGAGCAGCCTTTTGGGTGAAGAGCACCCACACTACTGCAAACACCTCCACCTTATGTTCTCTATGGAAGCTCAATAACCTCATTGGCTTTACAGAATGGACTTTGGCAAATCTTGTTTCCGTTTGACGTTGAGACCTTAGGGGGAACTGTACCATTTTGTCTCCCCAGAGGAGGGATTTTAGTACTGCATGTGTTTATTTAGTCTCACTTCACAAAGGAAGGAGCAGAGGTTTGGGAAGTTGTGTGATTTGTAGTCTCACACATATGTCACACGGGTCCTAGTTGTGGGTGAGAAAAGCCGCTGAGTTACAAAATGTCCTTAAACGACAAACTCCCCAATCACATGGCCACCTGCTCCCTTGGAAGTTGCTCCAGGCCTCTTGTCTGGTGCCTAATGCCTGAGAGGTTCTGAGTGGACTTTTGGAGCCTGCCCTGGCTCTGGAACCAGAGGATCGGGTTTGGCTAGTTGGTTCTGACCAGACAGAACCTGGTCTCTCTAGAGACTGCTTGTCTTTCAGCCTGGAACTCTCCTTAAATCTTCATGTCTTTTGCTTCAGACACTGAGTTTATCTAAAATTTCCACAAAGAGGAGGACATTACCTACGGAGACAAACCCTGTGTCCACCATAGGGCCACCCTGTAAGGCAGGTGCCCAGCCCACAGGGGGCAATGCTAGATGATTTTTCTGCTGGGAAAGGCTCCTGGCCAGGATATGGGTCTGGACTTTGGGTCTATTTTCAGTGTCGATTGCTCAAGATGACAATTGTCAAGAGCCTGAACTCTTGACAGGTCTAAAGATAGAGAAACAAACCCCAATGGGAGCAAGGCAAATTCATCAGTTCTCAACCTAAGGGTTAACTTTTTTCGGTACACTTCTATCTCCAAAAATATTTATATTAGAATTCATAATAGCTGAAAAGTTACAGTTATGAAGTAGCAAGGGAAATAATTTTTTTTTTTGACTGGAGGTCACCACAACATGAGGAAGTGTATTAAAGGATCGCAGCCAGGCAGCTGACCCTGAGGATGTCCTGTCTGCCTCTCAGATGCTGGGATTACAGGTAACTGCCATACTTGCCCAGCTATTACATGGTTCTAGAGATCTGATTTCTGGTCTTCATGCTTACATCTAGCATGTTTTATGCACTAAGCCATTGTCTCCCCACAGCCCTGTTTTAAAAAATTAAATAAAAGTTTTGATGTTTGAGTAATGACAGACCCAAGGGAAGCTGCAGCTGGGTCCATGAATCTGTCCTTCAGGTTCACACCTGGTCCTGTCTTGAACAGCTACAGTGATATTGAAGTCAGGGATAGGGACACTGCTACCATCCACACAGCTTTCTCATATCATGATTGTGTGCGCGCCCCGACAAATGCATGCTGTGTGCATGGTATCTGATGCAGTTTCAGAGCATGTGTAGATCTGCGTTGTCACTGTCACTGATTTCTCTTCCTATGGTTAGAAAATTGCAGAGAATATTCTGTGGGGAGGCGACCATAGGGTCTCCTAATGATGAACCTTCCTGCCCGATCCTCGGCTCTGTACCCTTCCTTCCTGCCCCATCCTTGGCTCTGCACCCTTCCTTCATGCCCCATCCTTCTCTCTGTACCTTTTGTCCAGGCGACTTTCTGCTCATGCTCACTTCTGAGTACACTCCCCCTGTGGTCCATCCTGTGGTAAATAACCAGCTTAGAAATCACAATGGACTAGTTTCTAAGCTGCATTTACCAGAAAAGGCTACATGTCTAGAAGGCTTTGCAGGGCCTTCCACTAATTTTAGCTTGAATCAAAGAAAATAAACTTTCATGATTTGTCGATTACATTTAACAGCTGCAGCTGACCCTGGAATGACCTTTAAGTCCGTGTCATGAGCTTACAGCATAGCTCCGTGCACAAGTGACCCCATTGGGGGTGCTTCTGTTTTTTGGCTGAATTCTACACTTTGAGGGGTCTTTCCTTACTGAGACAGTCTCTGAGAAACCTAGCAAGTGAACTCCCACGGAAACAAGGGGGACGGAAACATCCTATCTTCTTGATATCAATTTTCTGATCCACAAATTTCGGTCACTCACTAGTATATGAATTCTTCCATCCATGAACTCCTATGTTGGAGGTCTGTAACAGAAGCCCCAGACTCACCCAGTGGAAAAAATAGTCCTGCAGGCTGCAGAAGCAGCAATTGAGTAGTGCACCACTGCCATCTAGTGCTCACATTCAGTGTTGCACCAAAGGGTGGCTCTTAAATATCTTGGAATCCAGCCTTGTTAGACTGGACTGTTCCTTGGCCTTTCAATGGGAACAATTTAGTCAACTTCAATGGCTCCCAGAAAAAGGAAGTCTAGTGTAGAGAAGCTGGGGTCAAGGGGACCCTGAGATGAAGCTGACAAGGCTTCCCACACCCTTTGGAAGGGAACAGAGCCAAGCAGTGGTGACCGTATCTAGGGGCTCTGGGTCAGGCAGCACAGGGTTGGAGTCCTGAGTCTGTCCCTTGTCAGTTACTGGACCTAGAACAAGATACTTAGGCCTCTTCATTCATTCTATGAGACAGGGTGTTCCTGGGGAGGCAAACATGGACTCAAATTTGAGATTCTTCTGCCTTAGCTCCTCTAGTGCTGGGATTAGAAGGGTGAACAATCATGACTGTACCACTTTAGCTTTTGGAGACTTGTGTTTTTAATACCTAGTGGGAAACAGTACTAGTAATCTGACCCTAATTAGGCCAGCATGGCCATTAAAAATATGTGAACCACAAGGAACATAATAGAGCCTCCAAATGGAAGGTATATAGAGTTCTTACTGACTGGTCGCTAGTAAGACTAAGAAGGAAGTATGGGGGACAGGGAACGCTACAGGGTTTGAGTCCTGAGTCTGTCCAAATGAGACAGAGAGACAAGGTTTTACAGGGTCAGTAGGAGTTTTCCATTCTAAGGGGGAAGGGCAGTCCAGATGCAGGTACTATGTGTACAAAGTCATTTTATTAAGAATTGTCCCACTGTGCTGAGTGCATTTCATTGAGTTTGGCCTGGTCTAAGCTCAAAGTGGATGAGGTATGGCTGGAGAGAAGCTCAATGGTTAGAGCACTTACCGCTTCTGCTGGGATCAGAGTTTGGTTCCCAGCACCCATGTACCAGGGCTTACAACTGTCAGTAACTCCAGCTTCAGGAGATCCAATATCTTGCTCTGGGCCTCCACAGGCACCTGCATGCATATATGCAAATGCATGTAGTGTTTCTCTCTCACACACATGGCCACAATTGAAATAATAAATCTTAAAAATCCACTGAGTGAAATAGAACAGGTGAGTTTGGCTAGAACCTCCAGGAGGGCTCAGGAGTCCATCTTGCTTCCAAACTTCCTCCAACCTTTCACCTCCCCACCTTGACATTCCCTCTCTGGGCTTCTTGCTACTACTGTTTCCAACACTGTCTGGATACAAGGTTTGGTATAGGGTAAGGAATGGATTGTGGTTAGCTTCACCCACAGCCACAGAAGTGCAAAAGCCACATTCTGCAAGGCTCACCAAGACTTTGTCCCTTTTGGGTGGTGCTTCCTTCACGTGCTTGAATGGCCCTGGCTTCCTAACAGAAAGTTCATCTTTAGATTTGAAAATGGACTGTGGGACTGTAATCTTATGGATGTGTTGGTAGTGTCCCTAATTCTATGAAAGCTGATTAGCACCTTCACTCCCAACAAGACATCCTGTGGGTGTTCTGGGGTCCCATGGATAAGGCTAGCTCACTGTTTTTCCACAAGAGAGCTTCTTCCTTGAATAAGTTCTTCTTTTTCTTTTTAAATGTTTATCTAAATTCGTTTCACATGCATTGTTGTTTGGCTTGTATGTATGTCTGTGTGAGGGTGCCACATCGCCTGGAACAGTGATTTCCTGTTAAAGACAGTTGTGTTTCTGTTCTATTTCTGTTAAAGACAGTTGTGAGCTGATATATGGGTGCTAGGGAATTGAACTCAGGGCCTCTGGAAGTGCCATCAGTGCTCTTAACCACCAAGTCCTAATTAGTACTTTCTATGACAGTTGTCAAATTTTGTTTTTGAGGCATGGTCTCACTATTGAACCCTGGCTGGCCTCAAACTCAGTATGTAGCTAGGAATGGCCTTTGACTCCTGATGTGATTGTCAGGTTCCCAGACTGCTGGGGTTGTAAAGACAGATGGAGGCCAGAGGACAACTTATGGGAGTTGGTTCTTCCCTTTCACCATGCGGGTTCTGGGAGATCAGACTTGGTCTCTGATCTTGTATTTTTGAGCTAGAGTCCTAGAACTCATGACTTTGCTGCCTCAGCCGCCCCTTTCTGTGCTCTTCTTTCTACCCCTCACTGTACTCTCACATCTTGTGTGTCTTTGAGTTCTTCATTTGAGAAGACTCCCAAGGCTGGAGAGATGGCTCAGTTATTAAGAGCATTGACTGGTCTACCTAAGGTCCTGAGTAATCCCAGCAATCACATGGTGGTAGAGAGAGAGAGAGAGAGAGAGAGAGAGAGAGAGAGAGAGAGAGAGAGAGAGAGAGAGAGAGAGAGAGAGGTCTTCATAACTGGGCAGACACATCCATTGATCCTTTTATTCCCCATTATTTGAATTAGTGATCCTGAACTTGCTGTGTAACCTTCGCTCAGCCTGAAGCTGGCTGAGCCAGACCTTGACCTTGCTGCCACTAAGGACATTACCTAGGGTGGAACCTTCCTCCGTAGATCACACAATTGTTCAGCCACTGTTGCTGTTCCTCTTCAAGATACTGCTACCTGCAGAGAGGCGCCAGAGCTATTCTGGAGACTATGCCCTATCCTGCATATCATCACCTGCAGCCAGTTCCAAAGATCAATTGGTGGGAATGGGCCTCCCTCCCCACTTTATAAGCCCATTTGCCATTAAACATTTGAACCTTGATCAGAACATTGTCTTGGCTCCATTTCTCTCTCTTCCTCCTAGTTTCCCTTTCTTTAAGTGCCAGCCTGCCACTCAGGTGTACCCTGTACATGTGAGCCACTGGACGGCTTGCAAGATTAGTGGGTGACATTAGCCAAGGCACATGCCCTGTTTGGCCCTGAGGGATTGATTGTGTCCAATATCTAAAACACCTTTTAGCCAACAGCACCTTTCTCCTTGAGGTGAGGTGGGAGCAAAGACAATGTCTGGCCAATCTCAGAGTCTCCAGTGCTTACCCAGGACAGATACTCAGTGGGTGTTTCCTCAACATCTTCAGACAGTCTGGGCCTCAGTCTACAGGTTCTGTGGCTTTAAGCAGGAGGGCCAATGGCCTTGCTGTATGTGGAGCCCACTGAGTGGGGAAAGGCTGGCATGGACTCCTCTCTGACTAAATTCTCGGCTGTTCCAGACATCCAAGGACTTTCCCCATGTCTACCACTTATCTCCTTCATCTCCACACTCACTGCAGAGTGAACCATGAACAGGGTGCTTGGGGAAACATAGGAAACTCACAGACCTTGGTTTATTTGATCATTTTAATATGCCAGGTCAATGGAAAGGAAGGATGGAGCACACAGGAAAACCGGTGTTTGCAGGACGGAGGGCAGATGTCCACAGTCTTGGGCATGCATGTATCTCCTGTGTAATTAGGCAAATGAATACATAAATACCACAGCACAGCCAGACTTGGGGGTGGGGAGAATCACAAGCCACGGGGGACCATGCTTTTAGGTCAGTCAGAGGCTTTAAATACAGGGGCTAAAACTTCTCACTTTATACAAAACTTATATATTAAAAGTAAGGATACCACGGTATACACATGCAAGCAGCTTTGGTCGGAGAAAATGAACAAAGGAGGTGGAGCCATGCACAGGAAGGGCTTGCCTATCTACTGTCCATCTTCTTCATCCTCACAAAGTCAGCTGGGATCATAGAATAAATCACCTGGTCTCGGTAAGATACTGAAATGTCCTGTCTGGTGTCCTTAAGGGCCTCCAGGCCCTCTGTGGGCAGGGAAGGAGCCCTACAGCTGAGAACACTTGAAACCTTGGAAGGAACCAGCCTGGACTGGATGGGGAGGGACATCTATTGGGTCAGATAGAGGAGGGAGCTGCATCCAGCCAGACCAGGTGAGTGTGATGTGCTGCCTGGACCCAGGTCCCTAGAGAGCAGGAGAAATCACGGAGAAATCCACTTTTGCAAGCAAAGCTGAAGATGGTAGGTCAAGCCTGTGTTTCTCACAAGTGTGTAAAAGCCCATTCCCCTCAGAACTGGCTAGCACTGCTTGGATCACACTGCAGCAACCAGACAATGGATGGGTCGCTCTTGGCACCTTTGTTGAATTCTTCCAGGGATATTTTGCCTGAGGAATGGAAGAGGGAGACTTAGGATTAGCCAGTGCTCTGGTTAAAGTCTGGAACCCTCTGGAAAATGAACAATGTCCAGTCTTCTCTCTCTCTCTCTCTCTCTCTCTCTCTCTCTCTCTCTCTCTCTCTCACGCACGCACACACACACACACACACACTCACACACACACACACACACACACACACACACACACACACACATATGGGGACACATGCCATTTTGAGGCACACATGTGGTCAGAGGACAACTTGTAAGAGCTGGTTCTCCTTTCAAGGAATAGGTTGTGGGGATTAAGCCCTAGTCATGAGGTTAGGTTTGGTAATGAACTCTTTGGCTTGATGTAAGCAGATAGAGGCCTGGAGAGCCACCATGATCTGGGGCAGCTGGGGAGAAAGGACAAATTATGGCTGCAGGTCAAATTACATTTCTGTTACTGTGACAAAAATCCCCTGACTAAAAGCAACTTAAGGGAGGAAGTTTTCTTTGGTTTACTTCTAGGTTACAATTCATCACTTCAGGAAGTCAAGGCTTTAAAACCTCACGGGGCAGAGAGAATAGAGGTATGAGCACCTGGCTCATAATGAGACTCTGTACTTTTTTTCTGATACTCTTCTTTTCCCTTTATTACACAGTTCAGGCCCCCTGTCTAGAGAATAGTAATGGGGTTTCCCGCATCAATTAACCACCAACACAACCCGCAACAGGCATGCTCATAGACTGCCATGATCTAGATGGATGGTTCTCAGCCTTCCTAATGCTGTGACCCTTTAATACAGTTCCTTGTGTTGTAGTGACCCTCAACCATAAGATTATTTTCACTGCTACTTCATAACCGTAATTACACTATTGTTATGAATCTGAATCTGAATATTTGTGTTTTCTGTTGGTCTTGTGCTACCTCTGGGAAAAGTTCATTTGATCCCCCAAAGGGGTTGGAACCCATAGGTTGAGAACCACTGATTTTGATAATTCTTCATTAAGATTCTTCTGAGCTGAGCAGTGGTGGCACACATCTTTAATCCCAATACTCAGGAGGCAGACTGGTTGATCTCTGAGTTTGAAGCCAACATGGTCTAAACAGCAAGTTCTAGGACAGCCAGGGCTACACAGAGAATCCTTGTCTCTAAAAAACAAACCAACAAGCAAAAGAAAAGACTCTCCTTTATGGCTGATGAGATGGCTCAGCAGTTAAGAGCAGTTGCTGCTTTTGCAGAGGGTCCTGGATAAAGTTCCCAGCATCCATAAAGCAGTTCCCAATCATTTGTAACTCCAGTTCCAGGGCGACCCAGTGCCCTTTTCTGACCTCTAACACATTACACAAACATACATTCAGGTAAACGCTCATGTAGAAAACAAATACTAATTCTAAAATAAAATAAAAATTAAAATAATTAATAAAAAAAAAGAATTCTGAGGTGATTCTAAACTGAGTCAAGTTAACAGTTAAAACTATCACAGTGCCCCCTAGCGTAGAATCATGTCAGCTTCGGGTGTTCAGAGCTATCCCCCTTTGCTGTCCTATTCTTGTCCTATTCTGTACCAGTTTCTCTGACAGTCCAGACTTCTCATCTCTTGAGTGCTAGCAAGTGGCCCCTGGCTTACAGGGCAGAATATGCACTCAGTGGCCTCCATTGTGAGACACAAACAATTGGACAAGTGCACAGTGGGGACACGGTCTCCAATCTGAAACTGCTAAAGCTCCTGGCTTTGACAATCAGAAACAATGGCCCTCCATGTTAAGTGTGCCACCAACATAGTGCTACTTCAGCCTCACACCCACACCAGTGGGCTTATCCCCATTTCACGGAGAAGAAAGCCAAACCTGGGAAGTGGGCAAGCCTCAGTACAGTTGGTCTATTGGAACACAAGCCTCCGTGTCAGAGTACACAAGAGAGTAAAGAACACTTTAGAAAATGGCTGAAAGGCAGCACCAGTCAAGAGGCTGCATTGCTTTGTGTGCATTGAAAAGCATTTCCTTGATGTCTGGGAAGCTTTTTGTTGTCAACAGTTCCCTGGAGCCTTGAGTCCCACTGAGCCCTGTCCTCAGCTCACCTGCACAGAGCACTGGAGGCTGTTCACTGCTCTTTCCTGTGCATTAGCTTACATTCAATCTCAGTGCGACCTGGGGAGCCTTTCATGCCTTAATGCTGCATTTCCTGTTGGAACAAAACCCAACCAGTCTTGGCTCTACAAAGCCACAGAGGGGCAGAATTAACTCACCATGCAGCTACCTCACCCTTGCTGAGGTCCTGTGATAAACTCAGCCAAGGCACAGAAGGACCTCTCACCACCTCACCTCCTCCTGAGACCTGCCTTTTTGCATCTGTGGTAGAACCTCAGACTCCTAGGAAAGATGAGGCTCAGTGGCTTCTATGTTTGATGAGCCCCATGAGAATCCGCAGTTCCTCACATCCCAGGATGATGGCCTGGTTCAGAATCTCAAGACTCAATGCCACTTGATTCAGTGTCTCACCTCTAAGCCACCAGTTTGACCTTCCTCCCCTCTGCATATATAATTGTGGAAATAGTAAGACCACTGTTTCTGTCAACATGTGTGCTAGCTAATTTTATGTCAGTTTGATACAAGTTTATGTTATCAGGAAAAAGGGAGCCTCAGTTGCAAAAATGTCTGTATAAAATGTCTGCAGGAAAACTTGTAGGGCGTTCTCAGTCTCTCTCTCTCTCTCTCTCTCTCTCTCTCTCTCTCTCTCTCTCTCTCTCTCTCTCTCTCTCTCCCACTCTCTCTCTCTCTCTTTGTGTTTGTGTACCTCCCTCCCTCTCTCCCTCTTTTTCCCTCTTTTGTTTTGTTTTGTTTATTGAAACAGGGATTCTCTATGTAACAGCCCTGACTGTCCTAGAACTCACCTTTTAGACCAGTTTAGCCTTGAGCTCACAGACAGCCTCCTGTCTCCTATGAGCTCCGATTAAAGACATGTGCCACCATGCCTGACCAGAGGGTATTTTCTTAATTAGTAATTGATGGAGGAGGGCCAACCCTGTAGGTGGTACAACCCTGGGCTAGTGATCCTGAGTTCTATAAGAAAGCAGGCTGAGGAAGCCATGGGGAGAATGCCAGTAAGTAGCAACCCTTTCATGGTCTCTGTATCAGTTCTTGCCTTCAGGTTGCTGCCCTGTTTGAGTCCTGCCCTCACTGCTTTTGATGATGAACAGTTATATGGTAACTGTGAGTGAATAAACTTCCTTGTGGCCATAGTGTCTCATCACAGCAATGGAAACCCTAACTCAGACGACACAGATGTAGCCTACAGCTCAGAGGGTCTACTGACATGCCCATGGTTATAGAGCCCTAGAAAGGGTGCAGGGTGCAGGCTAGGTGTACCTGACCCTGAATTCTAGTCTCCCTCCCTCTATCAGAGCTGAATCAAGCGGGCTGGAAAAGGGCAGGCCTGCATAGGGCAGAGAGTGTATCCCAAACACCTCTGTGCCATCAACAGTTTCACAGGCTCACCTACTCCCCTCTCCCCACCTCCACCCCCTCTCCCAATCCCCTCTTCCCACCCCACCTGCTCACTCCTACCATGTTTCCTACCTTCATTGTTTGTGTCCATCTGCCTGAAGATCTTGTCTGTTCGATTCTCGGGAATAGACTTGTCCTCGGGCATCTTCATCACAGAGGACACCATCTTGTAGATGGCCTGCAAAGGGGCATCTGTGAGTGTGCTGTGGAGGACTGAGGGTGAGTTATGGTCCTCGCTCAGCTAACCAAGGAGCAACGACAGGGCAGAGTCAGGACCCTTCTCTCACCAGAACAAGTCTCACAGACAAGGTTCTGGGCAAAGGGAACCAGGAAACTTTAAGTGACATTCAAGAGCACAGGATACAGCTGGGGTGTGGAAGAATGGAGGGCTCCTTGGTTCAGACTAGAGGGGAGGTTGTGTGGCAAAGCATCTATCTGAAAGGAAGATCTTTGGTGGGGAGCTGGGAAATCCTGGAGGGAAGGTCAAAGGGGAAATACATTGATCCCTGCCCACCCATGGGTCCTGAATCTGCAGATTCAACAAACTACAGGTAGGAAATAGTCTAGAAAACGAAACTGGAGGTACACAGATTCTTGTTATTTCCCAAATAATACACATTATTATTAACATCTATAGATATTGTACAAATTTTATTTACTTATCTACACGACTAGGAGATATTTAAAGTTCCTTGTCCAACACAGACATATGGCAGCTTGATATTGTCTTTCAGAGCACACACTTACTTATCTAAATATGTCCTCCCCTGTACAAACAACCAACTCAAATGTCCACAGTGTCTTGATCAGAAATAATCATCAACTCAGGTAGACAGGTGCCACACATCTGTAATTCCAGAACCGGAGGGTAGAGGCAGGATTATCAGGAGTTCAAGGTCATCTATGACTATATAGAAAGTTCATGGCCAGCCTGAGCTACAATGAGACCCTGGCTAAAAATGTTATATTAAAAGAAAGAGAACAGGAAGTACAATAGTGGTGCATGCCTTTACCCCCAGCATTCAGTGACAGTGAAGACAAATAAGAGTTCAAGGAAGGCTACCCTGGGCTACAGAGCAAGTTCTAGGATAGCCAGGAGTACACAGAGAAACACTGTCTCTCTCTCAAAGACATACACACAAAGACACACACACACAAACATACACACGGGCGGGTAGGGAGAGAGAGAAAGAGAGAGAGAGAGAGAGAGAGAGAGAGAGAGAGAGAGAGAGAGAGAGAGAGAGAGAGAGAGAGAGAGAGAGAGAGAGAGAGAAACTGAGTAACAGAGACAGAGAGAGACAGAGAGATTTACAAATGGAAGATTATGCACAAGGGCATGTGGTGATTGATGCCATCTGTGAGAAGAAGTCCAACGGGTTTGTGAGTGGAGGCCTCCTGTGGAAGAAATTACTGGAAAGGTAAAGTTGACTGAAGTGGGGAATTGGCTGAATGGACAGGTATCTTGTAGACCCTTTTGTCATGTTTTCCTTTGTAATTTTATTTGTTTATTTGTTTTCTGAGATAGGGTCTCATGTAGCTAGAAAGGAGCGAAGACACTACAGTCTTCTCAAAGCAGTTTATTCAGGAACCTTTCAACATGCATGCATGAATCTCTCTCCAGGAATAGTATCTTGTGTATCTCTCTGCCCCCAATCGCAATCCATTATATAACCCCTCAACCACGCCCCATCAGCCCAGTCCATGTAACAGCAGTCCATTGGCCAGAATAATCACTTGTCATATGGTCTGATCTTGCATCATGGTGCACCTGAGCAGTTCTCACGATGGTCGTGGCTTATTTTCAGGTGTATGAGGAAGTCGGGTGCAAGTCATAAGACTTGTCTGCAGTCCCAGGCGCCATCTTGTGACTGCTGCCACACCCACTCCCCACATCTCCCCCTTCAGTACTTATTGGCAGACAGAATGTCTGTCTTAGGTTGCACCCTGAGGCAATGCCTCTTACCCATCATTGGGAGACAAAGAGCATTGGTTTGATCCCTGTCTTAGGTTGGTGACACGCCCAGGGCATCTTACCCGTCATTGACTACTTCTCTAGCATGCCAAGCCACACATGAGGAGATTGTCCTGTTTTCGCTGCCGCAAAAGCCTGTATCATCAAGGCTTGGGCTCTGCACTCACGACTCTGCATGCAGCAGGTGCACCAGAAGGCCAGGATGCTGATTAATATCAGATACAGAGCAAGTCCATCAATTCCAGCTCACTCTTTCAAGCGGGAGACAGCGGACAGTAATCCAAAGCTTCTGCTACATCAACGGTTAAATTATTCACAGCCGCGGCAGTTTGTAAGGGATATGGTCACACCGGTGGCTGTGGTGGCAGAGATTGCTACAGCAGTGACAATAACTGCAGCAATGCCAAAAATCCCTCTTAGGTCCAAACAAAGTCATAGCAGAAGGAGCCTGAAAGGGCTAAGGTACAAAGCGAGACATCCTAGTCACAACAGCTAAATGATATTCAGATGCATTCCAGCACATACTATAATAACAAATATCACTACTACAATTAACAACATTATTCTCATAACTACCATTATAAACAATAAACACAAAAGGAGGCCACATACAAACAGGTGTAGCCTGAAAAGAAGCATTCCTCCGTCCAGCAAATTGAAATACAGAAGTTTTAAACACATTAGAACCATTCCAATAAAAACTTGCATTGCCCCAGGCCCCTCCCGCCACCATGCTTAAGGGGGGAAGATCAGTGCAACTACCATTCACCCCACCTAACACCATACATTAAAAGGATTACTAGCTCCTACTTGAGCTGGATTTTGATATGTCCAATTATACTCTGAAAAGGAACTATTATGGACTGTACCTATATAAGGGGAAAATGAAAAATAATTCTTCACTGCCCAAGGTACTTTTCTAGATTGACAGCAGGTCCAAGGTGGAAGGGAATTGCGAACACTCCTACAAAAAAGGGGCCCATCTAGGTTAGGAGGGTATAGTGCTATTGCCCTTGGATATACTGGCAGGCCACAACCCTCGGATCCAGGTAGCATTAGCTTTAGTAGATACAGCTGAACACAATCACTCATCTGTGAAATATTTTGAACCATCTGAAAACACAACAATCCCCTTAGCTGAAGCAGCATAGATTCCCTCACTGGAGCTATCTCTCCATCCCATGATAAAAAAAAGCAATTGTAGCAAAGCATTAGGATATAAAGAACTGAGGAAACACTTGTGCTGAATGCGTCAACGGCATGGTTTTCAGGAACACAGGCATAATTCCCCAATGTAGCTCTTCAGTTCTCACTAGCAGGACCATTCCCAGCCACAGGAATATCCATGTCCTCATCGCTCTGCTTGTCCTGAATTGCTCTGGTCAGCCGCTCTGGGACCCACAGCAGTTGTCGGTGATCCTGGGGAAACACACAAACAGACCCTCTCTCCCAAACAAACACTGGGTCAGGGCCCTTCCAACAACCAGTCAAAATGTACCCTTGGATGGGATAATTAGTTTGAGCTGCTACAAATCTCCCTTGTCCCAGCAGCATGTCTTGATCCCAGGCTGGATGGCCATTGCCAGCATTTATTGCTGCTTGCTCGGCAAGAAACTCAATGAAAAATGCCTTCTAGTCTAAATATTGGCCTGGTGACAAGCAGGCGAGAGCTAGGTTCTGCCAATTGCTTGGAGACATGCAGTAGTGGTGCAGGTTCTCTAATTGCGCTCTTACAAAAGCAGCACTGACACTGTAAGTATGAACCCCTTCCTCTATACTTTGAACAATCTTCCAATCAAGCGGCTCATGATGATGACCTCCCTGTGCATCCTGAAATACAGTAAAGCACTGGGTTCCCAGTTCCCTCCAGGTTTCTGAATGCAGACTACACCTGGATCCTCTTTCAGGGGCTTACGGACGCGGCCACGGTGGCCCTGGGCCTGAAGGTTCTACCTTCATTTTTACTTTCTCTAGACTGTCGGCTATACTCTCCAGATTGTCCTCAGACATATCCCCATAAATAGAATTTCCTTCTGCCTCTGACTTTTGGGATCACGCCTCTCTCACCTGATTCAGGCCTCATTGCCCTTTTGGAGTTCTGCTCCATATCTTTCCTTCTCCTCGATACAATCCAGTATTAGCTTCTACACTGGCAGCACATGCAATTCCTATCTCACAGCCTTGCTTCTACCACGGTTTAGTGTCCACTTTCCTTATCACCTACAGCCTGGGCTTCAACCACGAGTCAGCCAACCTCTCCCTGGTTCACTGGACATTGAGCTTGACAGGGTGGCCTGTGCTGGCTGGAAGTACCCCCAGAAGCTAGCTACATCCATCTCTGAACAGGAGCACACAATACCAACTTCTCCAGCCACAGAGAGTCTGCCCTAAGAGGACAAATGCGACTGCTGGTGGCTGAGGGGTCACCACAGGCCTAGGATAAGCATACAGATGAGCTGCCCACCATTGATACCCACTACCCATGGCTCTAATCCACACCCCAACATAGAGTAAGACCATATCATGACTCTTTGGGAAGGGATAGAAATGCCCTGGTTTTATTGTAGGTAATTCATTTTGGAAACTCAATTAACAAAACACATGTAAAGTTGAAGCCACCCTGGGAACGCGGAGCTGTAGGTAAGAATGGAGCAGCCAACAGTGGGAGGGTGGTACACCTGGTGGTGGTTGGTCCAAAGAATCCCTTAGTGGAGCAGGACAAGAGGTGCAAAAAGACGTCTGGGGACAATCCAGGAATACTGATGGAGAAGGAAGGGAGGAACGAGGGGAGGAGGAAGGAAGGAAAGAAGGAGGAAAGGAAGGAAGAAATGAGGGAGAGGGAAAAGGAGGGCATGAGAGGGAGAAGGGAACTGGAGTACCTAGAGGAAGGGACAATGAGCTGAGCCCAGGAGGTGGCTACTAGGATGTTACTGTCAGAGGCAGGCCCTCAGGCAGGAGACAAAACTGTGAAACAATGTGAACAGGAGACCCCAGAAAAGAGGGCAGAGTTTGGGGTGGTAGCAGGTAAAAGGTAGAGAAGCCAGGTTGGACCAAGATGGGAGGTGTGGGGTCCCCTGCTCAAATACTAGTATTGGAGAGAAAAGACCTACACCCAGTGAATCCATGTAGCTCCAAGGCCCTCAGCACTGAACCATTCACACAGGGAAACTTACAATGTGTCTCTGGCCTGGAGTTCACTTAGATATGTCACCCATCAGATACATCTTGCTAACCAGAGAACTGACCATCAGAGAGCTGCAGAACCTCTCCTAAGTGAGCCAGGACCTGACTCCAGGATACCCGGGTATGGGATTGTGCTGGTATTGTCCCAGAGAGTGCAATGTGTAAACAGCTGCATTGCCACCATAGCTAGCCCTGTGCTTGTGGCTCCTCTTCATGATCAACAGTCCTGCACCCGACAGCCTTGCCACAGACCCTTGGTTTCCACCTCGCACACGCAGCATCCACTCACCTCATTGAACACACATCACTGCAGTGTCTGTGATTTGTCATCTAACAGAAGCTACTAGAATGCCAAACTCCTTGTACCTGCTCTGCAGATATCTGCCGGGAGGAGGCTGCAGTGCAGACAGCCTTGGAGATATTGGAGGAGAGGCTTTGTTTCCCTTATTTCTCATTCCCTTCCCAATGGCTTGAAGATCTGCTCTTTACCAAATATTTCGGAGGTAGGAGCTCCAGAACACAGGGCTGTGCCTCTGCCCAGACTTTGTCTCCTCCCTGGTATCAGGCTGCTAATTAGAATTCATGCTTTGCATTGGTTTTGGACATTCTTGCTGTTGTGGTTATTGCATACACAAACACACACACACACACACACACACACACACACACACACATGCCCTTGTTCTCAGGATGTACTAATACTAATTTGGAGGCAGGAAGAACCTTGACATAGCTCACATTGAAGCAGATCCCAAGTGACCCTCTGTGGATGCAAAGAACAAGGCATAAGCATCAGGAGGATGGAGACTACCAGGGAACATTCAATCCATGTTTCAGGGCTACCCCTGAGGTGCTGGGGGTTCATGGGATGTAGAAAAGGGAAAAGGAAGGGTCTGAGCCTCGGGATCTGGTTCTGAGGAGCAATGGCTTGAAGATCTTCTCCTGCATGCAATGTCATTTAAAGAAAGGGTGGTGACAATAGGAATGTGTCTGGCCATCTTAAGCACCTGGGACTAATGGCATAAGCAGTATGAGATAAGGAGGAAGAGAGGGTAGGATTGACCCTTTTCGGAAACTCCAGTAAAGAAGGGCTCTATGTAAAGAAGCCTCAGTCCTGGAGGGACTCCATGGAGCATAGTCCTCCCGCCCTGCCATGTTCCACTACACCCAGATAGGAAAACACACCTTTACAATGCTAAGTGCTGCTGAGACTCTTCAATATCCAGCAGCTAGCCCTGAGCCACAGGAACTCTCAGCTACTGCAAGTCAGTAACAGTGACCCCCATTTCGCTCCAAAGGGGCAAGGATTCAGTACAGATACTTGGGATAGAGGACCAACAGTCATATAGCAAGATAGCCAAATAATCCTCCAAGAAAAACAAGAAAGCAGGCTCCCAGAAGCAGAAAGCCCCCTAACCACACCTTAGCCTCTTTCTTGACAGATACACCCCGTTAACTGGGAGAGTGTATCATCAGAGAAGCCCATACTTGAGCAGACAGTTAGGAACTGCTTCGGTGTTTTCCAGTCTCTTGGGTTCTTGAAGTATAGATGCTTGAGTCATGCTGGATTGTGGTCCCTACTCTCGAGTGCCCTGCACTACAAATGCACATTCCTAGGCAGGACAACTAGGTGCTCTGGCCAAGAAGATGGAATTTAGAGCCAAAACTGAAGGCCTAGAGGGGATTTTGGTAGATGACAGAGCCTCCAGTGAGTGGTAAGCTGTCTCACATGCCTCAGCTAGTGAAGGAAAATGAGATTTTGTAACTTGTGATTCATGTAAAAGAGTTGTCTAGGAGCCCATATGCCAGGGCAGGGCTCTTCTGTAAAGATGAAAAAGAATGCAAGGATGCAGGCAAGGCTATCTTGTCTGAGTTTACACCATCTGATCGGAACCTCCTCTCTGTCTACTGCCCCTTGGCGCCGGGGTAATGTCATACAACAACTGGTTGCTATGTGAACAATGATAAGGCACCAGCCCACAGGAACAAGGTCCTGATGCCCTTTGGCTGACATGTAATCTTATTGTTGTTTGAATGAGCCAATCCCATACCTTTGTTGAAATTCCTTGCACCCCTATCCCTTTTTCTTTCATAAAAACCCCTAGCTCTGGAGACTCGGAGTCGACTCCCCTGCCTTTTGTGTGAGGAATGTGTCGGCCCAGAGATCTGCCAATAAAGCCTTGTGTGTATTGCAACAAGAAGGATTCTTGCGTGTTCACGGGTGCACCCTATCCCTGGATTAGAGTAGGGGTTACCATATGGGGGAGTCCTACATTTGGGGGCTCATCCGGGATTTGGGAGCACCCAGAACCCCAAGAAAACCCCTTGGAGGTATGTCTGTGTGAGTTTGGTGTGTCTGAGTGCGGTGCCACTGAATCTGTGTGTCGGTTTTCCAGTTTTAGTATTCTGGCAGCTGCTGCTGAGGTCCGTGTGGGTCCAGTGGCTGTGGAAGGAGATGTCTTGAGTCCACAAGCTGCAACCCTGGGAAGACGTTCCAAGGGTGACCCTGGAGGAAGTCCTCTGGCAGAGTGAGGGAGATCAGGTGCTCTTTCTGCCAGAACGGGAGTGGACGTGGAATCCAACCCTGTCAGAGGTCGCGTTTGGCTGGTTGTATAGGTCCAGGCAGGGATGAGTGTGCTTGGATGTTCTGGTGTCCCTTGTCTCTGTCTTCATTTTGTCTCTGTTTCCAATTTTTGTCATGGGACAGACTGTCTCAACCCCATTATCTTTGACTGAGAACCATTGGACAGACGGACGTTAGGGCAAGAGGGCAAAATCTATCAGTAATAGTTAAGAAGAAACCTTGGCAGACTTACTATACCTCAGAATGGCCCACTTTTGGGGTGGGTTGGCCTCCCGAAGGAACGTGTGATCTCCCCACCATTAGGTCTGTAAAGGCCGTAGTTTTTCAGGAAGGACCATGATTGCACCCGGACCAGCAACTGTACATCACAGTGTTGGAAGATTTAGCGCGATTTCTGCCTGCGTGGGTTCATCCATTTCTCCCACCCCTATGTCCAGGTACCAAGGTTTTGACGGTCCGAGAGAATGCTGAGAAGGGGAAATCGAAACTACTATCTGGAGAAGGCAGCAAAAAATCTACTCCACCGCAGCCAGAGGCCATTTCTAAAATCTACCCAGATATAGAGTGGCCCCCTGAATGGCCCGACTCACTACCACCACCTCATCCCCTGGTTCTCCAACCTGTACCCCAACCCTCAGCTTCCATGGCTCCACCTTCGGTTCTAGGGATCGGGGAGGGAGGCCCCTCAGCAGGAACAAGAAGCCAGCGGGGAGCACCCAGCGAGGGGCCAGCCGATTCTATGGTGGCACTTCCCCTTAGGGCTGTTGGAGCTCCCCCTGCCAGCCAGAACGTTCCACAGCTTCTGCAATACTGGCCTTTTTCTTCCTCTGATGTCTATGACTGGAAAGTAAACCACCCCCCTTTCTCAGAAAATCCTACAGGGCTTAAAGGGTTGATAGAGTCTCTGATGTACTCATAACAGCCTACCTGGGATGGTTGCCAACAGCTCCTACAAACCCTGTACACCACCTAGGAGAGAGAAAAAATTCTCCTCGAGGCATGGAAGAACGTCCGAGAAGGGGCCGGTCGGCCAGTACAGACCCTGGTCGAGATAGACAAAGGATTTCCTTTGACTCGTCCTCAGTGGGATTATAACACAGCACAAGGGAAAGAACGGCTGTCCAATTACAGACGGGCACTAGTTGAGGGTCTCAGAGGGCCCACTCGTAGGCCCACAAATTTGGCTAAGGTAAGACAAGTTATCCAGGGGCCAACTGAGCCCCCCTCAGTTTTTTTAGAGAGACTCATGGAGGAATGCATTTTGTGGTGCACTTAGAGATAGACTTTAGACTTCAGTGAATCTTAGGCAAGCATTCTACCAACAGTCGTAGCCAACTCCAGCCTATTCTCCCTCCTGTCCCTCCCCCTCCCCCTCCCATTTTCATGTGACACAGTCTTTTCTCTGTGTAGCCCTGGCTGTCTTGAAACTCCCTCTGAGACCAGGCTGGCTTGGAACTCACACAGATCCATCTACCTCTGCCTCATGTGTACTGGGATTAAAGGAGAGCCTCACAACCATCTGGCTATGATAGAGTCTTTCTATACAACCCAGTCCAGCCTTGAACTCAAGACACTCCTCAGTCTCCTGAAATTACAGGAGCACAGCATGACTTAAGTGCTCTTTTGAAGGATATGAAAGACATTGCTGCAAGCAGGAGAGGGCAGAGACCTCCATTTCATTCCCACAGTCCCTCTACAGATGGACGTCTTGTGCAATCAGTCCTGGTGGGATTGAGCCAGAATAGGCTTCTCTTCCTTGCTGCTCAACACCGAGGATCAGGTTGGCACTTTGGCCCCAGGCTTGATGCAGCAGGTTCTTTGGGGTCCATGAGCCAGCTATGGAATGACTCACACATGGGCTCCTGATTGGCTGGGATGACAGGTCATATCAATTCTGTTTTGATGCTGCAGGCCAAGAAGCCAGCAATGGCCTTTCCCCAGTAGCCAGGGGAATGGCACGGGGCCTCTAGGACTGGTTCTGCATGGTCAATGACTCAGGTTGCCCTGGCCAGTGGCCAGCACCCAACACTCCTGTGAGGGTGCAGCAGTAACCCAAGAGTGCTGAGGCAGGCCTAGCATACAGCAGGGTAGAATATCTCTCATTGCGCGTGACTGAACTTCTGTGTGTCCCTCTCTAAAAGGAACTGCATTTTACTATGTCAGGCTGCAATGGGACATCCAGATTTGGTGGTCCCTGGGTCAATCCCTGACTACAGCCTTCCCTTCTAGCCATATGTTCTTGCTACCTTGATTTCTCTGAGTCCTGTCTCCTTAGCTGTAAACCAAGAGTGAAGGTCCCTGTGTGTGGAGTTTACAGCCTATTTCTATGAAAGGAAGGGAAACAGAAGCTATGAGGAGACAGAGACAAACTGAACCACCAGGCAAATGCTCGGTGGGGACATTGGAGGACTTTTACTGTGAAAGACCACAGGCTTCCTCAATGAGCTCCATCTGAGTACAGCACCCTGTGAGGAGGGAAACCACCGACCTGAAAAGCTTCTCTTGCAGGTCACACCTAGTGTAGTGCCATTAAAAACCGTATTCTGTGCTGGTAAAGAGCCTGGGGTCACTGTGATCTGGAAGCATCCCTGGGTAGGGCTAGTGACATCCTAACTCCTGTACTTCAAAGAGGAAATGAGGGGAGGGAAGGAAGGATGTAGCCAGGCAAATATCAGGGCAGGGAGTGCAGAGGCTCCTGTTGCTGAGGGGCAGGTCTAGTACAGGGGCCCAAGACCAAGGGCTTGCTAGACACAGGGATGGGGTTTCAGGAGGAAGGCCCCTTATCTCATGGCAGCAGGTATCCTGGGAAGTCCATGCCTACTGCTTGGGAATAGGAGTGTGAGTGTTAGGGACCCTCAGGCAGTGGCTCACACTTCATACCATACACCTTGCAAAGTTTACAGACACACACACACCCGAACACCCCTTCACCAACACAGAGATGTGTTACCTCACTTACTATTCAGAGGCTCCCATCTCCCATCCCTCCTGGCTCCAGTGATAGCACAGGAGGAAGAGCGGTTAGAAGGAGGACTCCTCAGAGCACTACATAAGACTCCGGAAGATAGCCGGGCGTGGTGGCGCACGCCTTTAATCCCAGCACTCGGGAGGCAGAGGCAGGCGGATTTCTGAGTTCGAGGCCAGCCTGGTCTACAAAGTGAGCTCCAGGACAGCCAGGGCTACACAGAGAAACCCTGTCTCGAAAAACCAAAAAAAAAAAAAAAAAAGACTCCGGAAGATATTTGCCCTGGGAGCTCGCTATTCTTACACACAGCAATACAAGTCCTTTGCTCATTCATTCATCCAGCCACCTTTACCAAGTATGCATGGACTTGGCCTGAAGATGTGCTGAGCGAATGACCCTAAACTTGGGCATATGCAGAAGATGCTGACTGGTGGACAGGAAAGATGGATGCTCAGAGGAAGCCTCACTGTGCTCAGAGGTGAGTCACTGTGACACAAAGGGAGCATGTGGAGAAACATGTGGAGAAATTAGGGAGGGAGGGAGCAGGTCATTATCTACTACTGCAGAGCTGTCACTCAGTACATGCTGAGCTCTGAGCTGCAGAGATTCACTGCACCCCATCAGCCTGACCCATCTTCCCATCCTCTCAGGCCACGAATATCTCCACTGCTTCTGTATCCATCCCGATGGCTGCCACTGGGCCTTTGCTCCCAGACCTTCTTCAGGCTCTCTCCGAGCTCACATCTCTTAGCGTTCCTGGAATACTTTGACGAAAAGGGAAGCCTCTACACACAACCTTCTAAGCCTAACCGCTTTCCAGCATTACTTATTCCAATATTATACAATGAATTAAAGGCCCAGGCTGTACTTTGCTTTTCTTTGCCATTAGAAGCCAGAGCCCTCAAGATCACTGGGGACAGAGTATATCCTTAATACATGCTGAGCACAGCCATACTGACTGCCAAGGTAGACAGCTAGCAGGAAGGCTGTGCCCCAGACTTGTACATGCTTTCATCCACAGGCAGGTGGGTGGGAATGGAGGAGGTGCCCATCATCAGAGGGATCTTTCTACTGATCATCCTCTGACTTCTGACTATATAGCAATGTTCTGACATAAGATTAAGAACTATCTGACCCAGACTCTCCTCATTCAGTGCCCAGGTGTGTTTGGCTACAGAGGAGTCACTGGGTGTACACCAAAGCATCCAAGGGCCTCAGGATGAGAAGAGCCACTATAGGCTAGAACTTGTACTCCTCTGACCTCTTTGTCTGCTCCTGCTTCCAGACATCAGTTTCCAGGCTTGACTGGACCCTACCATACACTTGTGCATGGATGGCATCTGGAGTCAAGGACCCTGGGGCCTGGAGGTACATATGCAGGTGACATTCAGTCATATAGACTCAGAAACTGCTCTCTTTAGCCCCAGCAGTGCACACCATATTCCATTGTGTTTATTTTCCATTGAGGGGACCCAAAGACCCTCTTTCCGAACACAAGGGCCTGTTTCTGGGTATCTCCTTCAGACTTACTGACAACCTGGACAGAGTGTCTGGAATGTGGGGGAGTGAAGAAAAAGGCAGCAGGAGATATCTTCTCCCTCCAGGAGATGAAGGCCAGAAAGGAACTCCACCCACAGAAGTCCTGAGGACACCCTGTGCCATGAAATTCCCTCTATGAATGCTATAGGAGCTTGAGTGTCTGGGGCTGGGGGTATGGGTGAGGGAGACCCAGCCACTCCCCGGTCTGCTGGGAACACCTGGTCTAAGTCTCTAGGGAACTAGCTACCTTTACTAGAGCCAGGGACAGAAGTACCACTTGACATTTGCCTCTGCATCTTGCAGACCTCTTGAGGTAGCAGCCATTGGGATTAGAAAGAACCATGAAACATGTACAAACTCTGAAACAATGGTGGTGATGCTGGCCTCATGGTTAAGTAGGCCTGGCTCATCCTGGTACTTACAGGGTTCTTCTTACCTCTCAGCCTCCATTTCATGACCTGTCCTCTGAGATCCCTGAATAGACTGTCCCTATAGTCTCTGCAAATGGCACCCCTTTCATTCACAGCTTTAATGCTCTGCAGGCCTATTGGCCTTGGGGTGACTTATATAGCACCAAGTGAAGCCAAGGCAGAGCAGGGATCAGAACCACTTGGGGATGATGCACAGGCTCGACAAGCTGCTAGACCATGCCTGTGGAAAAGAAGACCACAGATCACATAGGGCACTGGCACCTGGATGAATTCACAACATCCCTTCACTTGTCCCAAGTACCCAAGCAAAGCTGATTGTGTGTGTTTACGTCAGTATGCACGGGTGTACCATGTGTGCATTTGTGTATGCATGTTCTATGTGTGTGTGTGTGAATATAATTCCTATGATCCCCCATTAACAGAAGCCTGGTGAGATACTGGTCACCCTCAGCTGGAATAACATTGTCACAAAACAAGTGTGGGTGATGGTCATAGCCATTGCTCTATGGATTCAGGTGACTGGGCTATCCAGATGCAGCTGTGTGTGGCTCCTAGAACTTTTTCTTTTCTGGTCATTAGGATGCTTGATAGAGTATCCTGGCTGGGCTTGGGAAGGCTCAAAGGAGCGCCCAAGGTCCTGCTCTGGACCTTATTGGGAGTGCCAGAGCCAGGTCTTTTCTTCAAAGCCCATATTGCCCAGACGTGCTTCGCTGGCTCAGAAAATGGCACATAGAAAATGTACACATGGAGTAAAAATATATCCCAACTCAGACAGCACACTACCGTCACCAATCTGGTCAAAGATACATAGTCAGCATCATGAATATTACTTAGCCACCCTGTAGAGCCAGCCCTGAAGGCCATCTCTTTCCTCCCTGTCTGTTCCCCACATGGGGACTGGA
Organism: Mus caroli; assembly: GCF_978045245.1. Lineage (NCBI taxonomy): Eukaryota > Metazoa > Chordata > Mammalia > Rodentia > Muridae > Mus > Mus caroli. The sequence continues at coordinate 20,679,393 of NW_028227269.1, read as the reverse complement.
GGCCTCTTCCCAGTGAACAGTATTATGGGATGTTCCTAAATAGTCTTGTACCTCACTCAAAGCTGTCATTGTCCCCTGAGATCCTCAGGACAGACCAAGGAGGGAGGCCCAGTGTTACCTCCATTTCTTCGAGAGGGAAGATGGGGCTCACAGGGAGGCTAGTAATTGACTCAAGAGCTAAGTGGCAGTCAGAATGGGACAGGAAAGTCCTGTCACCCGAGCACAACTTCTCTTCCTAGGCTACAGCACTGTCTCTGTTTCCCCTTATGGTACAGTCTCTCCATTCACAGCAATGATCATACTTGCAATGTTCTTACTGAACCAAGCACTGGTTTGGCCCAGAGTCTGTTCTAAAGAGCAGGAGGACCTAGGACTCCCCTTGCTCTGCAGACTAAGGATAGTGGTGGAGACTGTGTGTCTGCCCTCCTCCCACCCAGCCAGGTTGACTGAACACCATGAAGTCAAGAGGGCATCACTTCATTCATTACCTTGCATCAGTGCCTAGCCAGGAGCTATAAACAAAGCAGGCACTCAATACTCAGTGCTTTACAAAGGACTGCACCTGAATTCAGACTCAGACCAAAAATCCAAGATCTGGACTAGAAAAGCCATGCACATCCCTAACAGATATGTGCACATTAGTGTGGGAATATGCACATTAGTGCAGGTGCCCGCGGAGGCCTTATGAGGGTTCCCGATCCCCCAGAGCTGGAGTTACCAGTGATTGTGATCCTCTCAACATGGGAGGAACTGAACTAGGGTCTGCTCAAAGAACAGTAAGAACTCTTAAGCAGGGACCCACCCCGCCAGTCCCCATATGTATTTTTTATTAGATATTTTCACTACTTACATTTCAAATATTATCCCCTTTCCTGTTTCCCCTTTGAAAATCACCTATCACTTCCCCCCTTCCTATGCTCCCCAACCCACACACTCCTGCTTCCTGGCCCAGGCATTCCCCTATACTAGAGCATAGCACCATCTCAGGATCAAGGGCCTCTCCTCCCATTGATGACTGACTAGGCCATCCTCTGCTACATATGCAGCTGGAGCCATGGGTTTCTTTTTGGTTGGTGGTTTAGTCCCAGGGAGCTCTGGGGGTACTGGTTGGTTCATATTGCTGTTTCTCCTATAGGGCAGCAAACCCCTTCATCTCCTTGGGTCCCATATGTATTTTTAACTGACTTTATTTTAGGGCCGTTTTAGATTAATAGAAACATTGAGAGACAGGCACAGAGACATTCCCTGGGCCCATCTGGTCAACACCCTCCACCAGAATGGGGCGTCTGTAGCATGGACAATCATTGCCCTCACTCAGTCTACAGCCTACACAGCATTCATGCTTTGAGCATGTTCTGGGTTCACAGATCCATGTCCTCTACAATGTATACAGACCAGCTTCACTGACCTCAGATACCCCATTCTCCACCTTGTCCATATTTTCTCAAAGTATTTCAAAGCCCCAAGATTCAATAGCTTCCAGGAGTTCTGATTTGACACTCATGGGGTCAAAGTGCAGGCAGATGGTGGAACCTGTGGAAGGTCATCAGACACACAACCTGGTGGTTGCAGCAGAAATCACCAGGCAAGTAGGTATACAAACAATGTCAGCTACTGATTTCCTCATCCTGCCTTCCCCACAACCTTGGTCAAGAGCCATGCTCCAAGGGGCTCACTGAGGGAGAAGAGACTCTGGGACATTCCATGTCACTCTTGGCTAAGTGGAACACCCACAATGCAAATTCCTCAGCCCAGGCCCTGCTTTATGCATTCATTCTTGTTAACCAAACTGATCACAGGGTGTATACATGACATGATTTCATGCAGTCAGGAAGAAAAGTGAAATCATGATACTTGCACAGAAACAGAAGGAACTAGAAATCATTGTTAAGCAAAATGAACCAGAATCAAAAAGGGAGGTGTGTGTGGTGTGTTTGTATGTATGCGTGTGAATGTATGTATATGTTATGTGTGTACATGTGCTGTGGTTGTATGTGTGTGTGCATGTGTGTGAATGTAAGTATGTATGGTGTATGTATATATGTGTGAATGAATGTATGTGACTGTGTAGGGGTATGTGTGGTGTGTGTATGTGTGTGGCTGTACGTTGTGTGTGTGCATGTGTATGTGTGGTATATGTGTGTGAATATATGTGGTGTGTGTGCATATATATACATATGTGAATGTATGTAAGTGGCATATATGTGTGTGGGTGTTTTTGTGGGGGCATATTTATGTGTGTGTTTGGTGTATGTGTGGTGCATGTATGTTTATGTGTGGTGTGTGTGTGTATATGTGTGAATGTATGTATGTAGTATGTGTGCATGTGTGTGTGGAGGTATGTGTGTGCTTATGTGTGTGTGTGTGTGTATGTGTGACCTTATTAGCAGAGATCCCAGAGAACTTTCTTCCTCTGAAGAAAATAACTGTTTCTTATTGCAGGAAAATAAGTGTTGACCATGTTTCTGTTTTGTCTGTTGGGTTCTGAGGTTACAAGTGTGCAAAATCACATCTTACTTTCAATTGCATTTCAGTCATTGGGTACAAGCTATTTTTACAGCCAAGTTGTTGTGGTAAATATTACTTGTGGATTTCTTACCACCACATAAATTATAGAGGTATTAAATAATAATAATAATAATCGAAGAGAATAATAAACTACTAATAAGAAATAGTAATAATAAATAATATGAAATGAGAAATAATATGAAATAATAAAATAAGAAATAATATTAATATGATGTAATAACATATTAAACAATAATGTGAAATAATATGAAATAATAAAATAAGAAATAATGATTATGACTAATAATGATTATAAGTATTAAAGCACAAGCATGGGGCACATACCATTCCTCTATGCTAATTTCTCTACTTCTTTACTAAGAACTGTGAGATATCACTCGCCACATTCTTTTTTTTTTTTTTTTTGAGACAGGGTTTCTCTGTAGAGCCCTGGCAGTCCTGGAACTCACATTGTAGACAAAGCTGGCCTAGAACTCAGAAATCCCCCTGCCTCTGCTTTTCTAGTGTTGGGATTAAAGGTGAGTGCCACCACGCCCTGCTCACTTGCCATATTCTGCCCAGGCTCCTCATACTCTCAGGCTAGCCCTCCTGGCCATGCTCTTCCAATCCATCCACCCATGGGACCTTTTTCCCCGCTTCTTCTTCCCTCTCCTTCATGGTCTCTTCCAAAGACACCAAGGCCCGGAACTGAAATGCCATCAACCTTTCTTCTTGCCAGCTGCAGGCATTAGATGTGTTTACTGATGATCACAGGAGGTAGGAATGATGTAATCATAATCCCCAAAATTATCGTAAAATATGGGTCCAGAGTCGAGGATCTGGTATTAGATCAAATGTTACTCATACTGTTTCCTCTCAGGCTGAACGTCTAAAACCTAGAACATAACAGTCCTTTTAGACAAGGCTACATCAAGCTAAACATATAGACAGACTTATAGATAGACTTTTATATATACATATATATATATGAATATATAATGATATATGTATAGATATATGGTGTATAGATAGGGGTATATATAGATATATACATATAGATGTATAGATATGTAGATATATAGATTTAAAGGTGATATATAGATATAGAGATGTATAGATTGAAGATCTATAGATGATATGTAGATATAGAGATGAATATATATATATATATATATATATATATATATATATATATATATATATGTATATTGTCATAGGGGGAAATGTCCATAAGGACAGGTCAGTGTACTGACTTCAGGGGGTGAAGAGGATGGCAACCAGATAGGAAGAACAAATCTGTGAGCTAACCTGGACACTTCAGACCTCTCAGCCAAAAACCAAGGAGCATCCAGGGGCTGGTTCATTACCCCAGGTACATGTCTCTCTGTCCACAATGGGACAGGAACAGGACGTACTTAAATAAATAAAAAAATTAATTAAAAAAGGAAAAATTGAAACATAATTGAATATATGTGTGTGTGTGTGTGTGTGTGTTATCTGGCAGAAAAAATGGCATTAATTCAATATTCTTTGACCTGGCTCCTGTGTGCAATATCAGTTACTATGATCTGTCACATGACACACAACTACAGCCAATAGTCATATGACACAGCTAATAAGGCCTGTGTCATAATCATCTGAGCTGACTAAACCCTGAAAGTGCATTGGACATATCTCCAAAGTAAGAAACTCAATATTGCTTGGACCAAGCTAAAGTCCCCAATTTACATATCTACCAATCTGGTCTGACTTCATGCACAAGACATGAATAAATACACGCTGGAAAATTACAAAGTTGCTTACCCTGTCACCATCAGCTCTATTTTTTTTTTAATGGTGACTTCAAGGTTAGAGATAAAAACAGGTGTCTCACAAAAAGTAACTCTTTCAAAAAGTGCCTCACTTGGCTCCCTGTCCAGTGTAAGGAGAAAGAACAACCTTGGAATCAATCACACATCTGATTAAATCTAAGCTGAACACTTTGCTTAGATAGCGCCATTCCATTCCATGACATTGGTACTCTATAATGTAATAAGGACCAGCATTAATCACTCTCAGGCTAATGACTCTGAGCTCATTTATATTGTCAAAGAAGGTCTTAAATATTCCAACAAAGCTACATTACAAGAAAAACACTATAGCCCCAAATGTATGGAGATGAAAGAGTACCTTAAAGAGGGAATGACCAAATCACTTAGAGAAATCCAGGAAAACAAAAAAAATTGGAGGAAATCAATAAATTCCACAAAGAAGTCCAGGAAAACACAAACCAAAAAGTAGAGGAAGCCAAAATTCCTATAAAGTCCAGAAAGAACACACCAACGGGTGAAGTAAACAAACCTATTCAATACATAAAAGTGGAAATAGAAACAAAAAAGAAAACTCAATCTTAGGAAATAGTAAAAATAAAAATTTAGGACTGCAAAAAGGAACTACAGAGGCAAGGTTCACCCACAGAACACAGACATGGAAGAAAAATCTCAATCATTGAATAAGCAATAGAAGGAATGGGTAAATCAGACAATGAAAATATTAAGTCTAAATCTTCCTGATATAAAATATCATGGAAATCCAGGACACTGTAAAAGGACTAAACGTAAGAATACTTAGGAAGAGAGGAAGGAGAATGCTCCCTCAAAGTCTCAGAAAGTATTGACAACCAAATCATAGAAGAAAAGCTTCCTAACAAAAAGAAAACACAAGAATCATCAAAACACCAAACAGAAGGGACCAAAAAATAAAGTCTCTTCTTGTGTAATAATCAAAACATATAGTTCAAGGAAAGAATACTAAAACCTGCAAAGGTAAAAAGCCAGGAAAAACATAAAGGAAGATCTATTAAAATCACAGATGTCTTCTCCTTGGAGTCTGTAGACGCCAGAAGGGTTTGTACACATGCGCCGCAGAAACAACAGATGCCTTGATTTTAATATGTAATAAAATGACTACACCGTAAATGAAAAAAATTAAGATAGTCCACGATAAACTCAAATTTAAACAACCTCTCTCTAAATATACTGACCAACACAAAGAGATAGAGGTAGAATCTAACCCGAGGAAGTAAAGGATACACATGAAAACACAGGTAGTAAATAATCTCTTACTGTCTACAAAAGAAGGGAAAGCACACACATAGCCCAACACCAACACCACCCGCAGCTGCAACAACAACAAAATACAAGGAGTTAGCAATCACCATTTATTGACTCATTCAATAAAAACAAGTTTTGATTTGGGAGAAAATGTAGCTGTAAGTTGGCACAGGACTTTGAGGTTTTTGTGTTTGAAAGCTATACAACTTTCTGTCTCAGGTTGCATGTGGGCGCTGGGGTTTTGAAGATAAACTTCTGAGTATACTTTTGTGTCTCTCACTGATCAGTAGTGACTTAATTCCAATAAATTCTTTTTTTTTCCTTTTTTTTCCCCAGACAAGGTTTCTCTGTGTAGCCCTGGCTGTCCTCGAACACACTGTAGACTAGTTGGGCATCTAACTCAGCAATCTGCCTGCATCCGCCTCCCGAGTGCTAGGATTAAAGGAGTGCACCACCACAACCCAGCCCAATAAATTCTTATCCTTTGCATTGTCCTGGTGTATGAGTTGTGTTGAGCCTTACTGGACCCAACAACTTAAAGGCTTTACCACTCTGCTGACATTCATAGCATCTGTCTCCAGTATGAATAGTCTCATAAAAAGGAGTATATACATAAAAAGAAGCTCAATGAAAAAGCTTCACCATACTAAATAGATTCACAATGTTTCTACCCAGTTCAAATTCTTCCATGATGAAGATGACTACAAAATTATGCAAAGGGTTTACCATATTAAATATACTCAGAGGGTTTCTCCCTCAGCCTTTCAATGGCTAGGAACAGATCTCATGACCAAACCAACTCTCAGAAAAGCAAATATTTAATTTGGGGTTTCTCTGCCATGCAGTTTGTCTTGTGTGTGCCTAAAGAATTATGACATGCAAAGGCATTACAACATTCATAACATTCACGTGGGTTCTCACTTGTATGTGATCTTTTATGTCATCTTAGATGACCGTGACATCAAATGCTTTACAACACCGATTACCTTCCTAAGGTTTCTGTCTTCTATGTGTTCTTTAAAAATAATGGAGACTATAGAGTTGTAAAAAGTCTTTATCACATTGGTTATAGAGACAATAACTTTGTCAAAAGTCTTTTCTCACATTGATTAGGTTTCGAAGGTTTCTCTCCATTATGGGTTCTTTTATGATACTGGAGACAACTGTGACCTGCAAAGGCTTTACCACATTGATTACATTCATAAAGTTTCTCTCCAGTATGGTTTTTTTTTTTACATTTCAATCTTTTATTAGATATTTTTTTCATTTACATTTAAAAAGCTACCCTGAAAGTCCCCCAATACACTCCCCCAACACTGCTCCCCTACCCACCCACTCCCACTTCTGGGCCCTGGCATTCCCCTTTACTAGGGCTTAAAAAGTTTGTAAGACCAAGGGGCCTCTCTTCCCAATGATGGCAGACTAAGCCATCTTCTGCTACATATGCAGCTAAAGACATGAGCTCTGGGGGTATTGGTTAGTTTCTATTGTTGTTCTGCATACAGGGATGTAGACCCCTTCAGCTCCTTGGAGACTTTCTCTAGCTCCTCCAACGACGGCCCTGTGTTCCATCCAATAGATGACTGTGAGCATCCACTTCTGTGTTTGCCAGGTATTGGAATAGCCTCACGAGAGACAGCTATATCAGGAAAGTATGTGTTCTTTTATGATACTGGACATGACTGTGACCTGTAGAGGCTTTACCACATTGATAACATTCATAGGGCTTCTCTCTAGTACATTTAGTTTTCTGACTTTGCACATGATACCAATTACATTCTTAGGGTTTCTCTCCAGTATGTGTTCTCTTATGACATTAGAGATAACTGGGTCATGCAAACCCTTTACCACATTGATTACATTCCTAGGGTTTCTCTCCAGAATGTGTTCTTTTATGACGGTGGAGATGACTGTGTTGTAAAAAGGCTTTACCACATTGATTACAATCATAGGGTTTCTCTCCAGTATGTGTTCTTTTATGATATTGGAGACCATTGTGACTTGAAAAGGCTTTACCACATTGATTACATTCATAGGGTTTCTCTCCAGTATGTGTTCTTTTATGACATTGGAGAGTACTGAGTTGTGCAAAGGCTTTACCACATTGATTACATTCATAGGGTTTCTCTCCAGTATGTGTTCTTTTATGATATTGGAGACCACTGTGACTTGTAAAAGCTTTACCACATTGATTACATTCATAGGGTTTCTCTCCAGTATGTGTTCTTTTATGACGTTGGAGAGTACTGAGTTGTGCAAAGGTTTTACCACATTGATTACATTCATAGGGTTTCTCTCCAGTATGTGTTCTTTTATGACGGTGGAGATGACTGGGTCTTGCAAAGGGTTTACCACATTGATTACATTCATAGGGTTTCTCTCCAGTATGTGTTCTTTTATGACATTGGAAACTACTGCATAGTGCAAAGGCTTTACCACATTGAATACATTCATAGGGTTTCTCTCCAGTATGTGTTCTTTTATGATATTGGAGATGACTGTGACCTGCAAAGGTTTTACCACATTGACTACATTCATAGGGTTTCTCTCCAGTATGTGTTCTTTCATGACGTTGGAGATGACTGGGTCTTGCAAAGGCTTTAGCACATTGATTACATTCATAGGGTTTCTCTCCAGTATGTGTTCTTTTTTGATATTGGAGACCACTGTGACTTGTAAAACCTTTACCACGTTGATTACATTCATAGGGTTTCTCTCCAGTATGGGTTCTTTTGTGATATTTAAGATGACTGGGTGTTGGAAAGGCTTTACCACATTGGTTATGTTCATATGTTTTCTCTACAATTTGTCTTTTTTTATGACATTGGAGATGACTGAGACATGAAAAGACTTTAGAACGTTCATTACATTCATAGAGTTTCTCTCCACTATGATTGCTTACATACCTGCAATGAAAATTGGCACATGTGATATGGTTACTATATTAATTTCCCTGTTCAATCATTTCATCAAGATGAATAAAGTTTACAAATTGGTCTACTGATAAAGATGTACCAGATCATCTGGTTTTATCACTTTATATGTTAATGGTGTTCTCCCTCATTATGGGTTGTTTTGCATCTTTCGAGATATCTGTGATGGTTATTACATGGCGGATATTTATAATATCCTTTTTATACGGGATATTTATATGATGTATTTCATCTATAGAAGGAAAATAGAACAACTCATAGCTTTATAACAGTAATTGCTTTCATAATTTTTCCTATACGTGAATTGTACCACATTTGAATGTGAACCAGGACAAACAAAAAAATTTACAAATTCCTAGTACCCATAAAGATTTTCTACAGTGTGAGCTTTGGGAAGTTCCCAGTAAAATTAGAAAACCAATTCATTGCAAACTTTTATCATATTCAGAATGTCTACCAAAGATGGAATCTTACAATTTTCTCACAGTTCTGGGATAGAAAGCGGTACATTGCTTCTTTCAATATCCCTATGCTCACATGGCTTTTATCCATTGTGACACATGATATATATATATACATTAATAGAAGAGTAACAGATGAAAGGTTTACATGCTGCATTCATGCTGTTTGACCTTTTGTTCCTCATAGATGTGTAATATATCAATTAAGGTTTTTCCTATGACAACACTCTTGACTCTCATAAACTGTACCCTAAACAAATGATCAATTTCACTATAAGAATATGAGTATCACCAACTTTCCCATGGATTATTTGCTTTTCGGAAGGTTTTGCATATATATTTATCACTATTCGATGTGCAATATCTAAGTCTTGTAAGTCTATACACATTGTCAGATCAGTATAGGTCTAATAGAGGTACAAATTGAATAAAGGTATCCCTTAAGGCAATGTTTCCTCGTCTTTTTTTTTTTAAAGAAGGAATGCTTTGATAAATAAATCAGATAACTACATCTAATCAGTACATTTTTTTTAAGAATAGTATTATTAGGGCTGGCGAGATGGCTCAGTGATAAAGAGCACAGACTGCTCTTCCGAAGGTCCTGAGTTCAAATCCGGGCAACCACATGGTGGCTCATAACCATCTGTAACAAAATTTGATGCCCTCTTCTGGAGTATCTGAGGACACCTACAGTGTATTTATATACAATAAATAAATAAATATTAAAAAAATATTTTAATTATAGTTACACTACAAGTATTGACATTTTACACGCCTGCTTTGATTTAGAGTTTCCATATCATAGTAAAATTTCCTTAGAGGCATAATTGCATAAGCTTTCACATGAAAATTACCTTTCATTTCTTCTTGAACTTTGACAATGTCTTTTAATATGATGGTTTTCCCAAGTGTAGCCTAAAAGACAATACCAGAAAAATGAATGATACAGTATTGGAAATGAGGCAAAATTCATGGTACTGTGAATTTTCACATCACTGGACACTATTTATTCAGCTCAGTCTTCCTTGTTCTCAATTGTAATAACAGAGCACCATCACTCACCAAGAGACATGTCTTTCCACTATTTTGAAAAGCAAAAGAAAATTCACAGTCATACCTATAACAGTGAGGTTCCAGTAGGTCTCCAGCATCACATCTTTGTAGAGACTCTTCTGGGAAGGATCCAGTAAATTCCACTCTTCCCCAGTGAAGTTCACATGCACATCATCATAAGTCACTGCATCCTAAAATGTCCCATACATGTGTACATCACAAAGCATGGTACTGACATCACTGTAAAGTAAATGTACGCTTCCTTGACCATATATTCATGTAATTCTGGTGCTTCCTCCACTGACTTCTGGACACAGAAGTTATAATCTAAGTACCATAACATTTTAAAGGAAATTGAGTTGAAGGTTCACCTGTGTTGCTTATGAACATTTTAAATAAATAGGGTAAAGACTTTCGAGAGGAATTTCAATTGAGAGGGAGATGTAGGGTGAAACAGATCAACAGTACTGAGGACACATCCCAGAAATTGTAAGAAGAATCACTAAAGAGAAAAACCATGGACAAGCAGGGTGTATTTGTTCATGACTTTAATCCCAGAGTCACGGACAGGTATACGTCATTGAGCTGGATCCCTGTCTGTTCTATGTAACACATTCCAGGACTGCAAAAGTTACATATTAAGACCCTTACTCCACTGCAAAAATCAACCACGGAGACAAAAATGATAGAAAGAACTCAGTTGTGTACTACAGTTCCTACAAAGAAGTATACATTCCCTGCACTTCTGTACTCATCTAGCAGAAACAGGAAGTGTACCGCTTTAAACTGCAACATTAGTAAAACCTACTAGCAACAAAGGCACATTTAATGAACCAATGGACAGAGGAAAATATTAATATAAGTGTTGAACATAAAAAGCAGCATAAGGCAGAAGAGAGAGATAACTCAGCCGTGGAAAGCTCTTGCTGGTCTTCCAGATAACAGTGGTCAATTACTAGCATTCACGTGACCCATGGCTTTATGAACAGGAGTTCTGAGTCCACCCTCCAACAACACTAACGATGTGGCACACATGATATTCATATTCACGCACACAGGCAAAACACTCCTATTTATTTAAAAATTTCAAAACAAACACAAGAGTTTGGGGAAACATCAACACCCAGAATACAATGACTCTGAACCCTCAGGCAGTATTGATGTCATGAGAATATGCCATCCTAAAAAATAGACTATAGCCGGGCGTGGTGGCGCACGCTTTTAATCCCAGCACTAGGGAGGCAGAGGCAGGCGGATTTCTGAGTTCGAGGCCAGCCTGGTCTACAAAGTGAGTGCCAGGACAGCCAGGGCTACACAGAGAAACCCTGTCTCGAAAAAACCAAAAAAAAAAAAAAAATAGACTATAATCTATGTGCCCACAGGGTACATAGGGGGCCCCAACCCCACTCAAAGGAGAAACAGAGGAGATTGGGAGGAGGGAGTCTATGAGGGCAGGGACCTAGAGTAGGGATAGTGATCAGGGTGATAATGAATATCTAATTCATAGGATAAACAAAAAATAAAAAAAGGAAAGAAAGAAAAGGGAAAATTTTGAGTGTATATACACTTTCATCTTCCCCAAGATGAATCTAGAAATGCTCCTGAACTGCTCAAATGTCTAAAGTCTCTGCTGACACTCAAAACAATATCTTGACAGCCACATCAGAAAGCAAAGTTGCAAAATCAAACAGCAAGTTATATCTTTCCAACATAAAATGGCACTGAATACCCCTTCCCATTCCAATCAATAGGAATGTGGACACAGTGAGAGAAGATTGAACAAAGACAAGAAAAACAGCAGGGCAAACACCAAATCCTATAGCTTGGTCTCAAACACATTGGACTTCAATTCCTAAAGGCATAGATGGTACTCTTCCTGTAACTTCTCATACATCTCTCAGTTTGGGTACTTCATCTCCCTGTTAGCATCTCTCCATGGCAGATTTCTCAATGCGTTAGTTTTCTCCACAACCTGTGGTCACAAAATGCAACTCAAGCATCAACCTCACCACCTAAATGCAAGGAACTCTCACAGAGTCTTCCCTGGGATCCTGACTCTGACAAAAGATGGCTGGAGTGGTGCTAAACTGAAACCATAGAGAAAGAATCTATGACCATGGTATTTTCATCTTTCAGTTTCCAAAAGCAGCACAATGTGGATGATCCTGTGAAGTTTGGCTTCAAAATTAACGGACTCTGCCTCCCTTGGACCACATTTGCAGCAGGTTTTGTTTAAGGTTCCATCGTGGGATGAGGAAACACTGTGAATACTCCTCCCATTAATTTAAAACGTAGCAAGCAGGAGGAAGTGCGACACTTAGGGTACCTTCATAGGCACATACCCACAAGGGCATTTGCTCCATTAAGTTCATAGCCACTTTATTTATAACAATTAGAAACTGGAAAGAATGCAGATGTTCCTCAACTGAAATGTGGACACAAAAAACCATGTTTCATCTACAAAATGGGATGCTATTCAGATATAAAAAACAAGGACATCATGAATTTTGCAGAGAAATGGGTACAATTAGAAACTAATATCTGGAATGAGGTAACTCAGGCCCAAAAGGACATGCATGTACATACTCACAAGTGAATAATAACCATAAGTACAGAATTCCCACACTGCACTTCATAGACCTAAAGACAGTAAACAAGACAAGGCACAAATGAGCATGGTTGAATCTCACTCAGAAGGGGGTATGAAAGAGACAGAAGAGGCAGGTAGAAGGGAGAAAACTGGATGGGACAGTAGTCAAGAAAAAAGGGGAGTGTTAGGAACAGGTGTGGTAAGAGACAAGAGAAGGCCAGAAAGCCAGGAAAATGAAATGAAATGAGCAGATGCTGGGAGAGTTAGGGTGGAGGCATCTGTGGAATGTGCCTGAGAATATGAATGGGAGGGCACAAATGCGGCTAGGGAGGTGATCTTAGCTTAGATATATAGCATTGATTTATGGACCATAAAGAGGTGACATATTGCAGTCAGGCAGAACCACCAGTGAAGTGTTCAGTACACCAAGAAAACAAAATACTTTTTCTCCCAAAATTTATTCTGTCTGCAAGTAAGGCAGTCACAAAGTTGAAACAGAGACTGAGGGAATGGCCAAACTATACCCTACCCTACTGGTAACCCATCCCATGGGCAAACACCAGGGCTGGCATTACTGAGGATAATTTGTTATACTTGTAGATAGTAGCTTAGCATCATTGTCTTCTGAGTGTCTCCATCCACCATCTGACTGAAACATATGCAGAGACCCACAGTCTAACATTGGACAGGGCTCAGGGAGTATTTTAAAGGAGTTGGGGAAAGAATTGACGGGCTCTGAAAGAATAGGAAGGCCTTGAGGAGACCCTCAGAGTCAACTAACCTGGAACCTAGGAGAGTCTCAGAGATGGAGCCACCAACCAAACAGTACACACAGGCTGGGACGGATGCCCCCACCATCCAGAGTGGGACATGTCCCTTAAGCTGTTCCTGACTTTGCAAACTGTTTCCTTAACCGGGCTGCCTTGTCTGACCTCAGTGGGAAAGGATGTGTCTAACCCTGCAGAGACTTGACATGCCATAGTAGGGGGATACTCAAGTGGTTCCCACCCTCTCTGGGGAGATAAAAGGTAGTCAGTGATGAGGGACTGTGGAAGGTGGAATGGGATGGGTGTATCGTTATGAATATAACTTGAATTAAGAAATAGGAAGATTGAACAAACACTTATCAATAGAATAAAAATATACAAATCAGGCAATAATTTTTACTCAATTCTCAATATCTCAGGACATAAGCCAAGAAAAAAAGATTTCTTTTTGGCCAAAATATCAAACAAATGACTTCTTCCTAAAGTTTTCAGTCCATTTTCCACTGAAATAGTATGACCTCAACTTTGTGTGGCTGCATTACTGTCAACACTCCTATCTTCCAGACCCTATGGGAACAACCGATTAAGCTCCATGTACAGCTTTCTCCGACTTTTGCCATCTAAATTTCTAATATTTTCCATATTCCTTCAAAAGAGACCAGAGATTCTGTCCAGCAGCAAAATCAGCTTTTGAAACAATTGCTGTTGTTGCTGTTGTTGTTGTTTTTCTACCTTGCAACTCTGCTGATGTGATTGCTTTCCTCTGAGCAGAAGCATCTCAGGTAATAAATGTTTGTTTTACATGGTTCTGTCAGATGACAGCCTACCATACTGGGTGCTCAGACTAGAAACTAAAGCTAGAAAATGAAGGCAAAAACATTTGACAAACACTACTTCCTGCTTTGCTTTCTTGCTTGGTCACTCTCTCGTGCTCTGTAGCCTCCCTCAGCCTTGAAGCAGGCTGATCCAGACTTTGACCTTGCTGCCACTAAGAAGGAGATTACCTAGTGTCTTAGTCAGGGTTTCTATTCCTAAACAAACATCACGACCAAGAAGCAAGTTGGGGAGGAAAGGGTTTATTTGATGTACACTTCCATAGTGCTGTTCATCACCAAGGAAGTCAGGACTGGAACTCAAGCAGGTCAGAAAGCAGGAGCTGATGCAGAGGCCATGGAGGGATGTTACTTACTGGATTACCTCACCTGGCTTGCTCAGCCTGCTCTCTTATTGAGCCAAGACTACCAGCCCAGAGATGGTCCCACCCACAAGGGGCCTTTCCCTCTTGATCACTAATTGAGAAAATGCCTTACAGTTGGATCTCATGGAGGCATTTCCTCAACTGAAGCTCCTTTCTCTGTGATAACTCCAGCTGTGTCAAGTTGAAACGAAAAACCAGCCAGTACACCTAGTGTAGAGCCTTCTGACCTTGATGGCTCTATTTGCTCTTCTCCAATACTCTGCTTTCTGCTAAAAGGTCCTGGAGACTATCTGGAGACAAGCCCTGTAGATCGCCTATGGGCTGGCTCCAGGCACAAAGAATGGGCTGTCAGAGGATGGGCCTACCGTCTTTATGAGCTTGGACTCTCAGTAAATGTCAGAGGCTTTGAACAAAAAGGATTGTTTTGGCCTCATTCTTTTGTTGCCCTCTGATGTCTTTCAGCCCTGGGCTGCCTTTCTGGGGAACCCAGTTCACATGGCCACAGGCAGCTACAATTCTCACCTAGCTCTCTCATCCAATCCAAGACCACTTGCTTCCCAATATTGCCACCCTTCATGGAAGAGTCTTCCTATATCAATTATCAATACTTTCTCTCAGAGACATAGAAACCAGCCATTCTGATGAGGGCACATCTGCAAATGAGGCTCCCTCAGATGACAGTAGTCTGAAATGTTGAGTTAAAACAACTATGACACAGAGACAATAATAAATGAGAAAGTTGTAAAATTCCAAAACCAACGATCTAACCATATCATTACAGGACCCCTGCCACCACATCAGAAAGTTGGAGTAGTTTCTGAGCCAGGATAAAATGGGAAGGGCTCCTTGCTTAGAGCACGGGAAGATACAGTGGAATGGGGAGAAGAGAGGCTGCACTGCCCTGTGGTGAAGTGTCCTTAACCCTGGATTCCCAGGTCAGTGAGACCAAAGAGCTGGCCAAACAGCTGGAAGGTGAATAGAGGAGCAGATTGCCCCACAGACCCGGAAATAAGACTGCTGTTCTACGAAAGATATGCCAACTTTGCTGGAAGGGATGAAAAACATCCTCCCATATACTGACAGCTCCAAGTTCAAAACTACAGAGTCACATATAGACTGAGAACAGGGTTGTTTACAAGGGGGAAAAATGAGGTCTTTGTCCTTTCCACCGTTTTGCAGAGTCTGACTTTGCCCTGAATGTGGTCATAAAGAGCTCTCTGTCAGGGGCAATTTAATGGGTACAGGTCCTCTTGATAAGAAGGACTTAACCCAAGGTGGAAGGTGAGTAACTATATCAATTGGGATGGAAACAGTCTCACTTCCTCTCTCAGTAAGAGAATACTAAAGTGGCACACACATAATAGAGGGCCACGAGGGGGAGGTGAAGGCTACGCAGCAGATTCCACCACTTGTACAGAGGAGAAAATGGCAGCTGTGAGCCATGGAGCAGGGTTCCAAGACTGCTGTAACTTCCCAGAAATTAAGACCAGGGGCACACAACCCCTGTTCTAGGCCCTGGAACATCTTCCTAGCCCTTTCTTGCCATGACTCTCCAGCATTTCCACTTCACTGGAGTTCCACATTCGCTTTGTTCATCTCCCTCCATGAGTAATCAAGAAAAATAAAAAAAAACCAAGGTACACAGATACATTTTTGACAGACAGGTCACTCACACAAAGAACAGCAATGACACATCACATCAGCGGTCTTTAAACCCTTCAGATAGGAGTCCTGAGCGTCTTGGGGTTCCAGTCAATGCATCAAGGTTTTATGCCTAAGTCACAGAAACTGCGATTACCAGCACAGAGCCTATTCCAATGCAAAAACACAGAGGTCTTTTTTATGAGTAACAAGGACTTATCAGTAACAAGGACTTATCAGTAACAAGGACTCTCAGCAGTCAAATTCCCATTAGGTACAAACTGAGAGATCAAGTCTAGAGGTTTTGAGTATTTATTGTAGTTACAACAAGAGTGGGGAGTTTGCATACAAATCAGCATTGTTAATATTTTAAAAAGTGCATGTCTAGCATAATGTGCAGGAACCAAGCAAGGGGGGGCAAAAAAAAAATCTGACAACCATGATGGGTAAGCTGTTTTTGTTTTTGTTTACTATCGGAGGTCTTAGTTATCTCTATGTAGCTTGATCCTGCTGATGTACCTTAACTGGCTGTTGATAAAAAGGATTTGGTCATGGGATTTTTGCTGAAATGTACAAATGTACATTCTCAAAAAGCAAACTGTTTGGGATTTACAAACTCATCTCTATTCCTAACCCCCTGATTATAGACAGAAACTCCTGGTTAACCACAACCATGCCTGTCTGTAGACTAGACTTTGTCCAAAGACTTACCTCTCTATCTGTTACTGCAGACACTAATATCAGCTGCCCTTATCACTGGAACAGAATACCACTGGAAATTTCCTATCCTCCTGTGCAAGCCTCCTATAAACACTATAGACAATCCCCACCTGCCCATCCATTCCTGCCTCATCCCTGTGTCTCAGCCCCCACTTGAGTAAATACTCCTGATCAACCACATTCCATACCTGAAAGGACACATTGTAAGCTTCCATAGATCAACTTCATGATTGATTGATTTCTTATCCCAGATTCAATTTTCCCACTTGTTCCAACATTGTATTAAACACCATGGGGTACTTGACCTCTCTCTCATGTCTATGTCTCCTTGTGGATTACTAAGATCTTCTGTTCCTGCCTGTCTCTTCTCCCAGCTTTTAATATCACAAAGCATCCACTGTTGACCATACCCACCAAACAGGTCAGTAAAATAGGAAATTGTCAGTGAACACTCTCTTCAAATCCATGCATCAAACAGTAACCCAGGAACAAAACTCCCACCCAAAAAGACAAACCCAGAGGCCAGTACCTAGGTCAATAACCACCCAAACAGAGATGGCTACACACCAGCATAGCAACATAGAGAGTAACAGCCAGGAACAATTGCAACCAAGAAATCCAAGCTATCCCATCACAGCAGGTCTGAGAAATTAAAGTATGCAACAGATAAAGTGCAGAAGAGGTTGTTTGGGGGAAGGGAGAGGAGTGAGAACCTGGGGAAGGGATAGAAGTACACAAGAGGACCTGCAGAAAGGCACACAGACAGGGAGGAGAAGGAGAGCCATGAGGGGAAGATGACAGAGAGCGTACATGTGCAGAGAACAGAGACAGGGAACAAAAATAGAGAGCTGCTATAGCTGGTGGCTGATGTATATAAAGCACGCCTGATAACAAACACAGGTGAGAGGCAGTAAATGACATAAGCGTTGCTAAGTCCCTCAGAGCAGGACATGAGATTACCTGTACTCTGACAACTACAGAGGCAAGGTTTACCCACAGAATATAAAGGAAGACAGAATCTCAGGGATTCAAGATGAAGAGAAAAAATTGATATCTCGGTCAAAAAATGTGGATTCTAAATGTTTCATGGCAATAAACAACTGGGACTTCTACAAAATATGTGAAGGCGAAATTACAAACAATTGAAATAGAAGAATATCCTCTCAGAGGTCTATAATTTTTCAATAAAACCATAAAAAATTCTGAAATTATTAAAGTGCCTTTACCAAATAATAATCAAATCACTAAACATATGAAGTAAAAAATATGAAAAAACTGCAGCAGAACAAAAATTAACAAAACCTAAACAAAACAAAAACAAGTATGATGTATGAAATCAGACCTATTAGATTTTTACCTGTCTTCTTAATGTATACTAAAAGACAAAGGGGTTTGGACATGTGTGCTACAGACTCAAAGAAACCACCCTAGTTTTCACAAGCCAGCCTAACTAAGGTCCAAAGGATTTGGGCAATGATAGGGAAGTTATTCAGAGGTCACCCCGATGGAGCAAGTGAGGAGCAACACGAGAGACCTCACAGATGCTCACATATGGCTTATACTTCCCATCCAGAGGACACACCACCCCAGCTTCCACTGCTCAGCACCCTGCCCCTACCCTCTGTGGGCAGTAACCCTGTGCTCACCATGCCTGGAAATCAGAGCTTCCCTGAGGTCCTCTCACAGCACCCAACAGCAGAGCTCAGAGCAGGACACAGAGAACCATTCAAGCCTGCACAGCCACAGTGAACTTGGAGAAAGCCACCCGGAAGATCCCTCCTCCTTGATTGGCCAGTGGGTCTCACCCTTCCTCAAGCTTAAAGTGTGCTTCATGTCCAGGGCCACACCTTTTCCAGATCTCAGCTGTGGTTTGCACTACATTAGCATTTGAGCATGTCCCCCAAGAGGACTCTTACCCCTCCCAGCCCTGGGGGAGAACTCAACATTCATGTGGGACATTGGGCTATGCACAGACAGGTTGGTCTCCAGTTGAGCTGAGGTCTGAACCCCAGAAGGGTGATAATTCCCTTACTTGACAAGGAAGGCATTAATTCCCTCATGCTTCTGGAACTCAGGCTCCTGCCTAAGTTACAGTCCCCCACCCACACCCCAGCCACCACAAGAGAAGCATGGCTAAAAGTCATGTAGGCAAAGTCCCAAGCTTCTGACCTTCAGGCTAAACTCCTCCCCAGTTACCTAGCAACAGTAAAGCCCATAAAAAGGGCTGTTCAGCCCCTCCTATCTCTCTTGCTCTCACTCCTTTGTTCTCTTACCTCTCACTTCTCTCACTCCTCTCTCCTCTTTCCTTTCGCTTTGTCTTCTCCTCTCCTCTCCTCTCTCCCTATTACTCTCTTTCTACGTAGCCTTCCCCCTTCTAGCCTTCTAGGGGGGCCTCTCTCTCTCTTCTACCTTCTCTCTTTCTCCCTGCCTTTCTATAATAAAGCTCTAAAACCATAGAACGTTTCTCTCATCAAGGCCCACTGCTCTTGGAGGAAGGGATAGGCTTTCTCATAATGAGCCCTTTCTAATCTCCCCATGGAAAGCCTTCCTGTACTCCAGTCAAGATCCACTGTGTCACTCTCACCATTGTGGGAACCTCTCATCCCTCATCACTCTCTCCCATAACCCCAAGGCTTTAGGAAAGTAGCCCCAGGGCTCCCAGGTTGGGCTGCCCCTTGTTCAGACCCAAAGAGTTGGTCAAAGGCTTGGATGCCGACCCTGGGCTGAGCAGAGAGTGTATGGCAGCTCTCCCACATCTCTGTCCAGATCATAGGTGGAACTCTGGCAGGGTGTAGGCCTTCCCCCCTTTCCTTTCTTCCGCAGAGCCCCCTTTTAGTTCCCAACAAATTCCAGTTCAGGCTAGTCAGCTGCTTGCTCCTGCCCTCTGTGAGTAATGATCCTGCATTACCAGGACCTGACTTCAGACCTTGCCTGAGCTTGCCTCACAGCACTTGCCTTCTTCTTCCTGAAATCCAGGGGAAGAGCTTGCATATCCCATTACCCAAGATGCAGTGGGGTTATCAATCTGAGTGGGAGGGTGCCCAGCCAATGAACATTAAAGAGGGATTTAGGAAACAAGAGTTTTGTTTGGGGCTCAGTGCTGGGCTCAAGGAGACTGCAGCTCCCTTTCACCAGATGATACCAAACAACCCTGGGAGGAAAGCCAGAAATGTAACGGAAACACTGTTGAGCCCTCTTGGTAGCCAGCACATCACCATCAGTGGCAAAGTAGAGAAAAGCCACAGTTGTATTAGGACAGGTTCTCTAGGTAAACATATCTCAAATCAGAATGAATTTCTCTATGGATATAGAAAGGAAATTTGATAGAATGTCTCTCTAATGTCTAATATAGAAAGGCTATCAGCCAAGGGAACTTAGAAAAATCAAAGACGGGTTATCTCATGTTGCAGGATATTGCAGCTGATATTCACTATGTACCAGAATTCTGAAGAAATAAGGACTTAGGACTTGCACTAGGGAAACCCACCTCTGCACAGTGAAAGGACATAGAAGAACCAACCAGAGTGGTCAGAACTCCTGTTTTGTCAACTGCTGAAACCCAGAGTCACATGACTCCTTTGTGCCTATATGACCTCTCTCAAAAAGGAATGATCTTAAATAAGCCCATTTAATGCTTTCTTACTTTACAATTACTTTTCTTTATTTTTTGAAAGTGTAATATAATCTCATCGTTTCTATTCTCTATACCAACCCATATATCCCTGCTTGCTCTCTTTCAAATTCATTACCTCTCTTTTCATTTGTTATTTTATACATATATGTATATTCCCTAAATATATAAACACAGCCTGCACAATCTGTATAATATTATTTATATGTCTGGCTGGCAACCATCTGGCAAAAGCACATTTTCTTAACATAGAATTAAAGCACATAAAAATACTGGTCATAGCCAGGCGTGGTGGTACACGTCTTTAATCCCAGCACTTGGGAGGCAGAGGCAGGCTGATTTTCTGGGTACGAGGCCAGCCTGGTCTGAGTGAGTTTCAGGACAAACAGGGCTATACAGAGAAACCCTGTCTCGAAAAAATATATATAACAAAAATAAAAACAAAAACAAAAACAAACAAACAAACAAGCAAAAAAGGACTGTTTTCAATACAAGGCCTCCAGCCAGCCAATCTTCACAGTAGAGCTAGTCTCTACCACTAAGGCATGCTGGACAGTGCCACTTCTACCTTGGAGATGATGCTTCAGGTATCATCAGGGAATGAAACCCAGTTCAAAGGACATTTCTACACTGCCACTACTGCAGACACAAATGAACCCCTACTCCTTTGCTGGTCTCCCCGCTTTTCTCCAAGTCCTAGGAACAAGCACTGAAATGTCTTTAAACTGTGAAGCAGTGACTGGAGAAATGGTTTATTTTAAAAGAACTTCCTGCTCTTCTGGAGGTTCCAAGTTTCATCCCCAGCACCCACAACCAAGCAATTCACAGCTGCCTACAACTCTGGCTGCATAAGCTCTGAGGGCATTTGCACTCTGAAAGTCACACAAAGACACAAATCAATAAAAAGTAAATCCTAAAGAGGAAATCAGACCATGGGAGTCTGAGCCCCAAACCCTCTAACAGCTTTGTGCCACTCCACAGCCAATGTGCAAATTCTCTCCCCAAGGTAAAGCCCAGTGCTATCTGGACCTAAGCCACCCCTCCACACAGGCCCCATTGCTCTCCCTCACCTCTGATCACAGGCATTCTGTCTGCCCTGATACTGACATCTCAGCTCTTTTCCAGGACTCATCTATGCCTAGGTCTTTGCAAGCATGCAGCCTCTACATTCCAGACTGCTCAAAAGTCACCTCTGCAGAGAGGCCTGTCTTGACTTCAGTTTCCTCCCCTCCAAACCCACATCCTTTCCCCAAGTTATGCATAACCTTGATTCATCACTACCTGGCACACAACCTGACATAATCACCTCTCTATCAGTGATTATCAACTAGGGAGGAGCCTTTTACAAATATAAAAGCTCCAGGCCTCACCCAAATCATATGAAATCAGAATTCAGGAGACAGAACCAGGTTCTTCCAGTCCACAGACCCCCCCGCCCCCCCACCCACCCGGCAACTCTGAACACAGCCAGGACTCAGGGCAGCCTACAACAGTACTTTCAAACCCTGGTGCACACACTGCTCCTGAGAGTGCTGTTAAAATGCACACTCTATTTCCACAGCTCTGCCATGGAACCCGAGGCTCTGCAAGTTCCACACCACACTGACTGGTGCTGTCAGGTGAAGCATTTTGCAGTTGCAAGTGCCTATGCTCATCAACAGGACTTCCTGCAAGTATGTAGAACAAAGTCCTGAATCTACATCACACAACAGAGTGGCCACCAACCCATGTGACCACCAAGCATCTGAGACCAAGTAATGTTAACAAAGAGCTGACTTCATTCTTGGGCTACAATGCTGACTAAAAGCCAAAAGTGCAGTGCCCACCATGAAAGGCCTCTGTAAATTCTTGGCCTAAGCAGCCTTCTACAGCCTGGATGGATAGGAAAATTCCACCAAAGGCCTAGTTGATCACCAGCCCAAAAGTGGATAAATATTTCCCTAAAGTAGGGACACAGATATGGAAGGCTGGATTAAACCACCCTGGAGCCTCTTACACCAGGCTTCCATTCAAGGCCCTTTCATCCACATCCCTGATCAAATATAAGCATTCCCAGTCTTCCTGTTCTCTACATCATCACCATAGATGCTCTGATCACATGTAAGTGGTCCCAGTCTTCCTGTTCTCTACATCATCGCCAGGGATGCTCTGGCAGACATGACCTCACATGACTGATCTGCCTGGAGAATCGGTTTCTCCCCACAGAACCACAGATTCTTTCAAAGTGAAGAGATGTCTAATCCCTTCACCTAACACACAGCAGCAGGTCCCAAATGAACCACAGCAAGAGCTGGGATGCACAAGGAGTGGTATCATAGTAACTGCACTACTAATCATAAAAGAGAAATTGAATTCAGCTGGAGGGAAACCAATTCCACCCTAACTGATTCAAGATGTCCCAGAGATACCAATTCAGATTTAGGGACAGCATAAAATGATAGCCTGTTAACCTACTCCCTTCCAAGGATACACTGAGAAAAAGGGGGCATCCTTCTGACCATAGATTTGAAATCTGTTAGCCTGGGATTCTGAAGGAGCTGGTTTACAAACAAGTCACAAAGGACTACAACTCAGAATCAAATGCAAGGCCAGTTCCCACTGAAACTGCTAGGCGGAGCCTGGCCCCATGAACAGCATCCCCTGGGAGTCTGTACAGTCTAGATGTTCATTCTCCTTTTGCAGTTAAAACAGCAAAGCGATTTCCAAGGCAACCAAGGACAACAGAATAAGAGACTCATGGCCATGGAAGGAAAAAGTTAAATTTTAATACTTAAGAGTCAATATCAAATTTATTTTTAAAACTGCATCAATGCCAAACGAGCAGGGTAGGGATGAATGGAGCTATGAAGAAGCCCTAACAAACAACAGGAGTGTCCCAAGAATGCACACAATGTTTCTCTATTTCCAGAATATTTTGAAGTAACCAAAGGCTTAAATAAACTAAGACATAAAAATCAAAGCTGGGAAGAGGGTGGGGGGTGGCACAGCTCAGTTTTCAGATTTATGCCACAACTATTTATTTTCTTCCTCATTTCCAAAGCACAAATCTGACACCAGTTGCACTCCGCACTTTGCAAACTCTGCAAAGTAAGTCACCCAGAGAAAGTCAACAGGAAATCAAAAGTTTCAAACCAGCTACACTCTCAACTGTTACCAAGACAATAAGCTCCTTAGAGAGAATGCATGGGGTCTGGGAAGACAGCTTAGGGGGTTTGGTGCTTGCTACACAAGCTTGTGAACTTGCATGGGTATCTCCAGGATTCATGGAGAGCAGAGACGGGCTGTGTGGAACTTATTCAGCAAAGCATTGCAAGTTCAGCCTCTGTGCTCAGTCAGCACAGGAGACAACACACACACACACACACACACACACACACACACACACACACGGGCACACACGGGCACACACACACAGGCACACCTAGGGGGAAGGACAACAATTTCCATTTATATGCACACCTTCATCCATTCATCCATTTCCTTCTCCCCTGCTCCATTCTAATTCCAGGGACTATATATTTACTACAGTGAAATCTGGTAAAGCAGCTACCATTTATTAAGTCTACTGTGTACTGTACCAGAACCTTCAGAAATAGACATGATTATCTAGACTGGGAAGTGGACTGAAAATGGTAAAAGAGTGTGTGGGCGGGGAGGGTCTCATCCCAATTCATACAACTGGAAAAGTGATGGAGCCTGACTTGGAGGTGGCCGATCTAGCTATGGGCAGTTTTGAGAATGCACCATCACTAAACATTAGAAAAAGCCATGCAGTTTGAGTATGCAGCATCCAGCCAAGTTCAAACTCCACGTGCTGTGTCTATAACCTGAACTAATCTCCTAGCCTCAAATTCCTTATCTGCACAGCAGGGATAGAAATTAAACACAACAGTTTGATACCTGTAATACAGGCCACACACTGGCGAACTACTGACATTCTAGCTACAGGTGTGCAAGCCAAGAAAGACTATTTCAGTCAGAAAATGACAATGGCTAGACATATTCTCCATTGGAAGCAATCAGGTTTGCCAAAGTTAATCAGATAAGTTTACTAATTCCATAACTCATTTAAGTAGAAGACCAGGGACTAATTTTTTAGTTGTATTTCTATGAAATTCATAACATTTTGTACGTCACAAAACCTACTCTAATGTCTCATTTCACCATACAAAGACATTTGCTTAAAGTCCAAGTATTGTGAACATGGTGTGTTACTTACTACACTAGAGAGAGAACAACACTTTGTATTGGAAGTGAACATTAAATAAAGTAGGAGGAGAAAGAAAGCATTATTTTAAGTAATCTACACTGAGTCCTTTCACCCTTCAAATTAGTTCATATACACTATTATCTTAGAGCGGGTGCTGGCTTTACTTAAAATGAGATAAGCCTGCAAAGATTTCAGGTTTTCCCTGTTTCCAACTCAAATCCATTTTCTGCTTAGGAGGCTGAATGAAGCCAGCCTGCAATTTGACAGAATGAACAAATCCAGTCTCTCTTTAATCTACCCAGTAACTGAGCTCTTGGGTAATCTCCTACACTGCATGGAAAAGCAGCTTAGGGTTCATCCAACATAAACTAAAAATAATCAGAGAGAGGCCATGCCAACTTTAATTGCAACTTGTATTTTCCTGGCTTTCCAACATCTGCCAGTATTACTGATTCAATAACTGATTCAATACAATGAGAGAAGTGTCCTAACTTTATTTATTTATTTATTTTTGTTTTTTTTTTTTTGAGACAGGGTTTCTCTGTATAGCCCTGGCTGTCCTGGAACTCACTCTGTAGACCAGGCTGGCCTGGAACTAGAAATCCGCCTGCCTCTGCCTCCCGAGTGCTGGGATTAAAGGCGTGCGCCACCACGCCCGGCTGTGTCCTAACTTTATAAACATGGGCTGTCTTTTAAGGACATCACACACAAGTGTCCTTTCCACAGAGGGAATCCTACCTTTTTGGATGTAATCATTTTCATAAGCATTAATGATGTATTTTCAAAACACTGTGACTATCTTCCTAGTGCTTTTCAAGGGCCCTCATGGGGGAGGGGCTCTCATCCCCCTCATCCCCCAATGGCCTCATTAAAGGCATCAGTGGCACCTAAAGGCCAGGTTGAGAAAAGTGGACTAAAGCAATCTGCTCTCACTGAACTCACTACAAAAGATTTACAAGCAGATCTTTTGGAAGAGGGGTGAGAGAAAAGAAAGAGAGGTGGTGGTGAAGGAGAAGTGTGAGACCCTGGCTTAAAGCATTTCTCCCTGGAAGATATTGCCCCTAAAACATTTCCCCAAGCTTGTTTTCCCTGATCTTTAAAAATACAGCTAGAAAGAAGCTCTTTGTTCTCTATAGCCAGCAAAAGGCTTTTTTGTCTCTATACTGTACAACCAGAGATGCCTGCCTTCCTGTGCCGAGGACACGGAGATAAAAATTCAGAAAGAACTCACTCCTCACTCCTGCCATGTAAATGTCACCAAGGACACCTGGAAGAGAAGAACTCCTCCCAGCTCTCCTCCCTACTCCTCCCAATTCCTCAGCTAGCTGTTAAAAGCCCCCTACTGTCACCTCTCCCGGTTGAACTCCCCTGCCCTGGGTGGAGTTCGTCCTCAACTAGCTGATAATAAAACCTCTTGCAGCTTGCATCAGGTGTGGTTTTCTCTGGGGAAGGTGGGGTGTTGGCCAGTTCATCCGGGGACTTGAGCTGAGGCCAGGCATCCGGGGCCTTACAGAAGAACGGATACCCTTGCTCACTTCCAAGAGCAGGATGCTGAACCTAGTATTTTTCATTGAGTCTAGTCCTGACTCTGTAGGTCTACAATGACAAATATTTTACACGAAAGAAAAATAGTCTATTTTTTCTTTTCTTTTTTTTTTCAGGTGAAGCCTAATAGCAAATGCTTTCTTCAAGGAAGGGGAAAGGATGTAATGACATAGCTTAATTTCAAAACTCTCTGAACACCAACCTCTGGCACAAGTATTTTAAAATATCTACACCATCATAAATTTCTGAGCAAAGGAAATATAGTCATGGGTTCATTATTGCTACACGTGTGTGTCTCGTTCTCCTGCTACCTATTGTGAGTCCGTCTGGACGCACAAAGCCTACGGAGCCGAAAAAACGAAACTAAATTCCTTTGGGAGGTAAAGAGAATGATGTAAGTGAGGCTATCCCAAGCCACGGACAGCCTCGGCCCCTACATGGACTCACACAGCCTCTTCCAAGCCTACTTCAATTTTCAACCCAAGCTGCTTCCTTCTCCCAGTCCCTCTACACCAGGATCTGGAGAGCTCGCTGCTTAGCCACTCAATAGGATGACTATGCACCTTGCAAAGGAGCTCACCATACTGTCAAGGGGCACCACACAGGTAGCCCAGAAGTGGCCACCAAAGACCTTTTGGACCTCAAAGCGCTGGTTCTCCATATCCCTCGACAGCGCTGCTCTGCAGTACATAGTGGGAACTGCCAGGCCTTCCAAGATGGGATGGGCACCCCTGAATAAGCAGCTTGGGGTCCCCTGGATCTGCTGTGCATGTTGTTTCAGAAAGCAGAGCTGCCCCTGCCGGGCCACTTCTGGAACAAGTTGGAGAGCTCCGCGCTGGGAGACCCATCACTCCGGGGCCTCAGCCACCAAGGACTCTGCAGCCGAATTTGACCTCTCCAAGGATGGGAGCAAAGGACCTGAAACCCTGCGAGGGAAATGGGACCAGACAGGAGCGTTCCCAAAAAAGGCCCAAGGTGGCCAAGCAGCCTCTCCCTAGAGCAGGGATCAAAGGGCTTCTGTGTAGGGCAGAGCTGGCACGGCTGCGTCCGGCTTAGGGAGACCAGAAACTTTTCCCGGGTGTGGGCGCAGGCGGAGAGCACTGGGTATAGGGCACAAGGCGCGGAAGCCTACCTGGTCCCCAGGGCGCAGCGCGATCCTCGCGGCCCTGGCCTCCTGCCCAGCGCCTGCGACGCTTCCGCTCACCTCCTCGATGGCCGCCACGGTGTCCTGGCACTGGGCCGTGCGCGTGGTGAAGCTAGAGGGCGTGGGCGCGTTGTAGTCCTCATGGGTCTGGGCCACGAATTCCGACACGGAGATCTGGTCCGGCATCGCCCGGGCACCGGTGCGCAGACTGCGGCCGCCTCAGTCACCCAGGGCGCTGGCTCCGATCCCGTTGCTGCCGGAGCTCCGGGAATCGGATAAAGGGGAGCACGGGCGCGGAAGTCACCATAGGGCGGTGGAGCCACCGCGGGACGCCCGGTGGCAGCAGGGGCGCGCGCAGCCCGCAGCTCTGCCCGCTGAGCTCCAGGAGCCGCCGCTGCCGCTTACACTTAAAGTGAGGTCAGAAGCAGGCGCGCACAGCCAGCAGGAACTGCGCGCCTCCCAGCCGCTGGCCCCCACGCCTCCCTCGGAGAGGGGCGGGACGGGCTGAGGATGGGGCGAGGGCCGCCAGGGCGGGGCGGGGCAAAGGTCTGGCCGCCAATCGGGACGCGCGCCGCCACCGCATTGCCAGGAAGCTGAGGCCACAGGAAGAAGGGCGATGTGCGCTCAGGGCCTGTCAGCGCCCCAGGGCCACCACCTTGTGTCTGACTTCTGGACATGCTGTGGTTCGAGGCCGCGCCCTCTCCCGGGCTACAGTGCCAGGCTCCCACCCCGCACCCGCCATGACCTCTAGCAACATTGCCCAGAGGGCATGGAGTGGAACTGGGATACTGGCTTCCCGGCTGGAGAGTAGCCCACCCTTTTGCTCCCCAATCCCACCTTTAGCCTCAGAACCCCCTTGAATTCCCCTCCAAAACCTCAGGGAAGGGCCAGTGAAGACAGTGTGGGTAGCTCGCCCCCTACAGGACAGTGAAATCCTCCAGGGCACTTTAGCGGGACAAGATGTAGGGACAGTTGGGGATACAATGATAGGGACCATGTTCTGTCTGTGCTCCTTCTCACAGCCTTAAGAAGCCATGGGTAAAGGCAGGTGTTTTGCATAGGGAGTGGACCATGGTACAAGCCGAATGGGAATTCAAACCCATGACCTTCGACTTGGAAGAATACTCCAACCCCTAGGAAGGATCCTGTTCCCTAAGCTTGTACAATTAGGGACACTCCAGTTACTTGATGACAGTTTTAGGGTGGTAGGGCAGGCTTCACCCTGAGAACATCACAGAATGTACTGATGTGGGGTGGGAAGTGGGGGATACCCACGAGAACCAGAGGGAGAGCATGGTGGGGGGGGGCGCATATTATGCCTGATGGTTCTCAGAGAGTACTCTAACCAACAGCTGACTGATCACAGACACAACTGGGCCAATAAATCATCTGAATTAGGACATTTTCGTCTATATCTCATTTAGAAATTCTCAGCCGTATTTTAAAAACCCAGAGGTTCTTAAAATCACACCCTCTAACTCCCCAAGGCAAGAGGCATGGTTACTGCTGCTGCCAACAATACAACCTAGAGAAACTTTACAAAAACCTTTTTGTGTGTTTGAAAAGGAGGGAATTTGAGGGACATTGTAAACTCAACATGGGAAATAAAAGTGGTCTCCTACTGCCATAGGACAGTAGACCAGTCAATCTTTTTAAGGCTCCCATGTACAAATCTGCTGTATGAGGTGGCAGCTGGGTTAAGACATTATGTATTTCTTCTGGTATTTTACCAGCACTGCCTGTGAATAAGTTCAGCCTTCAAAAATAGCTGTGCCAGTGGGTAACTTTTATTCCTGCGCTAGGCAATAAATTACAATCCCAAAACTCTGCAACTCTCTGCCACTTTCCACTGTTGTGAACATCCTTCCATTTAGTGTCTCAGGGACACACCTATCTCAGCATGTATAACTCGAGGGTATTGTGTTATAGTACAGGCTCTCCTTCACAAGGCAATTTTCTGATCCCTCTGCCTCTCTTCCCACCTATAAGTCCTTTTGTTCTTCTCTGAAATTGAACAATATTCCCAGTGACTTTTCAAGGTTTAGGGAAACTTGGTCTCTGTGATGTCTCGGGAAATTAAAAGAAAGTAGTATTTTTCCTTGGCATAATATAGTACCAGTCAAACGAATCAGTGTGTTTAACATACAAACACATACACACACACAGACACACACACACACACAGACACACAGACACATACACACACACAGACACATACACACACACAGAGACACATACACACACAGACACACACACACAGAGACACACACACCTACATGCACACACACAGACACACACAGACATACACAGACACACACACACACAGACACAGACACACACAGACACACACACACAGAGACACACAGACACACACACACAAAGGCACAGACACACAAGCACATACACACACAGACACACACTCAGAGACACACATAGACACATAGACACACAGACAAACACAGAAATATGTACGCATACACATACAGACACACACAGACACACACACACAGTTACATACACACACACAGACACACACAGAGACTCAGACACAGAGACACAACAAAGGGACACACACACAAAAACATACACACACAGACACACACACACAGACAGACATGAACATAATTTAAGGTTTAAATGTTGAACAGGAATCAAGAGAACACTACCCACTCCTTTGTATGTGGTGCTGAGGATTGAATCCAAGGCCTTGAACTTATAGGCAAGTGCTTGAACACAGAGTTACTACCCCAGCCCTCATTTACATATTTTTAATGCATCCAGAAAAGAAGATGCTGGTATTACCATTACAGACACGGACACCACTAAGTTTATTTTTAAAAATACCTGAAATATCTATTTCTAAAAATAATTCTTGTTGGGCATGGTGTCACATCCCTTTAGCCCCAGCACTCAGGAGTCAGAGACAGGTTGGTCTCTATGAGTTTAAGGACAGCCAAGTCTACAAAGTGAGTTCCAGGATACCCAGGGCTCTATACAGACTCAAAAAATATATAATAATTCTCAAAGATAAAATTGTCCTAAAACTGAATGGAGACAATATACAATTTCACTTATCCCATACCATACAAACATTTATGTTTTGCTGTAAAATATAAATGCCATTGATCATACAGTATTCTTTTAGACCTCACTAGGGGCTGGCTCAAAAGGCATGCCATGTAAAACTATGTTACTTTTAAAGTCTGAGAAATTATGAATCCATATATATTTGATCCTATATTTTTCATATAGAAGACTATAGTCCTATTATTTTTTTTTACCTTGGGTGTACTGGTCTGTTTCTGTGGCTATAATATACCTGAGGTTGAAATTTTTGAAGAAGAGGAGGTTGGCTAGGATGTTGCCCAAATGGTATATTGTTAGTGCTTGTCTGGAATATATAGAGCCTGTGGGTTCATCTCTACACCAGGAGAAAATAAGAACAGCAAGGGGAGTGGGGGAGGGGGGAGTTAGCTAGCGGTTTTGGAAGCTGCCCTGGTTAGTTTTGTCAACTGGAGACAAACCTAGACATAACTGGAAGGAGAATCTCAGTCAAGGAATTGTTTCCATCAGATTGGGATTAAGACATATCTGTATGACATTTTCATGATTATTAATTGATATAGATGGGCCCAGTCTACTGTGGGTGGCACAATTCCTAGGCAGGTGATCCTGGCCTGTGTAAGAAAGGGGCTAAGTAAATCAAGGAAGGCAAGCCTGTAAGCATCACACCTCCACAGTCTCTGCTTCAGCTCCTGCCTCCAGTTCCTGCCTTGGCTTTCCTGAATGATGGTCTAGAACCTGTAGCCGAGTTAAACCTTTCCTTCCTTGAGTTCGATTTAATCAGTGTTTTATCACAGCACAGAAAATAAACTAGGACAGAGGTGTACAGTCTAAGATCAAGCAGCCCCTTCCATGTAGCTTCATGTATGTGGTAGCATAATGTTGACATTATTTACTTGTAAGATTGATCACGGGCTGGAGGCCAGAAAAACAGACATCAAACTTCCTACTTTAGAACTCGCTTGAATGAGAACTAATGGAGGTTCCCAAGAAAACTCCCTTAATTGCTTCCAAGGATAGTACCCTCAGTGCCCTAACTCCTCCTAGTCCCCACCTGAGCTCCACCATGACACCAAGGCCAAGGCTCCAATACGAGGACCATTAGGGGACAAACCACATCAGAGCAGTAGCAGAGAGGAAAAGGGTTTGTTATCCCAGAAGTTGGGATAAGCAAGAACTATGCGTAAATTCATACAAGTTCACTTCAGATCAGTTTTATTTTGTTTTTGTTTTTGTTTTTTGAGACAGGGTTTCTCTGTGTAGCCCTGGCTGTCCTGAAACTCACTTTGTAGACCAGGCTGGCCTCTAACTCAGCATCCTCTCAACAGTTCTTCTTGAGGTAATGGAAGCTAGCAGACAGGCCTTTGTTGGGGAAGTGTTACTAGATCCTTTCAGGGAAGAAAATACTGGAAGTCTGGCTTCTATCCTCTCTCTGATTCCCCTCTGTCCTGCTGTGAACATCTCCCCTACCCTGCATTGTTCCACCACGATGTCTTCCCTCACCTACAGGCCCCAAACCAGCAAGACCAAAGGACAGAAACCTCTAATCCTGTGAGCCAACTAAAGCTTCATCCTTTACTCAATTCATCTAAGGAAACCAAAGGAAGAAGGATAGAAAAGCCCGTGCCTGGTGCCCAGTAAGATTGGCTAACAGCCCATTTTCCAGAGGAATGTTCTGCCTCTAGTTATTCCCAAGAACGTGAGATTTCTCATTGTCCAGCCAAGGGAAAAGGTAATGTTCTCAGCTCTGGAATTTTCCGGAGGCTTGGCTTGTTTAACACAGACATATCCATTTTGATTGCAGTTAATTTGTAAATAATTACTCTTGGAATGAACAGGTCTGAGTCTTAAAGGAACTTTGTGGTAAACAATGCAATAAAATAGGGACACCCACAAGGACCCGTGATGATGTGAACAGGGAAATGTCACTGGGACTTTCACCTCCACCTCATGGAGTACTTACCCCAGAATGTTGTTAAAGCAAGCCATTTACACCTCAAGGTGAGAGACAGCCACATGTATGGGTCACTCACCTCACGGTTTGTGCTTTGGGGACAAAGGCAGGGAAGGATTTGGCAGCACACAATTAAACACAGATGGAAACTTAGATCTGGGGGTCAATCTTTTGCTGGTGTGCCCAAAGACCAGAGAGGGTGTCAGATCCCCTTGAACTGGAGTTACAGATAGTTGTTTTGTTTTTTTTTTTGTTGTTGTTGTTTTTGTTTTTTGTTTTTGTTTTGTTTTGTTTTCAAGACAGGGTTTCTCTGTATAGCCCTGGATGTCCTGGAACTCACTCTGTAGACCAGGCTGGCCTCGAACTGAGAAATGCACCTGCCTCTTCCTCCCAAGTGTTGGGATTAAACGAATGTGCCACCACTGTCTGGCCAGATAGTTGTAAGCCACCATGTGGGTGCTAGGAACTGAACCCCATTCCTCTGGAAGAGCAACAAGTATTTTTAACAGCCAAGTCATCATTTCTCCACCCCACACCTATCTTTAAAACACACTCACATACATGCACACACATGTACAAGTCCACACATACACATGTACACACACACATGCACAAGTGCACACATATACATGCACACATACACACACATTTTAAAGTTTTTGTCATTATTTTATGTGGCTGTTTTGCTTTCATGTATTTCTGTGCACCACAGGCATGCAGTGCTCTCAGAGACCAGAGAGGGCATCACATCCCCTGGATCTGGAATGATAGATGATTGTAAACTTCTGTGCTGGGAGTTGAACCTGCTCTCAACCTCTGAATCATGCCCCCTTTAAAAGGTGTTCTTCCACTGAGCTATGTCCTAGATGTGCTCATGTCTACACCACGAGTCTCTGCTCTAGTGTTCACGATCCCATTATCCATGTTTTGTGTTTGTTTCTGAAAAGAAAGAAAATACTGTAGGAAGCTCATCCTTGGGCCCAGACACTTGTGTTTGTTCTTAGTTTTTTGAGACAGGGTCAACTTTGTAGCCTGGATAGCCTGGAATTTTCTTGTAGACCAGGCTGGCCTCAAACTCACAGAGATTTGCCTGCCTCTACCTTCCTGAGTTCTGGAATTAAAAGTACGTGCCATCATGCCCAGTTTAGGCCTCAACATTTGACAATGTGTGTATTCTGGATCACCTTTATGACTGACTTTAAAAAATGAATGACAAGCAGACCTATCCTCAGCTTATTTTACAGAACAGTACACAAAGACTGTTCATTTTGTCATTTTAATAAAGTCTGTAGACTCTCCGTGCGGAAATAAAGTAGACAGTCCTAGATAAAGGAGCCTTAAACTGGAGTCTCTGGGGGCTAGTCAGGTGAGCTCTGCCACACAGTCAGGAAAGCTGGGTTTGGGAACTTGTGTATATGGTAGAAATACTACATGGTTGTATGTCACTGTGCATCTCTTCCCAGTTCAATAGTCTGGCAGCTTGAAATTGCTTCGTAGGAGTATTTACACCAGAGAAATGAGCAGCCACTGATTGTGACTGGAGTTCTTACTTAACTGATTGTCTAAGCCAAACAAGGCAGGGGAGTGTTGTGAATTTGTTGAGGATTATATTCACAGGCAGGCACATCTGAGCCACCGCATTGTGAGTAGCAAAGAGGTTTGAGGGAAAACGCTGCCAATCCTCTCTGTTATAGCAAGGAGGCCACAGGTGTCATGGGCAGATGAAGTTACACCAGACATCTTTACCAGCCTTGCTTGCTCATTAACATAAACAAATGTTAACTGACATTGATGTCAGAAAGAGACTCATCTGTCAATGACAGCAGCTACTTCTTTGCTGACTGAGTTGGATAATAAGCATTTCTACGTCTTATTTTGTCCAGACATGGTTAAACTGCAAGTTGGGTATTGATGCAAGCACTTGGCAAAAATCAATAGAGGCATCTATGAGAATCAATTAGCTACACAGGCTTCACTATAGAGTAGCTAATATCTCTGAATGCTTTCCAGGTTGTGTGCTGTCCAGTGTTTATGTCAGCAAACATAAAGTAAGTATATTTATGGATATACACACACATTTATTTTCAGAGCCTAGGCTTTCAGTATTTACCAGCCCACTTTGAATACATTTCTATCTTTCTTAGCAACAGACAGAGCAGGGGCCCTCCCAACTCTGATTCATGTTCCTGGAATTAAATACATATAGGATTAAAGCCCTGGTACACTGAAATGCAAGCAAAGGCAACTAGTGTTAATAAATATTACTTGTCTTTCAGCAATTAAGGGAA
The DNA here is from genome assembly GCF_978045245.1 of Mus caroli. Taxonomy (NCBI): domain Eukaryota; kingdom Metazoa; phylum Chordata; class Mammalia; order Rodentia; family Muridae; genus Mus; species Mus caroli. The sequence goes on along the minus strand of NW_028227269.1, from coordinate 20,644,595 downwards.
TGCCATTTGTTGTTTTCAAGCTCTTAGAATAATACAAACAAGTGCCAGCAGAGGGCAGGGTTTGTTTTCATGGGAAAGCAAAACAAACTAAAAAAAAAAAGAGTTTAATTAGCACTCCATATGCAGATAGCTTTTGCTAAAGCTTTTAAAGAGTGCTTGCAATACTTTATTTTTTTTTTCTTAGATCACAGCACTCTCTTCATTGCTGGGTGTGGTGGTGCATGCCTGTGATCCCAACACCAGTGAGGCTGAGTGCGAAGCTTAGGAATTTGAAGCTACAAATTCTGGGCAGCAGAGCCTATTAGAAGCCAGACATAGTAAGATCCTGTTTCTAGACAACAAAACAAGGAAACAAACAAACAAAAAAATCCCTCTTCCTTCAGCGTGTGGATGCATTCATAGGTTTCTCTCCCTCTCCTTTAGATGGGGCAGCCATTTCTCCAGTGTTTTCCTATTGTCTATGAAATAAAAGTGAAGCTCTCGATTCTACTCTAGCCCTTCCCCCAATCCTTCTGCCAGCTACCCTCTAACCTCTAAGCACCTCCAAACCCTGCCTGCCTGTGTAGGGGCCTTCCACTAAGAATAACTTTGACAGGTTCAGTAGGACTCAGCCATGAATGACTGGAAAACTTTTTTTATTATGCATTTCATAACGTGCACATAGTACATAATATGCTGCATAACCTTCTAACAGGAACAGATGAACATAGCTGAGTGATTTTTCTCATCAGCCAGGAAAACACTTCCTTAGTCAATGTTCTCCAGGCCCTTGGGACTGAACTTGAGCAGCTCTGTTTCCTTGCCCCTGTTGGTGAAATTGTGGATGTATGCAGTGGACACCCCAGGGATGATCAAGCACACCCCCATAATGGCGAGTCCAGGGAGAATCTAGAACCAAAACTCCACACCATTACTCACACTCCAACCCATCACTGGCTCCTCAGAGGTGACCCAGCTTTATCTCTCTTCCCCTGAGAAACTTTCTTGACCACACCATTCATTCACCTGTAGAGAGTTGAGAAGTTGCAACACTCACCCAAGAGCCCCACACTAAAGCATCTGAAGTACACTAGACCTGCTCAGCAGAGTGTCAGCCACATCCTTGAGACTTCAAGCTGCCCTTCCCCAGAGCTCACAGCGCCTCTGTGTTTCCCCACTGAGAGCAGCTCTGCTCCTCATTGGCTTCCTGTAGGACGAGCTAGCTAGCTTCTGACCCTGGAACATTGTTGTGAGCTTCCTCATCTTCACACAACTTCATAACCTCGCACCAAATCCTTGGCCTGGAACACTTTCTTTTTCTTGACTGCTTGGGAAGTGTCTTGGTCAACTTTCAGAATCAACCCCAAACCTGAGCCTGAGGGTCCAGCTCTTTTCAATTCTTTCTCAGCCTGTCTGGGAAAAATTGGTGGTCTTGGCTACTCTCCTTCCTTGAAGCATTAAGCAGAGAATCTGTAAGGCAGCAGAAAAGAAACAGAACAAAGCACAGCACTAAGATCTTGGCACATGGGGGCAGTGGGGAGGTACATCCACTTGGAGACTGGAAAGAGGAAAGGGATGAGAAACTGTCAGAGGTTAGACCAGGAGGGGGATAATTACTGGACTGTAGAAAAAAGAATTGTTATTAATAAGAATAATAGATCTTGGTGCACAGTGAGATGCCTACCACCCTTTTCTCTGCCTGTCTCCACCTTCACTGACATGTGAAGTGATTGGTTTTTGGCCAAATATTGAGTCAGACAAGGTGAGAGCACTCATTTCACTGAACTTACAATACATCTCAACCCTAATCTGTTCTAGAAGCTTCCATTATAGAATGATTTGCACTTATCGCTAAAGCATCTGCTTCTTAATATTTATTTATTTATTTATTTATTTATTTATTTATTTATTTATTATATGTAAGTACACTTATATGTAGTTGTCTTCAGACCCTCCAGAAGAGAGCATCAGGTTCTGTTACCAATGGTTGTGAGCCACCATGTGGTTGCTGGGATTTGAACTCAGGACCTTTGGAAGAGCAGTCGGCACTCTTAACCACTGAGCCAACTCACCAGCTCCAGAATCTGCTGCTTGATGCTCACCTCTTTTACTCAGCTTCTGGGAAGCTCTAAAATGGGGCAGACACAGAGTAGGACCTCCATAAATTTCATATGTCTTTTTGAGATTGGGTCTTTCTATGGACTCCATAACCATTACTAGAAAACTAATTGCATGGCACCACTTAGCTTTTGGAAGGCAGAATGTGAGGCGACATGAAATCCTTACTGAGAAAGCCATTGGTCTGCCATCTGCCAAGACAGAATGGGGTCTTCACCCATGATAGGTTAAGTAAGCTGCTCAAGTAGTCTGGGAAACTTATTTACAGAGGAATGAACATGCTGGTTGCGAGGGTGGTGATTGAACCACCTTGCACTTCCCCACACTGCCCCCAGTCAGACACAGTAACTTTCAAGTCTCCTCCTCCTCCATGTTGGAAGCCTAAGGCTCAAGATGACAGCCATGAACACAGTTCCATATGAATAAAGGAACCCCTGCCTCAATCTGTGGTGTGCCAACTGTGGTCTGGAGAGCAGCAGCTGCCTGGGAGCCTGGTAGAAATGCAGAACTCACTCCTACCAAGACTTAGGGAGACCTCGAGCTAACTCGTTTGCACTTAACCTTTGAGAGATGTTTTTCTAGCTTACACAGGCATACACCAAAAACAAGGACTTTGTTTTCTCATCTTGTCAGAAGGGTTCAATTTCAAAGCATGCGAATTCTATTGTACTATTGGGATTTAATCTAAGAAAAATCAGAGGTTTGGGTCTCGATCATAAGAATGTGTCATTTTGAAGTTGTGTGTATGTGTGTGTTTAGGCTCATGTGTCTCCCAGGTTTTCCTCTAAATTGATACATAGCTAAGGATAACTTTGAACTCCTGAGCCTCCTGCCTCTACTTCTCATATGTGGGAATACACTCTATGCACAGTTTATTTTGTTCTGGGGTCAGGGCGGGGGCAGGGGTGGGTGGAGTTACAAGTCATAGTTTTGTGCATGCTGGAGAAGGACTCTATCACTGAGCTACATCTACAGTCCTCCTATGAGTCCTTTTGAGAGAAACAAAATGAGGTGACAAAATAATAACTGGGGCAAGGGCAGGACATAACCATTGGCAGTCAGAAAAGGTTTCCTAGAGGAAGCAACTTTTGAGCTAAGTCTGAGATGAAGAGAAGAAACAGCTGAGCCTAAGGGGCTGGGGAGAGTCCTCCAAAGGAATGTAGAGAGCCAAGGCCCTGAGGTGGGAACTTGTTAGCTGTGAGAAAGAAGGCCTTACATGGGTGTTGCGGCCTGCCCGCAGTCCACAACACGAACGGTTCAACTGAGAATGGCAGTTCGCTGAAAAGAGAGGAATCTAGACGGGGCAGAAGAAACAATGGAGCCAAGACAACAAGTTCTGATCAAGGCTCAATTTTACTATTTTCAGACACTCAGTTATAAAGGAAGGGGGAGGGAACCCAACTTCCCGCAAAGTAACTCAGGGTCCAGTAGCAGGACGAACACGTGTGTGCCTCCAGGCAGCAAAGGCAGGTTCCAACAGTAGGCGTGGCAGGACGAATGAGCACGTAGCTCCACCCTTGAGCAAGCAGGTTCCAGGCTGGGGGAAGGGAGGCCACACATGGGTTAGAGTCCTTCCCGCAAAGGAAAAGAAAGCCTATCCCATCCTGCCATATTCAGTTATTCGTGGTTGCGAGGAGGACCACAAACCTGGAAGGAGATGAGAGGAAGGGAAAGAAAGCAGGAGACCAAGCAAATTTGTCCAGGTCTCGTTTATTATGCTGAGGTGCTTTCTTTTTAAAGCATACATCTCGGGGAGTAGGGGAGGGGTCGAGGGGGAATTTTACAAAGAACAAAGAAGTGGGCATCTGCTGACATGGGGGGCGAAGTCAGGAACCAGGCAGAGGGAATCTGCTGACATGGGGGCGAAGTCAGGAACCAGGCAGCGGGCACTCTGCACCTTATCTTCGGGACATAGATCCTCCTTGACAGCCTTGGGTGTCAGACTGGGCTCAGGCATAACTCCTGGCCTTGGATGGCATGGGAGTTCAGGAAGAGATAGGGAAGAGGGGACTATAATTCAGCTTTTACAGCCTCAGGTGTCAGGAAGGGAATAGGGAGGAGGGGATGATAACCAGCTCCTATCAAAGGCCATTTCGCCTAGGGAGATTGTGAAGGGCATGCTTTCTCACGGGATGGTCTCTGACAAAAGCCAGTGCTGCAGACATTGGCAGGCACTGACTGCACAGGGATCTAGAACCTTCTAGAGTGTGGTTTTTCATGTCTGCAACTAACACAACTGTCCTTTCACTTTAAAAACAAAGAAGACTTGACTCTGGGATGATGGCTCAGCAGGTAAAGCGGTCACTGCTCCAGCATGGGGATCCCTAACACTCGGGTACAAACTAGGTGTGGCAGCTTTTCATCCCGTTGTTGATAGACAGAGGCAGGAGAATCCCAGGGACACACTGCTCAGCACTGTAGCCAATTGGTGAGCGTCAGGTTGAGCAAGAGACCCTGTCTAAGCTTAACAAGACAAGAGGGCAGGGGAGCAATGAAAGGGGATATCCAACAATCCAATGTTAACAGTACTCCAGAAACTCACACACATGCATACACAACACACTACACTCACACACACACACACACACACACACACACACACACTAATATTCCTTTGGCTGCTTGTAGAGAAATGATATCATGGGTTAAGGGTGGAGCCAAAAAAAAAATGGTAAAACACTTATTAGTGATAGAAAGTCAGATTACATCCACCTGTTAAATTAATTACCTTATGTTATTTGTACAAAATGACAGGGTTCATTATGAAATTATACATGGGTGTGCTTTGGCAGCACACATCAAGGAAGTAAAGGTAGGAGCCACAGTGGGCTCCAGATAAAGGGGGTTCCTCACAGTGCTGGCCTTGCTGCCTGCTGCTAAGCAAGCAAGCGATGGAGGTGGGCATTGTTATGAGCTACAGGCCTCAGAATGCAAGAATTAGAAGCTTTTGTTGAATGCTGGGTTTTAAGAGCCTATCAGAGCTCTGGAAGAATCCCTCCTGACCAAGCACTAACTTTTCATTGGATTCTTAATTCTCATCATGTGTCTCCTCCAAGACCAATCTGGGACTTCCTAAAAGCTTTGCTGAAAAATAGCTGGCACAGTCAACTGCATGTTACTCACTGACTAATTAATTAATCACTAATTAATTACTCACTAATTAAGAAAATTCCCTACATCGCTTCTCGGCCTTCTGGCTAAGATAAAGTGAAGAAAATTCCCTACAAACTTGCCTACAGGTTATATAAAGTATATGATTTGTATAGGTAGAGAATACATATCTGGAGATATACATATACACAGATATGAATATGTGTGTATATCCATCTACAAATATTATCGCAATCAAAATCGTAAATCAAATGGGTTGGGGTATAGCCTAAAAAAATTTAGGAATGACTGAAAATTCATATTAAAGTTCAGTGGAAACAGTAGACTATTTAGCATGCAACAAACCCTGTGTCTTAGTTAGGGTTCCTGTTGCTGAGACAAAATACCATGACCAAAGCTGGTGATGGTACACACCTTTCATCCAGCACATGGGAGGCAGAGGCAGGCAGATTTTTCAGTTTGAGGTCAGCTTTGTTTACAGAGGGAGTTCTGGGGCTGCTGGACCTACATGGAGAAACTGGTCTCTGTCTCCAAAAACAAACAAAACAACCCCAAACAAACCAAAGAACAAAAGCAAATAGGGAAGGAAAGGAAAGGGTTAATTCCATCTTTTGCTTCCACATCACTGTTCCTTGTTAAAGGAAGTAGGGGCAGGAACTCAGGGCAGGTACTGAAGCAGAGGCCAGTGAGAAGGGCTACTTACTGGCTTCTTCTTCATGACTTGCTCGGCCTGCTTATACATTCCAGGACCACCTGCCCAGAGATGCCCAAATGGGTAGGGCCTAACCCTAATAGTGACTAATTAAGAAAATGCCCTACAGTCTTGCCTACAGGTCAGTTTTGTAGAGGCATTACTTAAAAATTATGGTTCACTCTTCCAGCTTGCGTCAAGTTCATATACTAAAAGAGATAGATGAATAAATAAATACATTTACCCAGGAAACCCTGGTTTCATCCCCAATACCACAAAATAGGAAAGTAGATAATGGTTGACAAATATAGATTATAGATGATAGTGGTGAATAATAGAAGACAGATGAGCAGATAGATTGATAGATAAATTATAGATAGATAGATAGATAGATAGATAGATAGATAGATAGAGAAGAAGATAGAAAATAATGATATAGGTGATAGGTAAAAGACAATAGAAGAGAGATGGATGACAGATATGATACTATCTATAGATGATTGGGAATAATAAGGTACATGACCAGCAGATGAAGAGGTAAGAAAAGAGAAGACAGAGCTAGGTAGATAACAAAGACAATAGATAAATAAAGTAGCCGAGCATGATCGTCTGATTCTTTTTTTTTTTTAATTAGGTATTTTCCTCAATTGCATTTCCAATGCTATCCAAAAAGTCCCCAATACACCCCCCTCCCCACTCCCCTCCCCACCCCTTGGCCCTGGCATTCCCCTGTACTGGGGCATATAAAGTTGGCAAGTCCAATGGGCCTCTCTTTCCAGTGATGGCCCACTAGGCCATCTTTTGATACAAATGCAGCTAGAGTCAAGAGCTCTGGGGTACTGGTTAGTTCATAATAATGTTCCACCTATGGGGTTGCAGTTCCCTTTAGCTCCTTGGGTACTTTCTCTAGCTCCTCCATTGGGGGCCCTGTGATCCATCCAATAGCTGACTGTGAGCATCCACTTCTGTGTTTGCTAGGCCCCGGCATTTTCTCACAAGAGACAGCTATATCTGGTTCATTTCAGCAAAATCTTGCTAGTGTATGCAATGGTGTCAGCGTTTGGAAGCTGATTATGGGATGGATCCCTGGACATGGCAGTCTTTAGATGGTCCATCCTTTCTTCACAGCTCCAAACTTTATCTCTGTAACTCTTTCCATGGGTGTTTTGTTCCCAATTCAAGAAGGGGCACAGTGTCCACACTTTGGTCTTCGTTCTTCTTGAGTTTCATGCGTTTAACAAATTGTATCTTATATCTTGGGTATCCTAAGTTTTTGGGCTAATATCCACTTATCAGTGAGTACATATTGTGTGAGTTCCTTTGTGAATATGTTACCTCACTCAGGATGATGCCCTCCAGATCCATCCATTTGCCTAGGAATTTCATAAATTCATTCCTTTTAATAGCTGAGCAGTACTCCATTGTGTAAATGTACCACATTTTCTGTATCCATTCCTCTGTTGAGGGGCATCTGGGTTCTTTCCAGCTTCTGGCTATTATAAATAAGGCTGCTATGAACATAGTGGAGCATGTGTCCTTCTTACCGGTTGGAACATCTTCTGGATATATGCCCAGGAGAGGTATTGCTGGATCCTCTGGTAGTATTATGTCCACTTTTCTGAGGAACCGCCAAACTGATTTCCAGAGTGGTTGTACCAGCTTGCAATCCCACCAACAATGAAGGAGTGTTCCTCTTTCTCCACATCCTCGCCAGCATCTGCTGTCACCTGAATTTTTGATCTTAGCCATTCTGACTGGTGTGAGGGGGAATCTCAGGGTTGTTTTGAGTTGCATTTCCCTGATGATTAAGGATGTTGAACATTTTTTCAGGTGCTTCTCTGCCATTCGGTATTCCTCAGGTGAGAATTCTTTGTTCAGTTCTGAGCCCCATTTTTTAACGGGGTTATTTGATTTTCTGGAGTCCACCTTCTTGAGTTCTTTATATATATTGGATATTAGTCCCCTATCTGATTTAGGATAAGTAAAGATCCTTTCGCAATCTGTTGGTGGTCTTTTTGTCTTATTGACGGTGTCTTTTGCCTTGCAGAAGCTTTGCAACTTTATGAGGTCCCATTTATTGATTGTCAATATTACAGCACAAGCCTTTGCTGTTCTAATCAGGAATTTTTCCCCTGTACCCATATCTTCGAGGCTTTTCCCTACTTTCTCCTCTATAAGTTTCAGTGTCTCTGGTTTTATGTGGAGTTCCTTAATCCACTTAGATTTGACCTTGGTACAAGGAGATAGGAATGGATCAATTTACATTCTTCTACATGATAACCGCCATTTGTGCCAGCACCGTTTGTTGAAAATGCTGTCTTTTTTCCACTGGATGGTTTTTGCTCCCTTGTCAAAGATCAAGTGACCATAGGTTTGTGGGTTGATCTCAGGGTTCAATTCTGTTCCATTGTTCTACTTGTCTGTCATTATACCAGTACCATGCAGGTTTTTTTTTTTTTTTTATCACAATTGCTCTGTAGTACAGCTTTAGGTCAGGCATGGTGATTCCACCAGAGGTTCTTTTATCCTTGAGAAGAGTTTTTGCTATCCTAGTTTTTTTGTTGTTCCAGATGAATTTGCAGATTGCCCTTTCTAATTCGTTGAAGAATTGAGTTGGAATTTTGATGGGGATTACATTGAATCTGTAGATTGCTTTTGGTAAGATAGCCATTTTTACAATGTTGATCCTGCCAATCCATGAGCATGGGAGGTCTTTCCATCTTCTGAGATCTTCTTTAATTTCTTTCTTCAGGGACTTGAAGTTCTTGTCATACAGATCTTTCACTTCCTTAGTTAAGTCACGCCAAGGTATTTCATATTGTTTGTGATTATTGAGAAGCGTGTTATTTCCCTACTTTCCTTCTCTGCCTGTTTATCCTTTGTGTACAGAAAGGCCATTGACTTGCTTGAGTTAATTTTATATCCAGCTACTTCACCGAAGCTATTTATCAGGCTTAGGAGTTCTCTGGTGGAATTTTTAGGATCACTTATGTATACTATCATATCATCTGCAAAAAGCGATATTTTGACTTCTTCTTTTCCGATTTGTATCCCCTTGATCTCCTTTTGTTGTCTAATTGCTCTGGCTAGGACTTCAAGTACAATGTTGAATAGGAAGGGAGAGAGTGAGCAGCCTTGTCTAGTCCCTGATTTTAGTGGGATTGCTTCCAGCTTTTCACCATTTACTTTGATGTTGGCTACTGGTTTGTTGTATATTGCTTTTATCATGGTTAGGTATGGGCCTTGAATTCCTGATCTTTCCAAGACTTTTATCATGAATGGGTGTTGGATTTTATCTAATGCTTTATCAGCATCTAACGAGATGATCATGTGGTTTTTGTCTTTGAGTTTGTTTATATAATGGATTACATTGATGGATTTTCGTATATTGAACCATCCTTGCATCCCTGGGATGAAACCTACTTGGTCAGGATGGATGATTGTTTTGATGTGTTCTTGAATTCGGTTAGCGAGAACTTTATTGAGGATTTTTGCATCAATATTTATAAGGGAAATTGGTCTGAAGTTCTCTATTTTTGTTGGGTCTTTATGTGGTTTAGGTATCAGAGTAATTGTGGCTTCATAGAATGAGTTGGGTAGAGTACCTTCTGTTTCTATTTTGTGGAATTGTTTGTGAAGAACTGGGATTAGATCTTCTTTGAAGGTTTGATAGAACTCTGCACTAAACCCATCTGATCCTGGGCTTTTTTTGGTTGGGAGACTATTAATGACTGCTTCTATTTCTTTAGGGGATATAGGGCTGTTTAGATCATTAACCTGATCTTGATCTAACTTTGGTACCTAGTATCTGTCTAGAAACTTGTCCATTTCATCCAGGTTCTCCAGTTTTGTTGAGTATAGCCTTTATAGAAGGATCTGATGGTGTTTTGGATTTCTTCAGGGTCTGTTGTTATGTCTCCCTTTTCATTTCTGATTTTGTTAATTAGAATACTTTCCCTATGCCCTCTAGTGAGTCTGGCTAAGGGTTTATCTATCTTGTTGATTTTCTCAAAGAACCAGCTCCTCGATTGGTTGATTCTTTGAATTGTTCTTCTTGTTTCCACTTGGTTGATTTCACCCCTGAGTTTGATTATTTCTTGCCGTCTACTCCTCTTGGGTGAATTTGCTTCCTTTTGTTCTAGAGCTTTTAGGTGTGTTGTCAAGCTGCTAATGTGTGCTCTCTCTAGTTTCTTTTTGGAGGCACTCAGAGCTATGAGTTTTCGTCTTAGAAATGCTTTCAATGTGTCCCATAAGTTTGGGTATGTTGTGGCTTCATTTTCATTAAACTCCAGAAAGTCCTTAATTTCTTTCTTTATTCCTTCCTTGACCAAGGTATCATTGAGAAGAGTGTTGTTTAGTTTCCACGTGTGTGTTTGCTTTCTATTATTTATTTTGTTATTGAAGATCAGTCTTAGTCCATGGTGATCTGATAGGATGCATGGGACTATTTCAATATTTTTGTATATGTTGAGGCTTGTTTTGTGACCAATTATGTGGTCAATTTTGGAGAAGGTACCATGAGGTGCTGAGAAGAAGGTATATCCTTTTGTTTTAGGATAAAATGTTCTGTAGATATCTGTCAGATCCATTTGTTTCATAACCTCTGTTAGTTTCACTGTGTCCCTGTTTAGTTTCTGCTTCCATGATCTGTCCATTGGTGAAAATGGTGTGTTGAAGTCTCCCACTATTATTGTGTAAGGTGCAATGTGTGCTTTGAGCTTTACTAAAGTATCTTTAATGAATGAGGCTGCCCTTGTATTTGGAGCATAGATATTCAGAATTGATAGCTCCTCTTGGAGGATTTTACCTTTGATGAGAATGAAGTGCCCTTCCTTGTCTTTTTTGATGACTTTGGGTTGGAAGTCAATCTCATCAGATATTATAATGGCTACCCCAGCTTGTTTCTTCCTACCATTTGCTTGGAAAATTGTTTTCCAGCCTTTCATTCTGAGGTAGTGTCTATCTTTTTCTCTGAGATGAGTTTCCTGTAAGCAGCAAAATGTTGGGTCCTGTTTCTGTAGCCAGCCCGTTAGTCTATGTCTTTTTATTGAGGAGTTGAGACCATTGATATTAAGAGATATTAGGGAGAAGTAATTGTTGCTTCCTTTTATTTTTGTTGTTAGAGTTGCTGTTCTGTTCTTGTGGCTGTCTTCTTTTAGGTTGAGGGATTACCTTCTTGCTTTTTCTAGGACTGGTTTCCGTCCTTGTATTGGTTTTTTACTGTTATTATCCTTTGAAGGGCTGGATTCGTGGAAAGATAATGTGTGAATTTGGTTTTGTCGCGGAATACTTTGGTTTCTCCATCTATGGTAATTGAGAGTTTGGCTGGGTATAGTAGCCTGGGCTGGAAATTGTGTTCTCTTAGTTTCTGTATAACATCTGTCCAGGCCCTTCTGGCTTTCATAGTCTCTGGTGAAAAATCCGGTGTAATTCTGATAGGCTTGCCTTTATATGTTACTTGACCATTTTCCCTTACTGCTTTTAGTATTCTATCTTTATTTAGTGCATTTGTTGTTCTGATTATTATGTGTCGGAAGGAATTTCTTTTCTGGTCCAGTCTATTTGAAGTTCTGTAAGCTTCTTGTATGTTCACGGGCATCTCTTTCTTTAGGTTTGGGAAGTTTTCTTCTATAATTTTGTTGAAGATATTTGCTGGTCCTTTGAGTTGAAAATCTTCATTCTCATCTACTCCTATTATCCGTAGGTTTGGTCTTCTCATTGTGTCCTGGATTTCCTGGATGTTTTGAGTTAGGACCTTTTTGGATTTTGTATTTTCTTTGATTGTTGTGCCGATGTTCTCTATGGAGTCTTCTGCATCTGAGATTCTCTCTTCCATCTCTTGTATTCTGTTGCTGATGCTCGCATCTATGGTTCCAGATTTCTTTCCTAGGGTTTCTATCTCCAGCGTTGCCTCAGTTTGGGTTTTCTTCATTGTCTCTACTTTCCTTTTTAGGTCTTGGATGGTTTTATTCAATTCCATCACCTGTTTGGTCTGGTTTACCTGCAATTCTTTAAGGGATTTTTGTGCTTCCTCTTTAATGTCTTTTACCTGTTAAGCAGTGTTCTCCTGCATTTCTTTAAGGGATTTTTGTGCTTCCTCTTTAATGTCTTCTACCTGTTTAGCAGTGTTCTCCTGCAATTCTTTAAGGGATTTTTGTGCTTCCTCTTTAATGTCTTCTACCTGTTTAGCAGTGTTCTCCTGTATTTCTTTAAGTGTGTTATTAAAGTCCTTCTTGATGTCCTCTACAATCATCATGAGATATGCTTTTAGATCCGGGTCTAGCTTCTCTGGTTTGTTGGGGTGCCCTGGACTGGGCAAAGTGGGAGTGCTGGGTTCTGATGATGGTGAGTGGTCTTGGTTTCTGTTAGTAAGATTATTACATTTACCTTTCGCCATCTGGTAATCTCTGGGGTTAGTTGTTATCGTTGTCACTGTTTAAAGATTGGAGCAGATGCTGTGTTCCACTCACCAGAAGTCTTAAGATCCTGTGGCGGGTGTTGTGGGTAGCTGGCAGGTGTCAACTGACCCTGCGCTCTAGCTACCCCGGTGCTGGTCAGACCGGAAGAGGCTTGTGGCCCTTCTAAGGCCAGTTTTCTGCCTCCCCAACCAAAGCAGTCTCAGGTCCCGTGCGATTGGACTGGAGCAGAAGCTGTGTTCCACTCACCAGAATTCTCAAGATCCTGTGGCGGGTGTCGTGGGTAGCTGGCGGGTGTCAGCCGACCCCACGCCCCAGCCACCCCGGTGCTGGTTAGACAGGAAGAGGCCTGTGGCCCCACTCAGGCCGGCTTTCTGCTTCCCTAACTCGATAGTCTGATTCTTTAACCACAGTACTCAGGGGCCTGAGTCAATAGGATGTTTGTGAGTTCAAAGCAGCCTGATCTAAATACTGAGTGCTAGGATAGGTAGGGCTATTCAGAGAAAGCTTGTCTTGAAAAACTAAAAATAAAAGAAAACCAAAATGCAAATGAAATAGATGACAGGTCTAGATCATAGAAGAAGATATCACAGAGATTGATTGTCATACAGGAGATCTGTAGTTAATAGAGACAGATACTAGAAGATAAGATTAGCTGGAGAAGTAGATGAAGATAGAACAAATATAAGGGAAGGTCTGGTAAGGGAGCATGGGAATTGTTAGACCACAGAATGAGAGGACAGCCTAGTTGGAACTGGGCAAGCTTTCCACATTTCTCCTTTCATAAGGACAGCAGTTATATTAGTTTCTTCCTATTGCTGAGAAAAAAAACCCACCATGATCAGTAGTCCAGAGCTCATGTCTATCTTTTTTCTTCATTTTTCCACAATACTTTTCTTTTTTTTTTTTTAAGAAAATATTCTTTTCATTCCAGTGCAATGGTATTTCACCTGCATGAATGTCTGTGTTAGGCTGTCTGATCTCCTCGATCTAGAGTTACATAGAGTTGTGAACTGCCATGTGGGTGCTCAGTTCGGGATTCATTCCATCAACATCAGCCCCACGTTATTTCAGAAGTATTATCCAAGAATGGGCTATAAACTCCAACACACAGAATAGTCCAGCAAAACCTCCCCTCTCCACCTGTTCAGAATGCTGTGTCTTTTCTCATGGCCAGCCTAGGCCTCTCCACTCCTGGGTTGCCATAGGTACAGTCCTCAGCATCTTTTCTCACCTACTGGGGCTATGGTTGCAATGACCATGGTCCAAGCCATGATCATCTCTTTGGATGTGATCCCGTGCCAGAGCTGCCATGCTGCTGAATTAAAATTCCTCTCCACATGTGTGCTAGGCTTTGAACTCAAGTCATGCTTGCCCGATAAGTACACTTGCCCTGACCTCATTTTCCAAATCTAGATTCTGGGAGGCCTTACTTAGACCTTTAAAATTAGTCTTCAGGAGAGGAGCTCAGGTAGCTTGTATGCTTAATAGGATTTCCAGGATTTTCCATCAAACAAAATTCAGAAGCTTTATGTGGCAGTTAGGTGGAGAAGCTCAAAGCCAGAGTGTTGGGAATTTCTTTTTGAGTGTAGGCAGACAGGGGATCATTCTTGGAGGTAAGTGAGCAGTGAACCCATTCCAGAGCCCACAATCCAGCAAACCTCTGAGGATCCGTCTACAAAATAATGACTCGAGAATAAACATGGCCAAAAAGTAGGGGAAAACACTTGCGACAAAGCCTGGTGACCTAAGTTCAGTTCTCAGAACCAACATGGTAGAAGAGAGAACCAAGTCCTGCAGAGTACCCTCTGATTTCCACATTAGTGTACGCTCACACAAATATAATGAGAAATATTTTTAAGACCAAAAGCGTTCCCAGTGGAGCTGAAAGTGTCTAATATCCATGCTTGGATCACTCCTTTGCTCTCCTGGTATGTGTTTGAGGCAGAGGGATTTGCTTGTAGGATTCTGAACTACCTGTAAGTGAAAGAAATGCCCAAATCACAGAGGCCACCTAGTCCCTACAGACTGTTTTCTCAGTGCAGTGGAATTCCTAGTGTCTGATGCCCTGTGGGGGGCTTTCTTTGCAAAAAGCTTATAGATTGTTTTCCTGAAGCTTTTTGATTTGCTTGGAAAACTAACTCTAGCAGCCTGAGGGTTGGGCATAATCCCCCCAGACAGCAGTGGGGAGCCAGGCACTTTGCCCCCAAACATTCCCTTTTCTGTTAGTGCTTAAAAAACAGGGTTACATTCTGGTTCTGTTTGTTCCGGTACTCCTCTCCTCTCTCTGCTGACCTCTCCCACTCAGCTTGGGCTTCACAGCCAATGCTGATCTCACTGGCTGACTCTGCATTGCATTTTGGTGAGTCCCACATACTAATGCCAAGAAGTGAACGCAGAAGCAACTAGCTCCTGTCCTGGTCAAAGTTTCATAGGGGCTCCCAGCCTCCTCCCCTGGGTAGAACCTCTGAGTGTGTCAAAGAAGGCCCCTGCATGGGCCAGACCTGTAGAAATGTCTGGTTACGCAGGCTCTCTGGGTCCCTCTGAGTAATTAGCTGGAGATGGGAGCCCAGCAAGGCCAAGACCAAGGGATTTGACAGCATGGTTGCCAGCTGATCAATGTGGTCCTTGTCCCTTGTTCCAAAAAAGATGACACAGTGATCCAGCCTGAAGCTTTTAGGAACAAGCAGCATCCCTGGAAGTTGCTGCTCACTACTGTGAACCAGGAAGAGCACTGATGGCAAGCAAGGAGTAACCTCCAACCTTCACTTCTCAGGGGACTCATAGCCCATATAAGCAGGCTTCTCCCTTGTCTGAAGTCTGATCCTACAGATCCTGTCCTGGATAGTTTTATGTCAACTTAACACAAGCTAGAGTCATCTGAGAGGAGAAATCTAGATTTAGAAAAATGCTTCCATAAGATCCAGCTGTGGGCTGGTGAGATGGCTCAGTGGGTAAGAGCACCCGACTGCTCTTCCAAAGGTCCAGAGTTCAAATCCCAGCAACCACATGGTGGCTAACAACCATCCGTAACAAGATCTGACACCCTCTTCTGGAGTGTCTGAAGACAGCTACAGTGTACTTACATATAATAAATAAATAAATCTTTAAAAAAAAACCAGTTATATATCTTCCTTTAAAAAAAAAAAGATCCAGCTATAAGGTATTTTCTTAATGAAGAAATTAAGGCAATTTCATAATTAGATGTGGGAGGGCCCAGCCAATTGTGGGTGCTGTCATCTCTGGGCTGGTGGTCCTGGGTTCTATAAGAAAGCAGGCTGAGCAAGCCAGGAGGAGCAAACCAATAACTAGCACTCTCTCCTTCATGACCTCTGCATCAGCTCCTGACTCCAGGTTTCTGCCCTGCTCAAGTTCCTGTTCTGACTTCCTTTGATGATGAACTGTGAGGTGGAAGCCTAAGCCAAATAAGCCCTTTTCTCCCCTAAGATGCTTTGGTCATGCTGTTTCTGCACAGTAATGGTACCCCTGAATTCAACAGGTCCCTTGTCAGATTAACTATGTGGGGCAGTAAAACATGCTCACTTTCACGGAGGACCGAGTGGTTACCAACCCACAGGGAGTGGATGCTTCTCTTGCCCACTGTTCCCTGTCTTTGTTCTTCTCCCTCTAGTTATCTAAGCAGAAGCTTCAGCACCACGTTCCGGGCTCTTCCTCTTCAACTAATGACAATCAGTAGGTAACGAATCCACGTGTCATTGGATTGGATATTTCAGTTTATTATCCACGGGCACTGTGGTCCTGAGCCCTCATTTCCCACTGTGCCCTTATCCATTTAGGTCTCTCCTCATCTGCAAGTGTTATTTTATAATAAATCTTCCCATCTCTGGGTTAATCAACTTTCCAATCACCCTGTTTACTGAGTGCCAGACTCTTTCCCATAGTGATCCTTCTAAAAATCAAATGTAGTTTTAAGTGGCTCAGTATCTTCCAGGGTCTCCCTACAGTCTACGAATAAACCCCAAATTCTTCAATATGCTCTAAGCGATCCTTCATGGCCCAGAATGCCTGACTGTGCTGCCTCACTTCTCCTCCAACCTTTCTTGAACTCAGAGATTGAACCATAGTCTATTGACTCAGGCATTTCCTCATTCAGTTCCTGCTTTCTTTTTTTAAAGGTGTATCTATTGTATGTATGTATGTATTGTATTGTATGTATGAAAGCCCACCCCTATGCTATGCTTGCTCCACCAAAGCTCACTCAGTCCTGGCTTCAAGTCCCAGCACTGCACAATGTGGGTGTGGGGATGGTACAGGCCTGTCATGCCAGCCCTTGGAGAGTGGAGGCAAGATCAAAGTTCAAGGCCATTTTCCTCCTTGCAGCAAGTTGGAGGTCAGCCATAGTTATATTGAGAACCTATTATTATAAACAAACAAATATATTATAAAGTTTGTATCTACATTACATACCAGGATTCCCCTGGGAAACACTCCCTAGTCATTAGGGATCTATTTTACATGAAACCTGTTACCCTAGGCTCTCTACTGTTATGGATGCTTTAGTGTGGTCTATGGTGTTCATGTCTAAGGGGTTTGCTACCATTCAAATTTATTATGCTTTCAAAAGTACTTGGTAGTTGGGATTGCTTTCAATCTTGTAATTTCATAGCTATCTTTTGAATAGAGTTTAGCATATATAAAATAATTATACTATGCTGCCTGATGATTATTCCTTCAGTTTAAACATCTGCTTAGAAGGATCAGTTCTTGTATAGAGTAATGGTAGTTTTCTATGTCTGAAACACAAGTTCTCAGAAAGAAAAAAAAAGATGGGATTAGTGGCTATGAAAAATTTTTGGTGCTAAAACACTGGTGTCCAAAACTCTGTCTTCAGTTTTTACCAAAATGCTGGACTCAAAGATGAAGAACAGTTGGCATGAGAAGTAGAAAGGAGCCTTCAGAAGATAGACCTGGGTCCTTCAGTCCCACACCTGTTGCTGCTAATGTGAATGGAGCTGATCTCTGACCCTAACCCAGAGGGCTGGATCCCAAGGACTAAGCTGAATAGCAGGAATCATGGTACTGGAATGCTGGCCAGAGGGCCTTTAGCAGGTGAACATTGTTGTAGATCACAGCCCTCTGACCAATAACAGACACCATCTTTATCAGATCAACCATGCATTCTCTCAAGAGACCATCAGAAGCAACCTGTGGAATGCTGACCTTCCCTCAGAAAAGGAGTCCCTGGATCCTTAGGAGAGACTCCAGCTTCTCCTTGCAGGCATTTAATTCATTTCTGCCCTAATTGGACTTAGTCTGGGGCTTAGGGATTGCGAAAGCACAATGGCTGTGGAGGGGATGTAGTTAGATGGGATGTATCAGATGTGCTGTGTGAAGAGTTTCCAGTGCGCCTTTGTCTTAGTTAGGGTTTTACTGCTGTGAACAGACACCATGACCAAGGTAAGTCTTATAAAAAACAACATTTAATTGGGGCTGGCTTACAGGTTCAGAAGTTCAGTCCATTATCAGCAAGGTGGGAGCATGGCAGTATCCAGGCAGGCATGGCGCAGGAGGAGCCGAGAGTTCTATGTCTTCATCCAAAGGCTGCTAGTGGAAGACTGACTTCCAGGCAACTAGGGTGAGGATCTTATACCCACACCCACAGTGACACACCCATTCCAACCAGGTCACACCTATTGCAACAAGGCCACACCTTCAGATGGTGCCCTGGTCCAAGGATATACAAACCATCACAGCCTTCTTAGGATTCACCCGTGTACCTGCTTGTAACTCTTCACCCCCACACTGTAAGGAAATAGTTTGCTTAGTTTGTTTTCTATTGGTGGGATAGACTGCCATTAACAGATGTGACTTGGGGTGGAAACGGTTTATTTCATCTTACAGCTTGTAGTCCATCATGACAGGAAGTCGGGGAGGGAGCTAAAAGCAGGGATCTGGAAGCAGGAACTGAAAAAGAAGCAATGGAAGTATGCTGCTCACTGGCTTGCTCCCATGGATTGCTCAACCTCTTTTCTTATGCTATTCAAGAGCACGAGCTTAGGGGAACACCATCCCTGGTGGGCTGGGTCATCCTCTCTCAATTATCAGTCAGAAAAACCCTGCAGATTTGCATATAGTAAATCTGATGGAGGCATTTTCTCAATTGTGGTTCTTTCTGTTTGACTCCAGCTTGCTTCAAGTTGAGAAAAAACTAACCAGGATGTAACCTCTGTAAATTCATTGGTTCTGCTGGATGATCCTCAGTAGAAACATATGTTGGTTTGCCATTGGGGCCTTAGGAGGAGGGAGTAGATGCTGCTTATGTTTCTCCAGAGAGAAACCAAGGCCTATCATTGCATATCTAGCCATAGAGTAAGAAGGAGGAATTCCCAAGATAATAAGACTAAGCTGGCACACTAAGCCTCATAGAAGCAAAAATCTATGTTCTGTGTTTTTCCCCATCAGTTCCTTAGAAAGCAGATCCCTTGGGATGATAGAAAGGGAAAGCAGGTATTTTCTCATGGCAGGAAGGCACAGCAGCAAGTGACAGGCACAGAGGGAAGAAGATGAGGTTGAAAGATCTCATCTTCAACTCCATTCAGAAAGAGGAGAAGAGCAAAAGTGGAAATGGGGAGTATTTATAAACTCTGAAAGCCCACCCCTATGCTAAGCTTGCTCCAGCAAAGCTATACCTCCTGAACTTCCTCTGACAGCACCACCAACTGGAGATTTGCTGTTTAAATCCCTGAGCCTATAGGGCAGTGGTTCTCAACCCGTGGGTGGCGATCCCTTGTGGGGAGCCACATGACCTTTTCATACAGATCATATATAAGATACTTACATTATGATTCACTACAGTAGCAAAATTACAGTTATGATTTAGTAGTGAAATACTTTTATGGTTGGGGGTCTCCACAACATGAGGAACTGTATTAAAAGGTCACAGCATCAGGATGGTTGAGAAGCACTGCTCTAGGGGATATTTCTATTTCAAACCACCACAGAAATGAGGTGTGGCCTGTGTTCTGTCATACTTCACCATGTTAACTATCTGTGAGATAGGCTGTCCATGCACACCTTACAAACAAGAGTCAGCTGGCTCTGTGAGCTAACATCACTTCAAAGTGGTGCTTGCCCATCTGTAAGCACAGGAGCTTCCCTGCTGTCTGGTTGTCCTTCTGTGAATGTTCTATATAAGCCAGACTCTAAGGATCAGGGTCCATATAGAGGTGGTATAACCTAAGTTAAGGAATATGTCTTTTTAGGTTTCAAACTAAGTTGGCTGCACATTGGACAGTGCACCTTCCTTGGCAAGGGAATAAAAACAACCTCCCTAAATCAGATGGGAGAAGAGACAGCTGTATTTGGTCTGTCCATGGGAAGAACATGCCAGAAGCCTACCTGCTCTTGGAGATAGCACTTCAGAGTCCTCCTTACCATCTTGATAACTTACCAGGAAGAAGGAGTGTGATACCAAAATATTACTTCTCCCAGAGAAAAAAACCAGGAGTAGGCCTGGCCTTGAAGCCTGGCCACCCCCACCAGCCCCCCTCTTCCTAGCTTGAGCATTAATGTTTTCTCTGTGGAAGCTGGATGGTCAGTCAGTCCTACTGAGACTATTTACAGCTGCTTGCCTGAGCTGACTAAAATAGAATGTGATCTCAAATAGGTCTCATCAACCAGCTTGCTCCATTGTCATGTTCACAAGGTGAAGATGTCCAGGGTTGCTCTGCAAAAAAGAGACCAGCACAGGGCTCTGCCCACATAAGGGAGGTATTTGTTTCATTTCCTGCTGTTAAAGTTCTTTGTATAAACTGCTCTGATCACAGATGATTTAACAAAAGCCACATAGGAGAGTAACAAGAGCCAAGGGCACTGAGGTCCCTGCACAGCCCACAGGAGAGACTTTGGGGGTCTAAGTGAGTTTGGGAAGTTTCCACAGACTCAGCAGATCCCAGACTTAGGTCCCCAGAGGGGTCTGGGCCAGGGACAGTCCAGCCAGAAAGACAGAATTAAAACATGGCAAGGTCTTTGCCAAAGGCACGCTAATAGCTCCCATCTATCACCCAGGGAAGGCAATGTCTGGGAAGAGATAATTGACTTTTCATGGAACAGATGAAGTTTTACATGCCATGCTTCTTGAGTGACAGCTTTGCCTTGGGACAGCAGCAGCACGCAGGACAGAAAACATGTCCAAATTCTCACCCTATCCTCAGGCCGGGGTTTAACTTAGACCTGCAAGGTTATTTTCATGATTTAGACCCCAAACTCCATCTGTCTTTGTAGTCATCCCAGAAAATGGAATGGTCCCCACATTCCAGTCCACGAATTGCTATTACTTATATTTTCAGGTTTTTGTTAAAATGTGCTTACCCATTTTGTACCTTTTTATTGCTACCCTAGTAACAGGTATGCAAATGGTATGCAAGGAGTGACAAGATTTTATCTGGTTTACCTGTAGGTAGACAAAATGGGTGCGGCCAGAAATATGCCTCTGCAGTTCAGAAAGGCAAAGTGGCACACTCATTGTCGCAGAGCAAAGCTGGGCTTGATCTCATCCTTCAGTTCTCAAGCTCTGTGCCTAGACACTGTGCCCCAATTCAGCCCACAGGTAAGAAATGCCTCCATACCTGATGCTCAAGGGTCATGTGACAGAGCTACCTGCCCATTATCCTCAGTGTTTGTCATGAGCCTATCCTGTAATGACACTGCTGCTCACAGAGTCGCCAATCAAATTGTACCCGAGCAGCCACATGCACACACCTGTTTTCCTTAGTGGGTCTCTCTTGTCTTTTCCGGAGCTTGGTGAGGCACCAGACCACCCTGCCTGTCCTTCCTGACATCTTCCAGCCTCACAGCTGGGCTCCCAGAGTCACCCAAAGGGACATTTATATCTCTGTTCAGACTTATGGAACTCCTGAAGCTGATTCAACCAGTCTGATTTTTCTAACAATAGAGGTTTTGCCTCTATGTTGCTGTAAGCACCTTATTTGGATAAGGACTTCACACAGTGTCTTATATATAAAATCATCAGGTAACAACTGAGGATTAGAGGGTGTTCCTAGAAAGGACCACATTTGGAACAGGGACACAACACAGGGACACAATCATAGGAGCACGTAGGGGATGTGCTGGGTGACAGAACACATATGAGGATGTCCCTTTAGGCTCCAACACCTCCCAGGAGTCTCCTCTTCCTACCAGTTCACACTGCTCAGCATTCCACAAACTGTCTAAAATCCCTCTGTATTAGTCAGGGCTCTTTCTGTTCTGATAGATCAAAGTCCTATCCTAAGGAACTTAATTACAGAAACATATGTTGATTGGCTTTCATGCCTACCTGCCCACTAAGGAGTGCTGACAGAGGAGTCACAGAGAGGCTACCACATGCCTGGCTTCCTGAGGCAAAACCTAGGAGTTGCACACAGTCATGTGGAAATGAAGAGGCAGAATAATGAGAGGGGTGGCACTGATTGTTCTGAGCTCTGGCTTTGATGCCATTGCCACACATGGGCATGCAGGGCAACCCACTGGTGTCTCTTTGTGTGGCCCCCCGGTGGGTGTTAAGACCTTTCTATAGGACTTCCCTAGTTAGGGTAAGGAGAGAGGGAAACACTCCCAAAAAGGAGAGGAGGTAAAGTGGTCAAGAATGCCCACCCAGAGCAAGTCATTTACAAGAAACCCCTCCTCCATGTGGATATCATTTCCTTCCTGTTAAGTAATCAAGGAGAGAGCTTCAGGACCAGGTCTGCCCTGGGTAACTTACACTTGGGGCCAGAAATCAGAGAGCTGCTTCCTGCTCCTTCACTCTGATTTGTTGTGGCTTCCCCTTTTTCAAGATGGGATTTCACCCATTCAAAGAGGTTGATACAAACCAGCCGCATTTCCTGGAATCCCCCTGGGAACCCAGGACAAATTGATGAAACCAAGTTTAACAGCTGCAGGAACTACTGCTGGCATTAGTGTGTGCTTGGCTTGGAGTTCACAGCTGATGGGTTCCTGTTGGCTGTGTGTACAGGAGGGACACATTTACCATCACTGTACATTCAGGCAGTTCTCATCACAACAGATCAGGATGTGCTGGAGGCCCATAGAAACCTTGGCTGTTTCCTCTGCTTCTCCATCCAACTATTGCACACAGAGGGCTCAAAGCCTGAGTGAATCAGATAAGACCTGGAGGCAGATGTTTAGGACATACCACTATCCAGATCAGCTCATGTTTACTGATTGTCTCCTCCAATAACAGAATCATCCACCTCCTCCATTAGAATCTTTAAGTGAAGGGCTGGAAAGAAGGCACAGCAGTCAGGGACACTAGCTGTTCTTTCAGAGGACCTGGGTTCAATTCCTACCACCTGCATGGCCCCTCACAACCATCTGTAACTCCAGGTCTAGGGGATCCTATGCCTTCTTCTGACCCCAGCAGTCAGCAGACACTTGAGTGGAGCAAAGCCATACATGCAAGCAAGACACCCATCCACAATAAATAAACAAAATCTAAGTAAATTTTTATCCATCAGGTACAGTTAGAGCAGTGGCTCTCAACCTTCCTAATGCTGCCATCCTTAAATATAGTTCATCCCTTAAATACAGTTCCTTATATGGTGGTGACCCCCAACTATATTTGTTACTATTTCATAACTAATTTTTTCTACTGTTCCAAATTGTAGTGTAAATATTTTTGGAGATAGACGTGTGCCAAATGGGTTATGACCCACAGGTTGAGACCTGCTACTCTAGATAGACATTGAAACTTGCTGCCTGGTTGTCCCCACAGAGACATCCTCTATGTGACCATGGCAAGTCTCTAACTCTTTCTGAGCCCTGGTTCTTCCTTTGCGAGGCTAGAAAACTTTGGTTTTACAATGCACAGAACTGTGTTGTACATATAGTAAATGTTCCATAAGGGGACTCAGGATTATCTATTATACTGCTACAGAAAGTGATTCGCCTACAAGCACAGCAGACTGTAGACACAGCATCTTTTCTAAATAGCCCTGGGAAAGCTCTTTCCCTTTCCCCAGGGCCAGGTTCTTTACCCCCTACCCCAACTCTGGGCCCAGGACCAGGACACAAGATCCTCATGGTGAAAGAGGAAAATTACTGACCACCTGAACTCTTCACCCCAGAGTCCTACCCCTCCCATCTGGAGATTGTTCCCGGAACACTCCTGAACTCTTCACCCCAGAGTACATTCCTGAACTCTTCAACTCAGAGTTCGATCCCCTCCCAACTGAGGACTGTTCCAGGAACATTTTTGAGATAAGGGTTTCCTGGAACAGCCTCAAGAACATTTTTGAGATAAGAACAACCTCAGAATGTTCCAATAGATCGGGTACATTGCCAAAAAATATAGGACACGACTTCTTGGTTACGGAAAGTCCCTTGGAAAAACCCTTGGCAGAACCCCTTAGTGACGCAGATTTGTACTTTCCCCACCCTGCTCCCCCCTTGGCTTTTTTTCTATATAAGCCTGTGAAAAATTTGGGCCGGGCGTCGATTCTCCTCTGCACCATGCTTGGTGTATGAGTTTCGGCCCCAGAGCTCTGGTTCATGTGCTTGCTTGTTGCTGCTGTATTAAATCTTCCTTCCTATATTCTGAGTTCGGTCTCAGTGTCTTCTTGGGTGCGCGGCAGTCCCGAGACTTGAGTGAGGGTCTCCCTTCTGGGGTCTTTCATTTGGGGGCTCGTCCGGGATTTGCGCGACCACCCAGATGTCCTAGACCCACTTAAAGGTAAGATTTTCTGTTTTGACTTGGTCTGGTGTCTGTGTTCTGTTTCTGGAGGCCAGGTAGGCCTGGTGTCTGTGTTCTGTTTCTGGAGGACAGGTAGGTCATTCTGTATCTGGGGCGATCGCAGTTTCGGTTTTGCGGTACGCTCCGTGCTCAGTGTGCACAGTGAGACCGCGCTCCGGGTGGGAGCGCGGGGTGGATAGGGATAGACGTGTCCGGTGTCCACCGTCCGCGTGCCCTGGGAGACATCCCAGGAGGAACAGGGGAGGACCGGGGACGCCTGTTGGACCCCTCTGAGGGCCAAGAGACCATCATTCTGGTGGAAGGTCTCAATCGGCCGGCCTTGGAGAGGCCATCTGATTCTGTAAGTTGCCTGTGGTCGACGCGAAGTCGCCGCTGTTTTTGGTTTCTTTTTTGTCTCAGTCTCGTGTCCGCTCTTGTTGTGTCTGCTATTATTCTAGAAATGGGACAATCTGCCTCCTCTCCCCTGTCTCTAACTCTGGAGCATTGGGGAGAGGTGAGGATCAGAGCTCACAACCAGTCGGTGGAGGTTAGAAAAGGTCCTTGGCAGACTTTCTGCGCCTCCGAGTGGCCGACATTTGGAGTGGGCTGGCCACCGGAGGGTGCTTTTGACTTGTCACTAATCGCCGCCGTCAGGCAAATTGTCTTTCAGGAAGAAGGAGGTCACCCTGATCAGATCCCCTACATTGTGACTTGGCAGAATCTTGTTCAGTTCCCACCTCCGTGGGTCAAGCCTTGGATTCCAAATTCTTCAAAACTGACGGTTGCGGTTGTCCAGTCCGATGCAGCCGAAAAACCCAGTCCCTCAGCACCCCCCAAGATTTATCCAGAGGTTGACGACCTCCTCTGGATGGACTCCCACCCTCCTCCTTACCCCCTGCCCCAGCAGCCGCCTGTGGCCGCCCCGCCACAGGGACCAATAGCGAGAGGGGCTCAGGGACCGGCGGGGGGGACTAGGAGCCGACGAGGCCGAAGCCCTGGGGAGGAAGGGGGGCCGGATTCAACAGTTGCCTTGCCACTTAGAGCACATGTGGGAGGGCCAGCGCCAGGACCTAATGATCTCATTCCTTTGCAGTACTGGCCTTTTTCCTCTTCTGATTTATATAATTGGAAAACTAACCACTCTCCTTTCTCAGAAAACCCCTCTGGGCTTATTGGGCTCCTTGAATCACTTATGTTCTCCCATCAACCCACTTGGGATGATTGCCAGCAACTTTTGCAGGTCCTCTTCACCACGGAGGAGAGAGAAAGGATCCTGCTGGAAGCCAGGAAGAATGTCCTGGGACAAGATGGGACCCCCACTAATCTCCCCAATCTTATAAATGAATCCTTCCCCTTGACTCGTCCTAATTGGGACTACAACACTGCGGAAGGTAGGGAGCGTCTCACGGTCTACCGCCGGACTCTAGTGGCGGGGCTCAAAGGGGCCGCACGGTGACCTACTAATTTGGCCAAGGTAAGAGAGGTCCTTCAGGGTCCAGTAGAGCCACCCTCTGTTTTCTTAGAACGACTAATGGAGGCTTACAGGAGGTATACACCATTTGATCCCTCTTGAGAGGGTCAAAAAGCAGCCGTGGCTATGGCTTTCATTGGTCAGTCCGCCTCTGATATCAAGAAAAGGTTACAGAGACTAGAGGGGCTCCAGGATTATACTTTACAGGATTTAGTAAAGGAAGCTGAAAAAGTGTATCACAAGAGGGAGACAGAGGAAGAGAAGCAAGAGAGAGAAAAGAAAGAGATCGAAGAGAGAGAGAATCGGCGTGATCGCTGCCAGGAGAAAAACTTAACTAGAATTTTGGCCACAATAGTAGGAGAAAAAAGGTCAGAAAAAAGACAGTCAGGGTACCTGGGCAACAGGGCAAGAAGACCTCTGGAGAACAGAAACCTCCACTTGAAAGGGACCAGTGTGCATGCTGTAAAGAGAAAGGACATTGGGCCAGAGATTGCCCCAAAAAGAAGCCAAGAGAGCCCAAGGTGTTGACTATGAAAGAAGACTAGGGGAGTCGGGGCTCGGACCCCCTCCCTGAGCCTAGGGTAACACTTTCTGTGGAGGGGACTCCTGTTAATTTTTTAATAGACACAGGAGCAGAACATTCAGTCTTGACTAAACCATTAGGACAATTAGGAAGTAAGAAGACTATGGCAATAGGAGCTACTGGCAGTAAATTTTACCCCTGGACTACTAAGAGAGTTTTGGAAATAGGAAAAAATCAAGTAACCCACTCTTTTCTTGTGATTCCTGAGTGCCCTGCGCCCCTTCTGGGACAAGACTTGTTGACCAAATTTAAAGCTCAAGTTCAGTTCACCTCAAAGGGACCAGAAGTTACCTGGGGAGAGACCCCTATAGCATGTTTAGTTTTAAATTTAGAAGAAGAGTATCGCCTTCATGAGCAGGGTCCCAAACAATTGCCAGGTCCTGAATGGCTATCCGCTTTTTCTGGAGTCTGGGCTGAGCAGGCAGGGATGGGATTAGCTAAACAAGTACCACCGGTCGTGGTAGAGTTAAAAGCCGATGCCTCCCCCGTCTCGGTCAGACAATACCCTATGAGTAAGGAAGCTAAAGAAGGCATCCGGCCACATATTCAGAGACTGATAGAGCAAGGAATTCTAGTGCCTTGCCAATCCCCTTGGAACACACCTCTCCTGCCAGTACGAAAGCCTGGGACTAATGATTATCGACCAGTGCAAGATTTGAGAGAAGTTAACAAGAGGGTGCAGGACATTCACCCTACCGTTCCAAATCCTTACAACCTACTAAGTTCCCTCCCGCCAGGACGGACTTGGTACACTGTCCTAGACTTAAAAGATGCCTTTTTATGCCTTCGATTACACCCTAATAGCCAGCCACTATTCGCTTTTGAGTGGAGGGACCCAGAAGGAGGATATACGGGCCAGCTAACCTGGACAAGGTTGTCCCAAGGATTCAAGAACTCCCCTACTCTTTTTGATGAAGCGCTCCACCGTGACCTTGCGCCTTTCAGAGCGAAAAACCCTCAGATTTCTCTCTTACAGTATGTAGATGACTTACTGGTTGCAGCCTCAACTCAGGAACTGTGCCTTGAAGGAACCAAGAGGCTCCTGAATGAACTGGGTGAGTTGGGGTACCGGGTATTGGCTAAGAAAGCCCAGCTATGTCGCACCGAGGTGACCTACCTAGGGTACACCCTCCGGGAAGGAAAGCGGTGGCTCACCGAGGCCAGAAAACAGACTGTGATGCTGATCCCAACCCCTACCACCCCGCGCCAAGTACGTGAGTTTCTGGGGACGGCGGGCTTTTGCAGACTCTGGATACCAGGGTTCACAACATTGGCGGCCCCTCTATATCCACTTACTAAGGAAAAAGTCCCATTCACCTGGACTGAGGAACACCAAAAAGCCTTTGACAGCATAAAGGCAGCCCTGCTTGCAGCCCCCGCCCTGGCCTTGCCAGATTTGACTAAGCCTTTTACCCTATATGTTGATGAGCGGGCTGGAATAGCCCGTGGGGTCTTGACTCAGACTCTGGGGCCCTGGAAGCGGCCAGTGGCTTACCTATCTAAAAAGCTCGACCCAGTTGCCAGCAGTTGGCCCTCCTGCCTGAAAGCCATTGCTGCAGTAGCCCTGCTTGTTAAAGACTCTGACAAGCTTACTCTGGGTCAGCATGTGACTGTAATCGCCCCCCATGCTCTGGAGAGTATTGTACGTCAGCCCCCTGACCGGTGGATAACTAATGCCCGGATGACCCACTACCAGTGTTTGTTGCTAAACGATCGAGTAACTTTTGCTCCACCTGCCATCCTCAATCCTGCCACCCTCCTCCCCTTGGCGGACGACCCCACTCCTGTACATCAATGTGCTGATGTCCTGGCTGAAGAAACTGGAACGAGGAGAGATCTAACTGATCAGCCTTGGCCAGGTGTGCCTGACTGGTACACAGATGGCAGCAGCTTTGTGGTGGAGGGAAAAAGAAGAGCAGGAGCGGCAGTAGTAGATGGAAAGCAGGTAATTTGGGCGAGTGGTCTTCCAGAAGGAACTTCGGCTCAGAAGGCTGAACTTATGGCGCTAACCCAAGCCCTGCGGTTGGCTGAAGGTAAGGCGATCAACATTTACACTGACAGCCGCTATGCTTTCGCTACAGCCCATATCCATGGGGCCATCTACCAACAGAGGGGGCTACTTACCTCGGCAGGTAAAGACATTAAAAACAAAGAAGAATTTCTAGCCCTCCTAGAGGCTATACATATGCCAAAGAAAGTGGCTATTATCCATTGTCCGGGCCACCAAAAAGGACAAGATCCTGTGGCCCGAGGAAACCAGATGGCTGATGTAGCAGCAAAGCAGGCAGCCCAGGGGGTAACAATCATGGCAGAAAGAGGCAGGCCCCTGCCAGAGCCCTCACTGGCAACCAGTCCTAATTATACTTACTCTGATGAAGATTTTAAACTATTAGATTCCATGGTTTGTCGCAAACAGGCGCAGGAATTCAATTTTAGGGGGCTAGCGCGGACTGTAGATGGGCGCATTATTTTACCTACAAAAGAAGGAAGAGACTATGTCCAAAAATTACATCAACTGACTCATCTGGGATCTGATAAACTCCTACAGCTGATCAAGGGTTCTGATTATTATATTTTAAAACTCAATTCAGTGGTACAGCAGGTAATTGACTCCTGCAAGGCTTGTGCTCTCACCAATGCTGCTCGACCTTACAAAGAACAAGGAAAGAGACAACGAGGGGATCGCCCCGGAGTTTACTGGGAAGTGGATTTCACTGAAATTAAACCAGGAATGTATGGTAACAAGTACCTGCTGGTATTTATAGACACCTTTTCCGGATGGGTAGAGGCCTTTCCCACTAAGTCTGAAACTGCTCAGGTAGTAACCAAGAAGATCCTTGAAGAAATCCTACCCCGGTTTGGGATCCCTAAGGTAATTGGCTCAGACAACGGGCCCGCATTTGTTGCCCAGGTAAGTCAGGGATTGGCCACACAATTGGGGACTGATTGGAAGTTACACTGTGCTTATAGACCCCAAAGCTCAGGACAGGTAGAAAGAATGAATAGGACTCTAAAAGAGATCCTAACTAAATTAGCTATTGAGACCGGCGGTAAGGACTGGGTGACCCTCCTTCCCTTTGCGCTTCTTAGGGTCCGAAACACACCTGGACGTTTCGGTCTTACTCCTTATGAAATTCTACATGGGGGACCGCCCCCCTTGACTGAGTCTGGAGGGATATTGGATCCCTGTGTTGACTCTTCCTCACCCTCTGCTCTGTTTACCCATTTAAAGGCCTTAGAAGTTGTCAGAACGCAGATCTGGGACCAGATCAAAGAAGCTTATGCACCGGGGACTACAGCAGTGCCCCACGGGTTCCAGGTTGGAGATTCGGTCCTTGTCAGACGACATCGCACTGGCAGTCTTGAGCCTCGGTGGAAAGGACCATATCTGGTGCTGTTAACAACTCCCACGGCAGTAAAAGTAGACGGAATCGCTGCCTGGATCCACGCCTCCCACGTCAAGAAGGCTCCTAGCCAGGGAAGAGGCAACCATGAAGACAACTGGACGGTGACAACTACTGACAATCCTCTTAAACTTCGCCTGCGTCGCAAGCGCCACCCTGAGCCTAGGGAACCACAACCCTCATGCCCCAATTCAACAGTCTTGGGAAGTGCTTAATGAGGAGGGAAACATTGTATGGGCAATCACTGCAATCCATCCACCTTGGACTTGGTGGCCTGATCTCACACCTGACATCTGTAGGTTAGCAGCAGGATCTCCCAATTGGGACCTCCCCGATCATACTGATCTTGTTAACCCACCACCTGAACAGCGGTGTGTTCCGAATGGGATAGGGAACAGTCTAGGATGTTCAGGGCAGTTTTACCGAGCTAATCTTAGAGCTGCACAATTTTATGTTTGCCCTGGTCAGGGTCGGAGCGGAAGGCTTCAACAAGAATGTGGAGGGGCATCAGATTACTTTTGTGGTAAATGGACATGTGAAACGACAGGGGATGCCTACTGGAAGCCTTCCTCTGACTGGGACCTAATCACGGTAAAACGAGGTAGTGGTTATGACAAGACAAACCAAGGAGAAAGAAACCCCTATAAATATCCAGAGAGTGGGTGCGCCTTTAAAAACAGTCCCCCAGGACCATGCAAAGGTAAATACTGCAACCCCCTACTTATAAAATTCACTGAAAAAGGGAAACAACATCGTTTGAGTTGGCTAAAAGGAAATAAGTGGGGTTGGCGAGTATATATTACACCAAGAGACCCTGGGTTCATTTTTACAATTAGGCTGACAGTAAAAGAATTGGCGGTAACACCCATAGGGCCCAACAAGGTCCTTATGGAACAGGAACCCCCAGTCGCACCGGCTCCCCCAAAGGTCCCGGCCGTACCGGCTCCATCAACTCCACAGCCCAACACAGTGGGACCCTCCCTAGAGACTAATATTTCCCTCATAAAGCCAACCTTAGTTTCCCCACCACCCCTAGACACCGAAAGCCGTCTGGTCAGTCTAATCCAAGGAGCTTTTTTAGTTTTAAATAGGACTAATACTAATATGACTCAATCCTGTTGGTTATGCTATGCCTCTAGGCCCCCTTATTATGAAGGAATTGCTCAGATCAGGACTTATAATATTACTTCAGATCATTCTCAATGCCTTTGGGGAGAAAACAGAAAGTTGACTCTGGCAGCGGTTTCAGGGAGTGGGCTTTGTTTGGGCCAGGCACCTCAGGATAAACGGCACCTCTGCAATCAGACTCAGAACGTCCAGTCTAACAAAGGTGGTCAGTATATAGTGCCCCCCATAGACACAGTATGGGCTTGCAATACAGGTCTCACTCCTTGTGTGTCTATGTCTGTTTTTAACAGCTCCAAAGATTTCTGCATTTTGGTTCAACTTATTCCTAGACTCCTGTATCATGATGATAGCTCCTTTTTAGACAAATTTGATCACCAGGTCCGCTGGAAAAGAGAACCCATTACTTTAACTTTGGCAGTACTTTTAGGATTGGGAGTAGCGGCTGGAGTAGGTACAGGAACTGCTGCCTTAATTAAGGCCCCCCAATACTATGAAGAACTACGTGCGGCTATGGATGTTGATCTTAAAACTATAGAACAGTCTATAACTAACTTAGAAGAATCTTTAACTTCCCTGTCTGAAGTGGTGCTGCAAAATAGGAGGGGATTAGACTTATTATTCCTTAAAGAAGGGGGACTCTGTGCTGCCCTAAAAGAAGAATGTTGTTTTTATGTTGACCATTCAGGAGTAATCAAAGATTCTATGGCCAAACTTAGAGAACGCCTAGATATACGTAAAAGAGAAAGAGAAAGCCAACAAGGATGGTTTGAAAGCTGGTTTAATAAGTCCCCTTGGCTCACCACTCTCCTCTCCACCATAGCAGGACCCTTAATTACACTTATGCTTTTGCTTACTTTTGGCCCCTGCATCCTCAATAAGTTAGTAGCTTTTATTAGAGAAAGAATAAATGCAGTGCAAGTTATGGTACTAAGGCAACAATATCGGGTCCTCCAGGAGGCCGAACACTCGCTCTAGGATTAGAGCTACCTACAAAGAGGAGTGGGGAATGAAAGAGGAAAATTACTGACCACCTGAACTCTTCACCCCAGAGTCCTACCCCTCCCATCTGGAGATTGTTCCCGGAACACTCCTGAACTCTTCACCCCAGAGTACATTCCTGAACTCTTCAACTCAGAGTTCGATCCCCTCCCAACTGAGGACTGTTCCAGGAACATTTTTGAGATAAGGGTTTCCTGGAACAGCCTCAAGAACATTTTTGAGATAAGAACAACCTCAGAATGTTCCAATAGATCGGGTACATTGCCAAAAAATATAGGACACGACTTCTTGGTTACGGAAAGTCCCTTGGAAAAACCCTTGGCAGAACCCCTTAGTGACGCAGATTTGTACTTTCCCCACCCTGCTCCCCCCTTGGCTTTTTTTCTATATAAGCCTGTGAAAAATTTGGGCCGGGCGTCGATTCTCCTCTGCACCATGCTCGGTGTATGAGTTTCGGCCCCAGAGCTCTGGTTCATGTGCTTGCTTGTTGCTGCTGTATTAAATCTTCCTTCCTATATTCTGAGTTCGGTCTCAGTGTCTTCTTGGGTGCGCGGCAGTCCCGAGACTTGAGTGAGGGTCTCCCTTCGGGGGTCTTTCAATGGGGAAGGTCAACTGGGAGCTTTGGGTGTGTTTCCCCTCATTTGCCTAAAGTAGATGGGCTGATGGCTGTTTGGGAAAAAACAGCTGCATTCTTCATGTGTTTTCCCCATCAAAACATGTCTGTTTCATTCTCTTTTAAAGGGCACCCATGAGTCATTTACAGGAACTAAGATGTCTCAGTCTGCGACTCCCCAGGTGATTCACCTTCAACAGTGTGTGTGCACAGAATCTTTTAAGATCTGAAAACATGCCCCAGAGATTCCCACAGGCACTTGAGAGCAGGGGCTGTCCTGACAGAGCATTACAGAGGTGACATCAGATTTCTCAGCATCCTTTACTCACAGATGTTGTCTGGCAGGGAAGCAGTCATAGGCAGCCTGCTTGTTCTGGCAGGGAAGAAAGACAGACACAATGTGTTTCCCCAGGCTAGCTCGCTGGGTAAGACACAATGTATTAAGCCGGGCAGTGGTGGCACATGCCTTTAATCTCAGTACTTGGGAGGCAGAGGCAGAGGCAGAGGCAGAGGCAGGCTAATTTCTGAGTTCGAGGCCAGCCTGGTCTACAAAGTGAGTTCCAGGATAGCCAGGACTATACAGAGAAACCCTGTCTCGAAAATAATAATAATAAGAAAAAGACACAAAGTGTTTCCCCAGGCCAGCTCACTGTTGGAGCATCATGCTCTCAGGATAGTATCCACTCTTTTGGGAGACAACTCTCCACTCAGTCCCCAGGATTAATAAAGACACCTAAGGCAGATGGGATGAGAGGAGATAGAATAAACTCCAGACTGTTTCCTGGGCCTCTGATACCTTCACCCTATGTATCTCAAGCAGGCTTCCAGTTGAGGGTTCCCTGGACACCCGTTCCACACTCCACTTGATCTTGTATTGGCTGAGAGAGCCCAGAGGTCACGAGCACGAGTTGGATTCCGGCTTTCCTCACTGACCTTGTGATCAGACCCTGTTTCAGGGTTTCATGAAAAGCACGGTCCCTTATCTGATACTGAAGAAGCCCAGAAAAGAGGTGACATGCTGTTCTCAAGAGCATGTTGTCCTGACTGCCTCTACCACCACCACCACCGCCATCACAACTAACACCACCACCAACACTGCCAACACCACTAACACCACCACCACTACCCAATTTCTTCCTCTGTTCTCAGCAATTGGAACTCATTCTCTGCTCCCTAAGTTCATGTGTGTGCTGGTTACCTTATGTCAACTTGACACAAGGTAGAGTCATCTCGGGGACGGGGTCATACCTCCATTGAGAAAATGCCTTCATCTGTAATGTTCATAATTAATGATTGATAGAGAAGGGCCCAGCCCATTGTGAGTGGTAGCTTTCCCCGAGCTGGTGGTCTTGGGATCTATAAGAAAGCAGGCTGAGCAAGCCATAAGAAGCAAGCAAGAAAGCAGCATTCTTTCATGGCTGCTGCATCAGTCCCGGCCTCCAGGGTCCAGATCGGTTTGAGTTCCTGTCCTGACTTCCTCTGATGATGAACTAACTACATGTGCAAGTGTAAGAAGCCAAACAAACCCTTTCCTCCCCAAGTTGCTTTTAGTCATGGTGTCCTAACCAGGACAATGTGTGATCTCATCTCCCTAAAACCATCAGGACAATAACACAAGCGTCTGTGCATGGCTTACTGCACCTTCCATTCTCTGACCCACTTGCTCATTCTTTCACTTACTTACACATTTGTTCACAACAATGAAGAGCATGGTGAGGCCATTGCCTTCCAGACACTGTGTTCATCCAAGGCAACAGAGCTATGAAATGTCCCTATCTCTACCTCTTAGAGCTGAGGTGACACATTCTACAGGACAAACTATTATCAGTAGGATAGGTGATGGAGGGAGCAGGGCAGTAACCAGCAAAAGTAACCTGGATGGAGATTGAGCCTGGATCCCAGGAATCTCCTAGAGAGTGTCCTGAAGTTCTGCGGATGCCCATTGACTCCCTCAATCTTCCATACCTCATCCAAGGACTAAAGAACTATAATCTGTGCTCTCTATTTGGCACAAGCATCTTCCCTATTGAATCTTGCTGGCTCTTCCAGCCTCCCTGGCCTTTGCTCCTTCATCCTCACCATGGTCCATGCCCTCTGAAGCTCACCCAGCCTACTATAGAATCTTTCATTGCTTGCTTCCTTATGTTTCCTTGGTCCCTTGTCTGTCTCCACCAGACTGTGAAATCCCTGGGGGAAGGGACTGTCTCACTGGTGTCTGGATCCTGGGAGCTATACAGCCATTGTAAGGAGATTTCTGTTCTCAGGAATAACTGGCCCAATGGCTAAGTGGTCTGGGGGCAACAAGATTATTCACTGCAGGTTACCCAGTGTGTTCTGGCTAAATCTAATCTTAAAGGGCAAATAATCCAGCCTTGGACTCAGTTTTTGTTAATGTCCCTGGATCCCTCTTGAGAAATTCAGTTTGTTGGGGATTTGTTGTTAGGTAAACCAGTGTGATTTTCAAACTATTCATTAGCCAGGAAGCCTAGGCACAAATATCTCAATGAACAAGTCCTGATGAGAAAGGGACTCCTGGAATGACCTCTATTTGAAGATATATCTGCAGTCAATCCAAGCATGGTGGATTGAATGAGAATGGCTCCTATAGTCTCATATTTTTAAATACTGGGGCTCCAGTTGATGGAACTGCTTGGGAAGGATTAGGTGGTGTGGATTTGTTGGATTAGGTGTGTTATGGGGGTGGGCTTTAAGCTTCAGAAGACTCCTGCCATTCCCAGTGTTTCTTCTCTGCCTCTTACTTGCAAAATCAAGATGTGATCTTCCAGCAGCTGCCTCAGTGTCCTGTTGCCATCCCTTCACTCTACCAGCATAGCTTCCAACCCTCTATAAGTTGTCTTGGTCATGGTATTTAGCACAGTGATAGAAAGGTAACTAAGGCCCTCTAACAGCCAGTAGTGAAATGGCTGCCAGGCCCAGTGACTTGCACCTGCAGACTCAACACTTGGGAACCTGAAGCAGAAACATTGTCACAAGTTCAAGGCCAGCCTAGGCTACATGAGGAAGTCCACACCAGCCTAGCCTGGCTGCAGTGTGACTGTCTCAAGCAAAAAGAAAAAGATGAAGCCTGGAGGATCTGTTGTTATTGATGAGACACTGCACAAATTCTGGGGCCTGTCTGCTTTCATCTCTGCAGATTAGGAGAGCCCAGGGAAAGGATAAAATCTAAAATTAACCAAAGATCCTAGGAATCCCTGCCCACCACATATCCCCGTGCTCTGGACCAAAACACTTCATATTCTGGAATTTCCCCAGTCTAGGTTATGCTTGTTATGCCAAACTACACACGAGGCTGATGCAGGAGGATTGCAATTTCAAGGCATGTCTAGGCAACATAGTGAGCCTTATTTATTTGCCTCAAGATAAATAAAAATGAGCACGAGGGTATAGCTCGGGGGTAGTATACTTGCATAGTGCACATGAGGCCATGCGTTTACTTCCTGATACCACAAAAAGACAAAAAGTGCGTGGATTTCAATTTCTTTTTTCTGTAGCATGGATCGAGAGTCCTGTGAAGTAAGAGAAAACATCCATGCAAAGTGTATGTAATGACAACAGCTTGCTGTTCCCTTGGTGTGCTGTGGCAGACAGGCCCTCGTTCCTCTAGCAAATGACCTGTTCTCCAGGCTA
This sequence comes from Mus caroli, assembly GCF_978045245.1. Classification (NCBI taxonomy): domain Eukaryota; kingdom Metazoa; phylum Chordata; class Mammalia; order Rodentia; family Muridae; genus Mus; species Mus caroli. The sequence goes on along the minus strand of NW_028227269.1, from coordinate 20,608,742 downwards.
CTGTCACTCAGCTCTTGAGAGCCAAGCATGGTACTCACCAAGGGCCTCTGCTCACACTGAGCCACTTTATATCCTCGTGCTTGTGACTCTAAGTCCATGACTTTATTATGCATTTGTAGGCAGTTAACCTGTGGTGTAAATAAAGTTATATAGAAGCAGCAACTTCATCTTAGAGCTGTGGTTCTCAATGCTGCGACCTTTTGATGAAGCTCCTCACATTGTGGTGACCCCCACCCACAATCAAATTACGTTGTTGCTTCTTCATAACTGTGATTTTGCTATGTTATTAATCTTTTCTTTTGTTTGTTTGTTTGGTTTTTTGTTTTTTGTTTTATTTTTTTGTTTTTTGTTTTTTTTTTTTTTTTTTGAGACAGGGTTTCTTTGTATAGCCCTGGCTGTCCTGGAACTAACTTTGTAAACCAGGCTGGCTTGGAACTCAGAAATCTGCCTGCCTCTGCCTCCTGAGTGCTGGAATTAAAGGTGTGCACCACCTTGCCTGCCTTATGTTATGAATCTTGATGCAAGCATCTGATATGCAGGATATCTGATTGGGGGTTATGTCCCACAGTTTGAGAACCACCGGCTTAGATGAAAGAATGTGCACAGCTGCCTTTGAGCACTGATCATCCCAGCCACCTCTCCATTCATCTCTCCAGCCATCTCTCCATTCATCTCCCGTCCATCTCTCCATTCATCTCCCGTCCATCTCTCCATTCATCTCTTCAGCCATCTCTCCATTCATCTCCCCAGCAACCTCTCCAGCCATCTCTCCATCCACCTCTATAGCCATCTCTGCCTGTTCTTAGACATTTATTTTAACTGTAAATGTACATTTACTGATCTGGTCAGTGTATTACCATGGCAATAGCAAAGTAACTACGGCACTGTCTTCTTTCCACAAGCGGTCATGGCCCTGGTTCCCCATTTGACACTCCAGAGAGCTCACAGGGAGGAACACTTCCCTTTTGTCCCTTGTGGCCTCCCTTCCCCCCAGCCTGGAACCTGCCTGCTCAAGGGTGGAGCTACCGGCTCATTCGTCCTGCCACGCCCACTGCTGGAACCTGCCCTTGCTGCCTGGAGTCACACACGTGTTCGTCCTGCTACTGGACCCTGAGTTACTTGGCGGGAAATTGGGTTCCCTCCCCCTTCCTTTATAAACTGGGTGTCTGGAAATATTAAATTGAGCCTCAATCAGAACTTGTTGTCCTGGCTTCATTCTTTTCTTCCGCCCGTCTAGTTTCCTCTCTTTCAGCCTGAACTGCCATTTTCAGTTGAACAGTTCGTGTTGTGGACCGCGGGCGGGCCGCAACAGTTGGCTCCCGAACAGGGACCTGAAGAATGGCAGAGGGATGTTAAGAGAAACGACTGCTGTGTGGAGCTCCACAAGAAAGGAAAGAATCTTCGTATCGGAGGAGCATCGGAGCAAAGGACAGGTACACATACTAGCGCTAGCCTAAAAAATTTCAGTTTTGTAAAGTGTTGCTGAGGATGCGGTAGGATACGAATCAAGTTTGAATCAGTGCTGACCCAACACTGGTTCTGCTTGGGGTCAGCAGTTCGTTAATCGGAACTAGATACGGAGACAGGCGGTGTGCCGCAGTTTTTTAGAAAACTGCTTAGGTGGAAGAAAGAAGGGTTCAAAATCATGGATCAGGCGATTGTTTTTAGTTTTCAGGAGTTGCTTAAGGAAAAAGGAGTAAGGCTTGAAGTACAATTAGTAAGAAATTTTTTAGGTAAGATAGATAGCTGTTGTCCATGGTTCAAAGAAGAAAAAATGATAGATCGCGGAACCTGGGAGAAAGTTGGTGAGGCCCTGAATATCGCTCAGACTGATAATTTTACCCTAGGTCTCTGGGCGCTTGTAAATGATGCTATAAAAGATGCAACTTCCCCAGGGCTAAATTGCCCTCAGGCGGAACTTGTGGTATCTCAGGAGGAGTGCCTATCAGAGAAGGCCTCCTCAGGAAAAGATCTTCTTAACTCAAAAATTGATAAATGTGGAAACTCTGATGATGGACTGAATTTTAACAAAAATCACTCAGATAGAGGAATTGCCCATTACCCTAATGAGAATTGGTCCTCTTGCGAACCTCCCGCTTCACCCATAGTCACCACTTCGGGAGGTGCTACGCATAGGGACACACGGCTAAGCGAGTTAGAATTTGAAATTAAGCTTCAGAGGCTGACTAATGAGCTTCGGGAACTAAAAAAGATCTCAGAAGCGGAGAAGAGTAACTCTTCTGTAGTTCACCAGGTGCCGCTAGAAAGAGTTGTGAGTCAGACTCGTGGGAAAGGACAGAATTCGTCTAATACGCTGGCCTTTCCTGTGGTCGAGGTAGTTGATCAGCAAGATGCTAGGACCAGACATTACCAGATCTTGGATTTCAAGTTGTTAAAAGAGTTAAAGGCAGCTGTTGTGCAATATGGTCCTTCAGCCCCATTCACTCAAGCATTACTGGACACAGTGGCGGAGTCAAAGTTAACCCCCTCAGATTGGAAGACTCTGTCCAAGGCTACCCTGTCAGGAGGAGATTTTTTGCTTTGGGATTCTGAATGGCGAGACGCCAGTAAGAAAACTGCTGCTTCTAATGCTCAGGCTGGTAACCCAGACTGGGATAGCAACATGCTTTTAGGAGAGGGTCCATATGAGGGACAGACAAATCAGATTGATTTTCCCGTTGCAGTGTACGTGCAAGTTGCGACAGCCGCACGCCGTGCTTGGGGAAAGTTGCCAGTTAAAGGAGATACTAGTGGAAGTTTAGCTAGCATTCGGCAGGGTTCTGATGAACCATATCAGGACTTTGTGGACAGGCTGTTGATTTCCGCTAGTAGAATCCTTGGAAGTCCAGACACAGGTAGTCCCTTTGTTATGCAGCTGGCTTATGAGAATGCTAACGCAACTTGCTGAGCTGCAATTCAACCGCATAAGGGACAGACAGATTTGGCGGGATATGTCCGTCTTTGCGCAGACATCGGGCCTTCCTGCGAGTTCTCGCAGGGAACCCACGTGCAAGCAATGTTCTCGAGGAAATGAGAAAATAATGCATGCTTTAATTGTGGAAGTTTGGATCATTTTAGAAGTAATTGTCCTAAGAACAAGGGCGCCAAGGGTAGACAAACAGGCCGTACCCCAGGAATATGTCCCAAGTGTGGGAAGGGCCGCCACTGGGCAAAAGATTGTAAGCATAAACCAAGGGTTTTGAGCCGCCCGGTGCCGAGAAACGAGGAAAGGGGTCAGCCCCAGGCCCCGAGTTACTCAAAGAGGACAGCTTATGGGGCCATAAATCTGCTGCCCAGCCAACAAGATCAGTTCTTGAACTTGTCAGGTCAAACCCAGAAAATGCAAGACTGGACCTCTGTTCCACTGTCCACGCAGTATTAACCCCAGAAATGGGAGTCCAAACTCTGCCTACCGGAGTCTTCGGACCACTGCCCACAGAAACCTGTGGCTTTCTCTTGGGACAAAGCAGTTCTATTGTAGAAGGCCTGCAGATTTTTCCAGGTGTTATAAATAATGATTATGAGGGAGAACTTAAAATCATAGCCGCTTGCCCTCGTGGTGTTATAACTATACCTGCTAATCAAAAAATTGCTCAACTTACTTTGATCCCTTTACGCCAGTCACTGTATAGATTCTTTGAAAGTGAGGAAGGACAAAATAATTTTGACTCCTCGGGCGTAAATTGGGTGAAATCTATCACAAATCAGAGACCTAACCTTAAATTGACTCTTGATAGAAAAGGCTTTGAAGGATTAATAGATACCGGGGCCGACGTAACAATTGTAAGAGGGCAGGACTGGCCCTCAAACTGGCCCTTGACTGCTTCCTTGACTCACCTTCAAGGAATTGGGTACGCCAGTAACCCAAAACGTAGTTCCAAATTGCTAACCTGGAGAGATGAAAAAGGAAAATCAGGAAAGATTCAGTCGTATGTTATGTCAAATTTGCCTGTGACCCTGTGGGGAAGAGATCTGTTGTCACAGATGGGTATTATTCTGTGCAGTTCTAAGGAGATGGTGACTGAACAGACATTCAGGCAGGGACTCCTGCCTGGTCGTGAACTAGTAAAAAAAGGACAGGGAATTAAGACCTTTAAGGATCTTAAACCCCACTCTAACATGAGAGGTTTAAAGTATTTTCAATAGCGACCACTATCTTGCCTGCATCCCACGCGGAAAAAATTCAATGGCGTAATGATATTCCGGTGTGGGTAGATCAGTGGTCTTTACCTAAAGAGAAAATAGAGGCCGCTTCTTTGCTAGTGCAGGAGCAGTTAGAAGCAGGACATTTGGTAGAGTCTCACTCTCCCTAGAATACACCCATTTTCATTATCAAAAAGAAATCTGGAAAATGGAGACTGTTACAAGATTTAAGAAAAGTTAATGAGACCATGGTACTTATGGGAACCTTACAACCGGGGCTCCCCTCCCCAGTGGCCATTCCTAAGGGATATTATAAGATTGTTATAGATTTGAAAGATTGTTTCTTTACCATCCCTTTGCATCCAAAGGATTGTGAGAGATTTGCTTTTAGTGTTCCTTCTGTAAAATTCAAGGAACCCATGAAAAGATATCAATGGACAGTCCTTCCGCAGGGGATGGCTAATAGTCCCACATTATGTCAAAGGTTTGTGGCGAAAGCAATTCAGCCTGTTAGACAACAATGGCCAAATATTTACATCGTTCATTTCACAGATGATGTCTTGATGGCGGAAAAGGACCCCCAAGAATTGCTTTTGTGTTATAAAGGTTTACAAAAAGCCCTAGCTGATAAGGGATTGCAAATTGCTTCTGAAAAGGTACAAACTCAGGATCCTTATAATTATTTGGGTTTTAGACTCACTGATCAAGCTGTTTTTCCCCAAAAGATCGTTATTCGTAGAGATAACTTAAAGACCTTAAATGATTTTCAAAAATTGTTGGGTGATATTAATTGGCTTCGCCCCTATTTAAAGCTTACTACAGGGGAGTTAAAACCTTTATTTGATATTCTTAAAGGGAGTTCTGATCCCACTTCCCCTAGATCCCTAACCTCAGAAGGATTGCTGGCCTTACAACTAGTAAAAAAGTCTATTGAAGAGTAATTCGTTACCTATATAGATTACTCCCTGCCGCTGCACCTGTTAATTTTTAATACGACTCATGTGCCTACGGGACTGCTATGGCAAAAATTTCCTATAATGTGGATACATTCAAGGATTTCTCCCAAACGTAATATCTTGCCATATCACGAAGCAGTGGCTCAGATGATTATCACTGGAAGAAGGCAGGCATTGACTTATTTCGGAAAAGAGCCAGATATCACTGTTCAGCCTTACAGCGTAAGTCAAGACACTTGGCTGAAACAGCATAGTACAGATTGGTTGCTTGCACAGATAGGGTTTAGTGGAATTATAGACAACCACTACCCTCAAGATAGGTTAATAAAATTTTTAAATGTACATGATATGATATTTCCTAAGATGACTTCTTTACAGCCTTTAAATAATGCTCTATTGATTTTTACTGATGGCTCCTCTAAAGGGCGAGCTGGATATCTTATTAATGATCAACAGGTTATCGTAGAGACTCCTGGTCTCTCGGCTCAGCTAGCCGAATTAACAGCAGTGCTAAAGGTCTTTCAGTCTGTACATGAGGCTTTTAATATTTTTACTGACAGTTTATATGTTGCTCAATCAGTACCCTTATTGGAAACCTGTGGCACGTTTAACTTCAATACGCCATCAGGATCCTTATTTTCAGAATTACAAAACATCATTCTTGCCCGGAAAAATCCGTTTTATATTGGCCACATAAGGTCTCACTCTGGTCTTCCTGGGCCTCTGGCCGAGGGTAATGATTGCATTGACAGAGCTCTAATAGGAGAAGCTTTAGTTTCAAATCCTGTCGCTCTGGCCCAACGTGATCATGAAAGGTTTCACTTCTCTAGCCACACCCTAAGGCTCCGCCATAAAATCACCAAGGAGCAAACAAGAATGATTGTAAAACAATGTCCTAAATGTATTACATTATCCCCAGTGCCACATCTAGGAGTCAATCCTAAAGGCCTTGTGCCTAATCATATTTGGCAAATGGATATAACCCATTATGCAGAATTTGGAAAACTAAAATATATACATGTTTGCATTGATACCTGTTCAGGATTTCTCTTTGCTTCCCTGCATACAGGGGAGGCTTCAAAAAACGTAATTGATCATTGCCTACAAGCCTTTAATACCATGGGGTTGCCTAAGCTTATTAAGACAGATAACGGGCCATCTTATTCTAGTAAAAACTTTATTACATTCTGTAAAGAATTCGGTATCAAACATAAAACTGGAATTCCTTACAACCCCATGGGACAAGGAATAGTTGAACGTGCTCATAGCACCTTAAAAAATTGGCTTTTTAAAACAAAAGAGGGGCATCTATATCCCCCAAGGTCACCAAAGGCTCACCTTGCCTTTACCTTATTTGTCCTAAACTTTTTGCAAACTGACATTAAAGGTCAGTCTGCAGCGGAACGCCACTGGCACCCAGTTACTTCTAATTCTTATACATTGGTAAAATGGAACGACGCCCTGACTAATAAATGGAAGGGTCCAGATCCAGTTCTAATCTGGAGAAGAGGCTCGGTTTGTGTTTTTTCACGAGATAAAGATGAAGCACGGTGGCTACCAGAGAGATTAATTCATCAGGTAAACACAGATTCTGTCTCTCCTCGTAAGTATCATTCTAAAGACTAAAATTCCTCTTGTGCTGGGAGTAAAAGCTCTCAGGAAAACTGTTTTCCTCTGTTTCCCAATTCCCCTACAAGAGGCCGGAGATTAACTTTAGCTTTACAATTTGCATCTAAATAAAGTACCTTGACTTCTCCGAACAGAAAATTTACATTGCTACACTCTCATTGTTTAAAATTCTTCCTTCTCTCAAGCAGGTCGATCTACATTCTCCGGTTCTCCGCCCCGCCCCTACGAGCAAACAGGTGGTTCTGCTAATCTCCCTTCCAGGGACATCCCAGCATGTGGCTTTTCAGTCTAAGATAAGATCTAGATTTACCAGGAGAGCTAGGGAAATAGAAATTTCATATATATTTACAAAGATTAGTTCTTCTTTTGATAGATATAGGCTTAGTCCCTTAGCTGGCCTCTGGCTTTTCACCCTTGCTGTTACTGCACGGTGTCCTTAGTTCCTCAGGCTACTGAAAATAACAGAGATGAAGAGAAAAGACTTTCAGCTCCTATTTTAACCAAAATTAATGGTGTTAATACTGACATAATTCTTGTCTAGGCCTTGCTAAATCTAAAGTTGACAAGTCTCATATAGAGACCTCGCAATAACTCAAAATTGCGCTACTGATTCATAATCATATGAATACGGTATGGGTACCGCTTGGCGCAGGAAATTACTGCGGAGGAAAGGTCCAGTTTGACCGTTTCTGAGTTCCCTGTGCGACACACCTGATTTGACGGAGGTTGGTATCCGATTCCAGCTAAAAACCAAAAATACTTAAGGCTCTGCCTCCCCTCCCCAAAAGATACCAAGAGCCACAGATGTGAGTTGTTACAATGCTCACAAGAGGAATCAGGCCAATGTCCACCCAAGTCAAAGTTAAAGGCCCACTCATCTACGGATGAGAAAATCATTTGATCACCTCTGTTAAGCATTGCCTATTTAAACTTAATTAATAGGGGAGAGAGAGATTGGAGACCTTGCTGTCGTAAGGGCAAGCCCTTCACTGCCTCCCACCCAAATAATAAAAAAGCCAATTGGCCTTGTACTAAAGAGCTGGTCTTAACCCCTTCTCACTGTTCCCCTGCCTTTTACCCAAAATTGCAGAGGATTATCAGTTCAGTGTTATTCTAAAATTGTTTAGTTAAACTCAGCCAGGGTTCCAACGCCCTACTTAAAATGTAAACAGGTAGCTACCTATTCAGCACTAATTAGCATTATAAAGTCAGAGCCTACAGCCCAGTGCTGCTATTCAGTCAGTGCTTTTAAGACAGTCTCAGCCAGATACAGTTTACCATTAGAATAGTTAGGGAATCCCACGGAAATGGGTTTTTTCTTTAGCCCTAGGAACTCAGGCAGAACTATTGAACATAGATAATTTTTCTGCCAGAGGCCACCCCCTTTTTTTATTTTTGTTTTGTTATCTAATGGGGGGAAATGTGGCCTCCCTTCCCCCCAGCCTGGAACCTGCCTGCTCAAGGGTGGAGCTACCAGCTCATTCGTCCTGCCACGCCCACTGCTGGAACCTGCCCTTGCTGCCTGGAGTCACACACGTGTTCGTCCTGCTACTGGACCCTGAGTTACTTGGCGGGAAATTGGGTTCCCTCCCCCTTCCTTTATAAACTGGGTGTCTGGAAATATTAAATTGAGCCTCGATCAGAACTTGTTGTCCTGGCTTCATTCTTTTCTTCCGCCCCGTCTAGATTCCTCTCTTTTCAGCCTGAACTGCCATTTTCAGTTGAACCTTTCGTGTTGTGGACCTCGGGCGGGCCGCAACAGTCCCTGCAAGGGTGTCTGAGTCAGGGTTTCTATTCCTGCACAAACATCATGACCAAGAAGCAAGTTGGGGAGGAAAGGGTTTATTCGGCTTACACTTCCATGCTGCTGTTCATCACCAAAGGAAGTCAGGACTGGAACTCAGATAGGTCAGGGAGCAGGAGCTGATGCAGAGGCCATGGAGGGATGTTCTTTACTGGCTTGCCTCCCCTGGCTTGCTCAGCCTGCTCTCTTATAGAACCCAAGACTACCAGCCCAGGGATGGTCCCACCCACAAGGGGCCTTTCCCCCTTGATCACTAATTGAGAAAATGCCTTACAGTTGGATCTCATGGAGGCATTTCCTCAACTGAAGCTCCTTTCTCTGTGATAACTCCAGCTGTGTCAAGTTGACACAAAAATAGCCAATACAAAGGGATTCTCCTATGCTGACAACATTCAGATGACTCAGATGAGAGTGTACTTTTGAAGTGAAAGTTAATGTTGAAGAACAGGTAGAGAGGACTGGAGCTATAGCTTAGTAGTGAGGAGACATTTTTTTCTACTCTTGTAGAGGAACGAGGTTCAGTTCCTGTGGCCTCCCTTCCCCCAGCCTGGAACCTGCCTGCTCAAGGGTGGAGCTACCAGCTCATTTGTCCTGCCACGCCCACTGCTGGAACCTGCCTTTGCCGTCTGGAGGCACACACGTGTTCGTCCTGCTACTGGACCCTGAGTTACTTGGCGGGAAATTGGGTTCCCTCCCCCTTCCTTTATAAACTGAGTGTCTGGAAATATTAAATTGAGCCTTGATCAGAACTTGTTGTCCTGGCTCCATTCTTTTCTTCCGCCCCGTCTAGATTCCTCTCTTTTCAGCCTGAACTGCCATTCTCAGTTGAACCGTTCGTGTTGTGGACTGCGGGCAGGCCGCAACAGTTGGCGCCAGAACTGGGACATGAAGAATGGCAGAGGGATGCTAAGAGAAACGACTGCTGTGTGGAGCTCCACAAGAAAGGAAAGAATCTTCGTATCGGAGGAGCATCGGAGCAACGGACAGGTACACATGCTAGCGCTAGCCTAAAAAATTTCAGTTTTGAAAGTGTTGCTGAGGATGCGGTAGGATACGAACAAGTTTGAAGCAGTGCTGACCCAACACTGGTTCTGCTTGGGGTCAGCAGTTCGTAAATCGGAACTAGATATGGAGACAGGCGGTGTGCCGCAGTTTTTTAGAAAACTGCTTAGGTGGAAGAAAGAAGGGTTCAAAATCATGGATCAGGCGATTGTGTTTAGTTTTCAGGAGTTGCTTAAGGAAAAAGGAGTAAGGCTTGAAGTACAATTAGTAAGAAATTTTTTAGATAAGATAGATAGCTGTTGTCCATGGTTCAAAGAAGAAGAAACGATAGATTGTGGAACCTGGGAAAAAGTTGGTGAGGCCCTGAAGCAAGTTAAAATTTGAGATTAAGCTTCAGAGGCTGAGTCTCTTAAGATATTTCTAGTTTAGATAATGATTAATGTGGTTCCTATCCTAAATAGTAAAATTTAAGATAAGATACAAAGCAATGCCTCTTTATTAAAGCGTTAAAGCTTGCTTTAATAGGTATTCATAGGTATTAATTGATATCCAAACTTCGTAATATGATAGTAATGCTTCTAATATTGATTTTAACAGTGATAAATTGTTTTAAACATAGGTTTTGCTTTCCCAAAGTTGTAAGTATTATCCTAACCTTACACAAAAACTTAAAAGTTATGGTTAAAACTGCCATTGTTCCATTGACTGCAGCTTGCAGTTTGATTGCAAATTTAAGATTAATGCTCAGATTAAAAAGTATTTTACCTTTGAGTCAATACAGGGCTCTGGGCAGTCCCAGAGCGGCTTGTGGCCCTTTCTTTTGTTTTGCAAACAATGCCTAAAAAAGTTTTTCCCTGTGTTCAAGAAAATTTCTTTTTAACAGTGTTACAGATCTATTCAGATGTTTAAAATAATGCTTAAATTCAAAGATTTTTGCTTCTAGTAAACTGGTAATCACTAGAAAATTTTGCCTCTATGTATGGCTAATATAGCTTTACATTATGTAAGAAAAAAGTTTATTGTTTCTGCTTCTTTACAAGAAGCCAAAAGTTTTAATCTTTCAGTATATATTGTTTCCTAAGTGGAAATTATTTTATTAACTAATGCTTCTCAAGGGAAGTTTACCTTAAATCTTTGCTTGTCATTTTTCCAGTTTAGACTAACTTCTAGCCTTTTAACTTTATGGCAATAGTACATCAGAGACTGTATATTCAGACTTAGTAAAATTAGTCATTTAATAGAGTCATAATGATTTTTCACTCTTCTTCAGTGTGACCAGCCATTCTAACTCAATCTTAGACTGGTCTAATATTCAGTTCAATTATTAGAGATTCCTATATTCTAAATTACCTAGGAAAGTTAATTCAGAGCATATCCCCCAAGGTCACCAAAGGCTCATCTTGCGTTTACCTTATTTGTCCTAAACTTTTTGCAAACTGACATTAAAGGTCAGTCTGCAGCGGAACGCCACTGGCACCCAGTTACTTCTAATTCTTATGCATCATTGGTAAAATGGAAGGACACCCTGACTAATAAATGGAAGGGTCCAGATCCAGTTCTAATCTGGAGAAGAGGCTCGGTTTGTGTTTTTTCACGAGATGAAGATGAAGCACGGTGGCTACCAGAGAGATTAATTCGTCAGGTAAACACAGATTCTGTCTCTTCTCGTAAGTATCATTCTAAAGACTAAAATTCCTCTTGTGCTGGGAGTGGAAGCTCTCAGAAAAACTGTTTTCCTCTGAGCCAATTCCCCTACAAGAGGCCGGAGATTAACTTTAGCTTTACAATTTGCATCTAAATAAAGTACCTTGACTTCTCCAAACAGAAAATTTACATTGCTACACTCTCATTGTTTAAAATTCTTCCTTCTCTCAAGCAGGTCAATCTACATTCTCCGGTTCTCCGCCCCTACGAGAAAACAGGTGGTACTGCTAATCTCCCTTCCAAGGACATCCCAGCATGTGGCTTTTCAGTCTAAGATAAGATCTAGATTTACCAGGAGAGCTAGGGAAGTAGAAATTTCATATATATTTACAAAGATTAGTTCTTATTTTGATAGAGATGGGCTTAGTCCCTTAGCTGGCCTCTGGCTTTTCACCCTTGCTGTTACTGCAAGGTGTCCTTAGTTCCTCAGGCTACTGGGAATAACAGAGATGAAGAGGAAAGACTTTCAGCTCCTATTTTAACCAAAATTAATGGTGTTAATACTGACATAATTCTTGTCTAGGCCTTGCTAAATCTGAGGTTGACAAGTCTCATATAGAGACCTCGCAATAACTCAGAATTGCGATACTGATTCATAATCATATGAATACGGTATGGGTACCGCTTGGCGCAGGAGATTACTGCGGAGGGAAGGTCCAGTTTGACCGTTTCTGAGTTCCCTGTGCGACACACCTGATTTGAAGGAGGTTGGTATCCGATTCCAGCTAAAAACCAAAAATACTTAAGGCTCTGCCTCCCCTCCCCAAAAGATACCAAGAGCCACAGATGTGAGTTATTACAATGCTCACGGGAGGAATCAGGCTAATGTCCACCCAAGTCAAGGTTAAGGCCCACTCATCTACGGATGAGAAAATCATTTGATCACCTCTGTTAAGCATTGCCTATTTAAACTTAATTAATAGGGGGGAGAGAGATTGGAGACCTTGCTGTCGTAAGGGCAAGCCCTTCACTGCCTCCCACCCAAAAAATAAAAAAGCCAATTGGCCTTGTACTAGGAGCCAGCCAGTCTTAATCTCTTCTCACTGTTCCCCTGCCTGTCACCCAAAATTGTGGATAATTATCAGTTTAGTGTTATTCTAAAATTGTTTAGTTAAACTCAGCAAGGGTTCCAACGCCCTACTTAAAAGGCAAACAGGTAGCTACCTATTCAGCACTAATTAGCATTATAAAGTCAGAGCCTACAGCCCAGTGCTGCTATTCAGTCAGTGCTTTTAAGACAGTCTCAGCCAGATACAGTTTACCATTAGAATAGTTAGGGAATCCCACGGAAATAGGTTTTTTCTTTAGCCCTAGGAACTCAGGCAGAACTATTGAACATAGATAATTTTTCTGCCACAGGCCACCCCCTTTTTTTATTTTTGTTTTGTTATCTAATGGGGGGAAATGTGGCCTCCCTTCCCCCAGCCTGGAACCTGCCTGCTCAAGGGTGGAGCTACCGGCTCATTTGTCCTGCCACGCCCACTGCTGGAACCTGCCTTTGCCGTCTGGAGGCACACACGTGTTCGTCCTGCTACTGGACCCTGAGTTACTTGGCGGGAAATTGGGTTCCCTCCCCCTTCCTTTATAAACTGAGTGTCTGGAAATATTAAATTGAGCCTTGATCAGAACTTGTTGTCCTGGCTCCATTCTTTTCTTCCGCCCCGTCTAGATTCCTCTCTTTTCAGCCTGAACTGCCATTCTCAGTTGAACCGTTCGTGTTGTGGACTGCGGGCAGGCCGCAACAAGTTCCCACATCAATATGGTAGCTCACAACTGTTTGCCATTCAGCTTCGATGAGCAGATGTGCTCTTCTGGCCCCCACAGTCACCAAGCACACACACAGTGCACATACATACATGCAGGCAAAACACACAGACACATAAAGGATTTTTTCCTTTAAAAGAGAGTGAGAGAAGAAAAGAAAATTAGCAGCTTCAGTCTCATATTTTTGCCTCTGTCTTCCAATGAGGAAACAGACTAGGGAACAAAGTGTGGCTCCACCAGTATCCAGATGCTAACTAGATGCTAACTAGCTGTCATGGCTGGCCTAATGCAGTGGATGCACTTGGCTACTGATGAGTCATATGTCTCTTGGGGCATCTGCATGGCTGCAGCTCAGAAGCCCATCCTCCCCAATGCTGAATTAAGAGCTCCAAGATGGATCTAGGTCCTATTTATCCATGGCAGGTTTTCTATTAGTTTCCATTTTTGAAAAATTGTCATAGCAGCTTGGGTCATTATCGTGACATGATTTTTGAGAGCACTTTCTTTCTAAAAGGAAGACTTGTCAAAGGAAGGTATCTGTAAAGATGGGTCTGGATATTGTCAGCAAAGGAGAGTCCTTTGTGGGGATGAAAAGGAAGTGGTCTTCAACTGGAGTGTCAAATGACAGAAAAGTGTCATGACCTAAGAAGACAATGTCTTAGTTACATTTCCATTGCTGTGATAAAACATGGAACAAAAACAACTTAGGGAGGAAAGGGTTTATCCAGTCTACAGTTTATTCTCCATCTTAAAGGCCAGTCAGGGCAAGAACTCAAGGCAGGAACTTGGGGGAAAAACTGAAGTGGAGACCATGGAGAAATGCTGCTTACTGGCTTTCTCCCTTTGGTGGTAGTTTGCCTTCTTATACACCCCAGGGCCCTCTGTCTAGGGATGGGACTGTGGGACCTTCCAATCAATCACCAATCAAGAAAATGCCCTACAGACTTGCCACAGTTAATCTGATGTGTGCATCATCTCAACTGAGGTGCTGCTTCCCAGATAACTCTAGCTTATGTCAATCAGAACATCTGGCCCCTGTCAACTTGTTACACCAACACACTACTATTAAGCCAGAACTCTTCCTTCCTTGTTTATCCTCAATATTTCATATATCAATATCAATATTACAGCATGAATAACTTTAAAAGTCCAACCATCTTTGCATTTTCTGAGACTTTTAGTCCAAAGTCTTTTTAAAAATACACCATTTTTTAAAAAAAGGTCAATGTGTTTAAACTGTGGCCTCCTGTGAAATAAAATAATAATAATATTTTCTCATTTCATGAGAGAAGACTCAGGGTGTAGCCATAGTCTGAGCAAAGCAAAGCTAAACTCCAACCGTGCAAATAACTCAGTCCCCAGGGCCTGGCACTCATGTTCTTCTGGGCTCCAGAAATCCTATGCAACTCTGCTTCACAGGTTCTGACATTTAAAACACCCAAATTCTTCTCAACTCATAGGCACAGGCCATCTCCACTCTACAGCATCTGCTCTCATGGGCAGTGGCCTCACTGTCCTGACATCTCCATCTTCTGGGGGCTCTAAAAGCTGCACCTTCACATAGCCTCCTGGTCTCTCTTCAGGGACCCTGACATATGGTGCCAATCCTCAGCCTCCCTCCATGGCTCCTTCAGTCTTTGGGTTCCTACCACAGCTGAGGCTTCATTTTCACGGATGACCTCTGCTGGCCTCTCAGAGTGCCAAGCTTCAGCTGTTCTCCATGACCCCACTGTATCTTCAAAACCAGTTAGATGTGAGAGACTCTGACACATTACTGAGTTTGGCTACCAGCATGGCCTATTGGCTTGGCTCCCTCTGAACAACAGCTTTAGTGTGCTTACTCCAAGGAAACACTCCCAAACCTCACCTCAACGATGATGGTCTCTTCTTAATCACCACTAATTTCTCAGTTCCAGCTACTTTTGATCAGTTCTCTATTTTCCCAGTAAAGCAAAAGTTTCAGTTTAGTGGTACTGGTTTCTTATTAATCACACCAGATTTTTCAACTCCAATTGACAAGACCCACAGATTCTAATTCAAATATACCATACAAACTGCCTTTTAGAATATTCAAGGGATTCTCAAACATCCTTCTGAAAGCCCACAAGCCAGGTCTCCATTGTCTGCACTGCTTGAGAGCTTGAGACAATATTCCCTTCCAAGCTCCCACAGGACAGCTCACTAAGTCGCTACTACTCAATGGCTCTATAAAGATATATTTTTATACATTTATTATTATTGCAAGATGTGTGACAGAATCCCTGTCTTCTGTGTTTGTTTTTTGTCTACTTGACACAAGCTAGAGCCATCTTGAGAAGAGGGAACTTCAACAGAAAAAATGCCTCTATCAGACTGCCTATAAGCAAGACCATTGAGCATATTCTTGATTTCAATGGAAGTGATGCTGGGGAATATTAAAAAAAAGCAAACTGAGCAACCCAGGGGGAGCAAGCCAGGATGCAGTCCACAAACCCCCAGGTTCCTACCTTGGGTTGGTGGCCTGACTTCCCTTCCAGATGGCCCATAAACTGTAAGCTGAAATAAACACTCTGTCCTCACATTGTTTTTGGTCAGTGTTTTATCACACTAACAGAAAAGTAACTAAGATAGAAACTGAAATTGGTACCAGAAGTAGGTATTGTTAAGAGCTGGCCCTGTGTTTTGGGAAGGATTGTGGAAGGAGTTTGAAACACTGGGATAGAAAAGCTACTGGGTATGTAATGGGGCTAACTGAGATGTTATGTGGAACCTGTTAGGTGAGGTAGAGAATGGTCCTGAGCTGGGACCATTCACTGATTGAGCTTGGATAACATGTACTGCTGCTTCTCATGACTGTCACACCAAAACTCTGAGGTTGAGTCTCCTCTCCCTGCTTAATGTACCTATGTTTTGCCTTAAGAAAATAAATGGCCCTGTAGAGCCTGTTAGACTGCCCAGAGATAAAGATACTTGCTGCATAGACCTGACACCCCGAGTTCCATCTCAGAACTCACATGGTAGAAGGAGGGAACCTACTCCTGAAAGTTGTCCTCTTACTTCAATGTACCACAGTACATGCATACACACATGTGCACATGCATGCACAAAGAAAACAAACACACACACAAATCGTAATAAAACAAATTTGTAAATGGCCTTGAAAACTCAGAAGTAGGGAAAGGATGCTCATTTGATACTTTTTTTTTTTTATGAGACAGGTTTCTCTTTCCAAGACAGGTTTCTCTGTGTAGCCCTGGCTGTCCTGGAGCTCACGGTGAAGTCCAGGCTGGCTTCAAACTCACAAATCTATCTGCCTCTGCCTCCCAAGTGCTGTTATTAAAGGCATGTGCCACCAGTGCCCGGCTCATTTGACAATAAAATAAACATTCACATGTTTTAAATTCAATTCTTGGGCCATGTATCGTGGCACATGCTTTTAATCCCAGCACTTGAGAAGCAGAGACAGGCAGATCTCTGTGAGTTTCAGGCCAGCCTGGCCTACATAATGAGTTCCAGGCTAGTCAAGGTTATATAGAGAGAACCTGTCTCAGAAAAAAATAAAATCAATTATTGAAAGAGAGTCAGGATGTAGCTCAATGGAGTAAATGCTAAGCATACCTGAGGCCCTGACCTCTACCCTCAGCACTGCATCTACAGGGCATAGTGGCCAGACCGGGTTACATAGACCCTGTCTCACAATGGATAGATAGATAGATAGTTGGATAGATAGACATAGATAGATAGATAGATAGATAGATAGATAGATAGATAGATAGATACATACATACATACATACATACATACATACATACATACATAGATACATAGATAGATGAACAGACAGTCAGAAAGAGAGAAAGGAAGAAAGGAAGAAAGAAAGGAAGGAAGGAAGGAAGGAAGGGGAGAGAGAGAGAGAGAGAGAGAGAGAGAGAGAGAGAGAGAGAGAGAGAGAGAGAGAGAGAGAGAGAGAGAGAGAGAGAGAGAAAGAAAGAAAGTTACCAAGTACTTCTTATACATCCGTGGCCCAGTGAAGAGAAATCACACAAATCAGGGATGGCAAACCCTTGCCATCTTATGCCTGCCACCTGTGCCTCCTGCAAAACTCTAGGAAACCTTCAACTCAGAAGACAGTGACCAACAATCAGTGAGTGCAGGTCCCGATTCCCCTTGTCAGCAGCTTGTTCACTCAGTACAGAGCTGAAACTTAGAATCTAGGCTTGTCACTGTAATCCCGGGCTCCCCGCATGCAATCTGTGCTTACACCTGGAAATCATTTAACACCCTGTATTCCCCAGAGAAGAGCTATGAAGAAGTTGGCCCCAGTGCCTCAGTGTGTGGCCTTATTTAGAAATAAGATCTTGGCTGAAGTGAGCACAGTGTGTGTATCCTAATAGCATCCGTGTCTTTCTGAGAAGAAAAATTTGCCTTTCTTCTTTTTCATTTTCAGTTTGGTTTAAAAGCCATTACAATCAAGGACTTCTAATAATTACTTTTTTAATGTATGAGGCAGGGGTTATCTCACTGAAGTTGGTGCTAGTCAGGTGGCCAGTGCTCCTAGTGATCCTCCTGTCTCCACCCACCACAGTGCTGGGCTTACAGGGCCACTCCTGGCTTCTTATGTTGGTCCTGGGAAAAGGATCCCAGACCTCAAGCTCACACAGCAAGCACTCTGTCCACCTTGTCATCACTTCAGCCTGCAAGGACTTTTGCTCCATTTGTTTCATAGGAAAGGCAATTTGGACCCAGAAGCAAATACGGATAGAAGAAGGAAGACACGGGAAGATGGCTAAACACAAGTCAAAGAGAGGCGTGGGCAAAATTCGGCCTCCAGGCTTGACTTAGGGTTTCTATTCCTGCACAAAACGTCATGACCAAGAAGCAAGCTGGGGAGGAAAGGGTTTATTCAGCTTACACTTCCACATTGCTGTTCATCACCAAGGAAGTCAGGACTGGAACTCAAGCAGGTCAGGAAGCAGGAGTTGATGCAGAGGCCATGGAGGGGTGGTATTTACTGGCTTGCTTCCCTGGCTTGCTAGCTTGGTTTCTTATAGAACCCAAGACGACCAGCCCAGGGATGGCACCACCCACAGTGGATCCTCCCCACTTGATCACCAACTGAGAAAATGACCCACAGCTGGATCTCATGGAGGCACTTTCCCAACTGAAGCTCCTTTCTCTGTGATAACCCTAGCCAAGTTGACAACACAAAACCAGCCAGTACATGGCCTCACATGGAATCAACCCCTTCAGCACATTGCTCTTGGCCCTTAGCGTCTAGAATGCTAAGATGATACATTACCATGTGAGTCATCCTAACTGTTGACATTATTTTTCTTTTTTTTACAATAGCCGCAGGAAGTGAAGAAGACACTGATGAATGGTACAGTCATCTTAAACTAACTACTGTTCTGGGAGACGCTGGGGCTTTGTGTTTGTTTGTTGTCTTTGAAACAGAGTCTTATGCATCCCAGGCTGGTCTGATATAAAGATAATCTTGAGCTGGACAGTGATGGTGCAGGACTTTAATCCCAACACTCAGGAGGCAGAGGCAGCTGAATCTCTGATTTGGAGCCCAGTCTGGTCTACAGAGTGAGTTCCAGGATAGCCAGTGCTACACAGAGAAACCTTGTCTCGAAAAACAAACAATAACAAACTGCTTGCAAGTACTAGCATCACAATCATGTCCCTCCAAACCCATTTTATATGGTGCTGGAACCCAGGGCTAAGCAAGAAGGACAGCAGAGTCTGGCTGTTTTCCACAAGTGTGACTACCAGCAAGGCCATTGCAAGAACAAGGTCCCTTGACTGCACGTCCAGTGCTCCCACTAACGAGGGTCACCACCTACTCACCGATGGCTCTGTGACAGTGGATAATGATTGTCAACTTGATGGAATCTAGAATTCCGTAGATGATAAAGCTGTGGACACGTCTGCAGGGGAATTTCTAGGTAGCACCATATAAAAGGAAAGACTCACCCTAAGTGTTGGTAGTACCCTTCTGTAGGTTGGGATTCTGGGCTGAATAAAATGGAGAAAGCAACTGAGCACCAGGATCCATCTCTCTCTGCTCCTGACTACAGATGGGTTTAGGTTTGGCAGTCGTGGTCAAGATTCAGCCCGTGGTCGACCCATCCTTGTCTCTTCTCAGCACACAACCCTTCCCCATATTTGTCCTGCAGGCTGTCAGCAGTAGAGACAGAGTCCTGTTCTAGCTAGTGTCAGGGTCCCAGCACTTTCCCTATGTCAGCTTGAAATTCCTGGTGAAAATTCCAGTTCCTTGGGGTCCATTGTCACGGTTCTCAGAAAGCTGAAGGGAGGGCACAAGTATGTCTTTAGAACAACCTTGGTCTTGCCACGACAGTCACAATTTCTTCCTGCTTTCCAATCTAATAACTCCCACAGAGTTTGCATCTCCAACCTGCCCTATCTACACAATGAACTCTGTGCTTTTCTAGCGCGGTGCAATCTAGAGTGATTGCTGTGGGCTCCCTCTTCTCAGAACAACGCTCCTGTCTTCTAGTATCCTATGGTCTACACTCCCATTCTCACAAATCAATGGCTCTTGAATAAACCACTTGGCTATCCAGCTTCAGTTTTCTCATTGAAAAATAAAGGTTTTTATGTTGGGAGACTTCAGTCTCTTTTCATTAGGAGAGCCCTGCCTTCTCAAGGGCTGCTCCAGGCTTGCATTGAAGGCTAAGACCAAGGCTCTCAAGCTTCAGCTCCCAAAGGAATTGCCACAGGAGAGGTGTAGGAATCAAGGTGCCACACTCCAATACTGTGATGCTGTGGCCTGGGGCTAGGCCCAAGGAGCTGCATTCCAGGAGACCCAATCTTAGGCACATTGCTGCCTCTCTGGCTACTGAAGACTGACAAGACTACAGGCCAGGAGATGGCTTGAAGAACACCCAGAACCCTCCCTAGATCTGAACATGCTCTTCAGACTGGCTGGTCCCATGAAGGACAAGTGTTTTGCTTTGCTTTTTTTTTTTTTTTTTTTTTTTTTTTTTGCTTTGTTTTGTTTCATTTTTTGTTTTTGCTCCTTCCACTGACTTCACAGCCAACGGGCTCTTTGTTCCAAGGAAGCAGCATCCTAATTTGGCTAATGGAAGTAGTAAGGGAGTTTATTTGTGAGATATGGGTGACGCCCAAATCTCCAGAGGGGCCCAGACTAGGTCAGGCACTATTCAGCAAGAACCCCGTGTCAACTATGTACAGTGGTGTTTGTCCTCTCAGGACCCTGCTGCCCAGCTCTGGCTTCTGAACATTCTCTGATGGTAGAGGTGGGTAGTTAGATCTTTCTGCTGATGTCTGCCACCCCAGGGAGGATTCTTGCCTCCTTTTCACAATAAAATCCCAGTTCAGGACCAGTGCCAAACCTAGGCACTGTACAAGGTGGCTGGGACTGTAGTTCTGGGATTTCAGTTTCTAAAAGCCAGAGGGTTTTTGCTTAAAGGAAGAGTCAGTGGCAGATAGATACAGGTACAGAAACTTCTGCTTTATAGGGCAGAAGAAAGCTTGTCACTAGCCCTACTGCCTCCCTTGACAGCAGAATCTACCTTCTAGAGTCCAGGCCCCCATGCTCAGGGGGAAGACATGAGCACACCATCCAAGAATAGACTTAGGGTCTCTAGGAGACCAGGGAGGAGTGTTGTTCAGTGCCTGTGGCTCCTCCCAGGTCTCCCAGCATCCCTCAGTACCTATGGCTCCTCCCAGCTCTCCCAGCATCCCTCAGTACCTATGGCTCCTCCCAGGTCTCCCAGCATCCCTCAGTACCTATGGTTCCTCCCAGCTCTCCCAGCATTCCTCAGTACCTATGGCTCCTCCCAGCTCTCCCAGCATTCCTCAATACCTATGGCTCCTTCCAGCTCTCCCAGCATTCCTTAGTACCTATGGCTCCTCCTAGCACTTCTCACCCCATCCTCTACCCTAAACTTCTCCTTCCGGGGAGCTAGACTTTAGATTCCCTTCTCCAAGCCTGATCCCTGTTTAACTTGGCCATTTGGGTGATGCTGTTCTCTTGGCCCTGGCCACCTCTCTTCATATTCTCTCTCTCTCTCTCTCTCTCTCTCTCTCTCTCTCTCTCTCTCTCTCTCTCTCTCTCTCTCTCTCTCTCTTCTCTCTTCTCTCTTTCCCCCTGCCTTTCTATAATAAAGCTCTAAAACCATAGACAGTCTCTGCTCATCAAGGCTGCATTCACTCTTGTTAGTGTTGGGAACCTCTTCCTTCATCCCTCTCCCATAAACCCGGTGGCTTTAGCAAAGTAGCTCTAGGACTCCCAGGTAGAGCTGCCCCTTGCCAACTCCCAAAGAGTGGGTCAGAGGCTTAGATGCCCACCCAGGGATGAGTGGAAGGTAGATATCAGCACTCACACACCTGACAGACCAGAACCTTGGGACCTGGAATATGCCCACGGTTGTCATTTTTTGTTGTTGTTGTTGTTAAACATTTTGTTTCTGTATTTGTATACATGGGTGGTGTTCATAGTCAGAGGACAACTTGCTAGAGTCCATTCTCTCCTTCCACCACATTTGTCCACAGGATCAATTAAGCTTGGTAATAAGTTCCTTTGTGCACTAAAGACATTTTGCCAGGCCTCATGAATATTCTTCAGCATTCTACTTAACTGATCTTACCTCACATCAGGGCTGGGAGCCATGTGTCTTAGTGTGAAAATCTATGTTGACTGTTCACTCGGGAAGGAGGATTAGAGAAGTAAGGGACTGGGGAGCAGTGCTCCTGAGTTAGAAGGAAGGAAACAGCCAGGTAGGGCACCTGAGAAGGTGAATTGGGATGGATCTGTCTTTGCATTCCTGTGCCCGAGCCCTAGGTCCAAACAGGAGGCAGGGAGAGCTATTTAGTTTCCCACTAGGTGGATCTGACTCGGCTTGCAGAGTTTATTACATCCTCAGGCACAGGGAACAGTCAAAGGTTTTTCCTTGTTTGACAGAGACAGATTCAGTCTGGATATGCAAATCAGTGATCAGAGAGAGTCCTTGTAGCCTGGAAGAAACTTGTGATTTGGACCTTAGAAAGGGTGGCCAGATAGACTGGACAGACAACTGGACAGATAGAAGACATCAGCTGTACCACAGACACACATTCTGGGATTCTGACATCCATCAATATTTAGTCTGTGGTGAGTGGCTGGGTGAGTTGCAACACCCTGTAAGGGTTCCAGCTTGCTCACCTGTAAAACAAGATGGATTCTCTTAGCTCTTTGATAGGGGGTGTGCTGGTTAGTGGTTTTGTCAGCTTAACATGAGTTAGAGTCATCTAAGAATCGAGAACTTGAATTGAGAAAATGCCTCTAGCAGATGTCCTATAGGCAAGTCTATGAGACATTGTATTGATTAATGGTTGATGTGTGGGAAGGCCCAGCCACTGTGATTAGTGGGACTGGTGTGTATAAAAAATGCTATCTGAGGAGATGGAGAGATGGCTCACTGGTTAACACTGGCTGCTCCTCTAGAGGACCTGGTTTCAACTTCCAGAATCCACATGGTGGTCACAACCATTTGTTGTTCCAGTTTCAGGGGATTTGGAGCCCTCTGGTGGCCGCTTTGGACATAGCATGTACATCTTATGTAGACAAGCAATAAGTAAATAAATAAATACATACGTGAGCTAAAAATAAGTAAGTTTAAAAAAAAAAAGCAAGCAGAGCACTTTGTGAGGAGCAAAACCATAAGCAGCCCTCCTCCATGGTCTCTGCTTTACTTCCTGCCTATTGGTCCCTGCCCTGCTTGAGTTTCTCCCTTCTTTTCCTTCATAATAGACTGAGCTGCCAAATGAAATGAAATCATTCCTCCCCAAGTTGTTTCTGATCATAGCGTTTAACGCAGCAATACTAAACAAAGTAGTTCAGTGAGTTAGATGTTGCTTTTATTGGCATTTGGGGACCATGAAGAGCCATGTTCAGTTAATAATGGAGGGAGGTTATCCTCCATAGATCCACACATGACTGTGTGGGTGTCAGGGAGATCAGCAATAACTCTGAGGAGGTGGGGAGCAGATGAACAGAGATGGTTTAGTTTTATCATGAATCAACTGAAAAATGTCTTGCATTGGCAGGGCTTTACTCCCGGTACCTCAGGGGACTGGACCCTAAAGACAGAAAGTTAAGTCTAACCTGAAAACGAAAGAACCTAAAGAAAACTAAATAAACTAAGAAAACTAAAGAATGCACCTGAGCATGCAGATAAAAGACAAGCTTTTTCAGCCAGGCTGTGGTGATGGTTGTGGCTGCTCTCTCACCTTTATTCCCAGTACTTGGAGTGTGGGGAAGAGGCAGACAGATCTCTGAGTTCACGGCCAGCCTGGTCTACAGAGTGAGTTTCAAGACAGCCAGGGCTACACAGAAAACCCTGTCTTGAAAAACCAAAATCCAACCAACTAACCAAAAACAAAATCAAAAAACAAACACAAAAACTACAACCAGAAATACAGACAAACATACAAAAACCAACAAGTTCTCCAGGACAAGAGAGATGGATCAATGAAAGTCCTTGTTTTTCTTTCAGAGGACCCAGACTTGATTCCCAGCACCTGCTCACAACCATGGTAACTCCAGTTCCAGATGAGGGGGGTGGGGTTTATGCTCTTCTGTCCTCTACAGGCAGTAGATACTCATGCACTCTACACCTCGAGCATGAATGCATAAAAACTGTTTCCCTGGACATTTTACATCAGTGAATGTTTTATCTAAATATTCTTTGATATTTAATTATGTAGAGATTTCACATATATACACACACATACACACATACACACACACACACACACACACACACACACACACACACACACACAGATGCTCGCAATTGAGTGCAGTGCACAAAGAAGGTAAAGACTTGGTTGGTTTCCTGGAGCTGACCTTACACTTGGTTGGGAGCTGCCTGATGGAGGTGTTGGGAACTGAACTCCTGTCCTCTGGAAGAGCCTAAAATGCTGTTAACCACTGAGCCATCTCTCTAGACCCTTCTCTTTGTATTTAAATCCAATAAACCCCATAGTGAACTATCATTGCTTATGTGTCTAAATAGTTAAAATAAAAACAGTGACACACCCAACACTGGCAAAGGTTCACAGTGACTGAATTTCTCATAAATTGTGGGTGGGGATGTACAATGTACCAGCCACCTGTACTGGCAACTTTTGGTTGTCAACTTGACTTCATCTGGAATGAAGAAAAACCCAAGCTGCTAGAAACACCTGTGAGAACTTTTTTTCTTTTGAAGTGGGAAGTCCCACTTTTAATCCAGGTTTTCCGAGGTGGGAAAACCAACCTGTAATCTAGATCCTTTGAGATGAAAATGTTCACCTTTAATCTGGCTACACTTTCCCCTGGCAGCCTATAGAAAGAACATGGAAAAGGGAAGCTTTTGCTCTTTGCCTGCTTGCCCTTGCTCTCACTGGCAAGCTCATTCCTTCACTGGCATTGGAGTCTACATCTTCAGGATTCCAGTGTCTACTGAAGACCAGCTGAGATGCCCATCACCATGAACTGAAAAACTACTGGATTCCTGGACCAGTAGACAGCCATTGTTGGACTAACTAGACCACAGCCTGGAAGACACTATAATAATTCCCCCTTTTATGTCCCTGTATAGATTTGCTATCTGTTCAGGTCTCCTAATACACCTTCCTAGAAAACAGTTTAACTGTTTTGTAAGAAACAAAACATAGCACACTGTGGGTACTAAAGAGGGGCAAGGGAAGGAGGGGGAAGGAAGGATAGCCCACGTCTGGCCAGAGTTCCTCCTATGCTCTGGGCAAGCAGATGCAGGAGGTCTACCAGACTCTCTCCACTTGGACCCGGGTGGGCATCTAAGCCACTGACCCCACTAGAAGAGGGGTGGTGGTGGTGGTGGATGAAAAGGGACAGCCGCTGACCTGGGGCCCAGGGACGCCACCCTGTAGCACTGGGGTTATTGGAGTGAGGGCTGAGGGAGAGAGGTTCCCATGCAGGTGAGAGTAAGCACAGCAGACCTAGATGAACAGAGACAGTCTATGGTTTTAGAGCTTTATTATTGAAAGGCAGGGAGCATGAGAAAAGTTAGAAAGAGAGAGAGACCAGACATGGCCAAGAGGAGAGAAGGAGGAAAAGAAGAGAGAGAAGAAAGTCTAGAGTAAGAGGGAGTGAGTAAGAGGTTAGAGAGGAGAGGAGAGAGGAGAGTGGAGAGTAAGTGTAAGAGGAGTAAGAGCAAGAGAGCAAGAGAATGAGGAGGGGCCAAACAGCCCCTCTTAGGTATGCTGTTATCTTTACTGTTGCTAGGTAACTGGGGAGGAGTTTAACCTGAAGTTCAGAAGCTTGGGGCATTGCCTATTTGACTAAAGCCATGCTTCTCTTGTGAGGGCTGTGGGGGCGGTAACTTTGACAGGAGCCAGAGTTCCAGGAGACATGAGAGAACTTCTGTCCCATGTAAGTCAATTATCATCAATGGGTCTTGGGGTTACACCTCAGCTTGACTGGAGACCAGACTGTCAGTGTATAGCCCAATGCCCAACAGCACACAGGCTGGTAAGATGGCTAAGTGGGTAATGGTGCTTGATAACCTGAGGCTAAAACCCAGGATCAATGTAGCAAAACTGACTCCTTCAATTTGTCTTCTGACCTCCACATTCATACACTCCACCTATGAAAGTAGTAAATGAATAAAATTTTAAAACAAACAATTGAGCTGAGCATACAATTGCTGTGAGGTCCAAGCATCGTGTTCCTGGGCAGTTATCTCACAGACATGGAATCTCGTGTTCACAGATACACCTTTTTGTAAATGTTCACAATGATTGTGTGTAATGCCCATAAGCACTGTCCAGATGTCCTTCAATAGTGACTTGATAACCCAGATGTCATGCATTGGTGCTGTGGAATGCATCTTAGCCATAAAGAATGTCTAGGGAATTCTATGGAGTGATAAAACATCCCAAAATGGAAGAGAGGAAGAGAGAAATAGAGAGAGAGGGAGGGAAGGAGAGAGAGAGAGAGAGAGAGAGAGAGAGAGAGAGAGAGAGAGAGAGAGAGAGAGAGAGAGAGAGAGAGAGAGAGAGGTATATGATTATTAAAAGGCAATGGGAGGCTCCTGAGGGGGCTGGAACCATCTTGAGAATTGTGGGGTGGGGGTTGAGACAGGGTTTCTCTGTGTAGCCCTGGCTATCCTGGAACTTATTCTGAAGACCAGGCTGGCCTCCAACTCAGAAATCCACCTCCCAAGTGCTGGGATTAAAGGTGTGCACCACTACTGCCTGGCTTATTTGAAATTTTACAAGTGTCATTTATTTGTTTGTTTCCAGAATAGGGTGTATATAGCCCAAAGTGGACCCAAACTTCGTGCTTGCTGTTCAGAGGATGACGATGACCTCAAATTTATGATCCTCCTGCCTCCACATCTGAGTTCTGGGACTATAGATGTGTGCAACCATGCCTAATTTTATGTAGCACTGAGTACCCCACCCAGGGTGTCATGAAAGTTAGGCAAGCCCTCGACCAACTTTGCTACATGCCAGCCCGAATATGATTTATTTTTGTAACTACAAGGGAGATTTTGCTTTAAAAATAAACCTGTTCTTATTCGTAGCAGTTGCTTAACCCTTGCTAAGCTGGAGCCTGAAGAACTTTCTTGGGCTGCTAAGGGGTGGTGAGAAGGCAGACACTTCTATTGCAAATGAGGACTTCTAAATTTCTACCCAACAACTTCCATCTCCACCCGGGTTGGTGACATAAGGTTTCTGAGACTCACCTAAAGCCTCAAAAGCCCCAAGGATGCCTGTACCTCATGAACCATAGGCACTGGTTCTTATTCTTTGCCCTCACCTCTTTCTGAAATCCCTGGCTGATGGAAGATGTATTAACTGCTGGAAGATATATCTGCTGCTGAAAGATGTATCTGCTGCTGGAAGATGTATCTGCTGCTGGAAGGTGTATCTGCTGCTGGAATATGTATCTGCTGCTGGAAGATGTATCAGTTCCTTACAGATATATCT
Source organism: Mus caroli (assembly GCF_978045245.1). NCBI lineage: Eukaryota > Metazoa > Chordata > Mammalia > Rodentia > Muridae > Mus > Mus caroli. The sequence goes on along the minus strand of NW_028227269.1, from coordinate 20,581,775 downwards.
GCTGCTGGTGTTCCTGTTCATACCGATCTACAGGTCTCTTTATTATCTTCTCTGTCCCTCTCCTACTCCAAACATCCTCTTTGGCTCTATCAGGGCCAGGTCTCTCCTTGTTGCATAAGCATGACATGTTTGTTTTTCAGAGGTTGCCTTGCCTGAATTTTGTAACCAGCTCCCTCATGAAGGATAAGACCCATCTCATTGCTAACAGTTTTCCCTTCTGAATTCCCATGAGCCTGTCTGTTCTGCTCATGACTGAGCTGTATCTGTGAGTAAGGAAGAGAGTTAGTTAATACTTAGTTGAATTCAGGCTCTTGGGTGAGGCTCTGTGGGGCTTGTGTCTTCTGGGGCAAAGTCAAGAAGCAGCCCCACATGTCAGTGTCCACACATGCTGCCGTAGGTGTGCTGAGTAAGCCTATTCATCAGTCTAGCCTAGACTGACAGCACCTCCTCTCCTGCTCCTCACTTGGAAAATGCCATTGAGCTCACATTATGGGGAAAGCAGGAGTTGGGAATTTCCTACGTCTGTGCCACATTGTGTGATTGAAGGGGTCCTGAAACTTTTCTGATGATGGCAATAAGGACATGTTGCTGTCTTGGATTACCCACTTCTTGGTCTCGTTACTATGGAAGAAAGGTTCTTTCTTAGCTGCAAGTGAGTAGCTCAAAAGAGAAAACTGTGTCCAACAGAAGCCCCCAAAGGAGGAAGGACAGGACACTCAGGACTTGATATGGAGGTGCCAATTATGCTGTGGAAGACAGGTGATGAAATTGCTTCACATCAATTCTGGTTTCTGTTTTAAAACATTTGGTTTGTTGCTATGAAAACAAATATATGGAAAGAATGCAGGTCGGTGACACGAAAGGCATTTCTTCTTCCTAACTTTAGATGCTGTTTCCCTCTACCCTTTGACAAGTCGCTGACCAGCAGAGGAGACAGACATGGGAGGGCAGCCAATGCTCTTTCTGGAGAAGTGGCCTCAGCCCAAGCTCACAAGGTGTGTGTGTGGGGTGGGTCGGGTGCAATTTTAAACTAATTGATGAACTGCTTTGGGAATCTACTCATTAAAACACACTCTTTGTACTGATGAAACCCTAAGCTACAGGGGCCAGTAGAAGGCATGGAGATGCTGGTCAAGGGGACAGTCTTTATAGTTCTCTGTGACTCACCAGGCTGTCTTCTGCAGACAGGGGACAGCACAGTCTTGGTGGCAGGGAGATTCTCACTGTGACTGCCTGTTAATTTAAAGCTCATGAGGAAACACAAAGAGGAAACAATTGTCCCACAGGATAGTCTTCTGTAATGTCACTGCTACAGACCCTTCTACATGAGACTCATTAAAGGTCTGGCTCTGAGGACCAAAATGGGACAAGGGTGTCTGGGATGGAGTAGAAGTGCAGGAACAGTGTGGCCCTTCTAAGTCCCTCCCTTGGTAAAGAGAAGGTTTAACTTACATTGATGTATTAGGTCTATATTTTGCTGTAAGAAAAGATATCCCATACAAATCATAGACCTTTTAAAGCAGGTGAACTGTGGGTTAGACTCTCCTAGGTTCCAAACTGGCCTCAGAGCACGAACAACTGAAGTCCTAGGTGAGCTCCCTAAGGGCCCTCTCCCCACCCTGAGGGAGGTGACTTCCTCATAGTCCCTGCCAGGATGGGAGCCCATTCCACCCCGGTACTCCTAGCAATGCCATCCCTTCTGAGACCAAAAGTTTCTCTTTTCTCATACAAACCCATAGACAGTCAATTGCTGTGCTTCCTCTACTGATCCCAGCTCTCAGATGGGCAGGCCCACGTCACTAACAACTCTGGAGTAGGCGAGTGGGCAGAGGAAGCAGTGAGATGGGCTCGTGTGTGTGTGTGTGTGTGTGTGTGTGTGTGTGAGAGAGAGAGAGAGAGAGAGAGAGAGAGAGAGAGACAGACAGACAGACAGACAGACAGACAGAGACAGAGACAGAGACAGACAGAGACAGTGACAGACAGACAGACAGACAGACAGACAGACAGACAGAGAGACAGAAGGTGAGAGCACTGAGCACCTATCTCAGTGTGTCTTCAGAAACTCTTGGGACTGATTCTCCCTCTGTTACTTGCTGGCCAGTCTGTGTTGGAGACCAGCAGTTGGCATGGTGGGAAATAGGATGGGATGAGTGGGCCATTTCTTTACTTCAGCCCAATGCTCCCTCCCTCCCTCCACTCCCCCTACCTCCCTTCTCTGTCTCTCTGTCTCTGTCTCTGTAACTTTGGCTGTCCTAGAACTTGCTATGTAGATACCGGCTGAAGATTAGGCTGTATTTTTGTGTGCTAGGATTAAAAGTATATGCCACCATGCCTGGCTTCTGCTTTTTTTTTTTTTTAAAGAGGTTGTTTAATTTTATGTGTATAAGCATTGGTCAACATGTAAGTAGGTGTGCTACATGAGTGCAGTACCTCTGAAAACCAGAAGAGGGAGGCACTGGAGAAAATGACAGTTGTGAGATGCTGTGTGAGTGCTGAGAACCAAATGGGGTTGTCTGCAAGAACAGCCATTGCTCTGAATCACTGAGCCATCTCTCCAGCCTGTTTTCTTTTTGTTTTAAATCTTGTCTGTTACTGTTGAAGAGGTCTTAGTGAATGTCAGCAGCCCAGGACTTCTCAGGAAGCAGTCACATTCCCTATGGTCCCCACCAGTGTGCGTTCAGACAGTGGACCTCCTCCCAAGGTTACCCTTAAACTCATGTTTGCTCTCCCAGCATTCCTGTCGCTCAGGAATGTAGTAGCTTAGCTGGCCCAGAATCTGGGGTGTGGCCAGGGCAGCTTTCTCTCTGTGTGTTTTCAGGTGGCACCTGGCAGGCCCTGGTTCTTGTGGGCTGTTGCTACCTGGGCCTCTCTATAGGGCTTCTAACACTGGTAGGTAGCCTCCCTCCTCATAATGAGTGGGCAATAAGTTGATAGAGACCAACTCGGGGGCCTGTTTTATCACCAGATCTTAGAAGACACCCATAGCTTGAGGTTGGAACTCTTGGGGACCCCTAAGAAGGCTGCCTCTCATCTCTCTCCTTTATTTAATTTTATTTATTTATTTATTTATTTATTTATTTATTTATTTATTTATTTATTTATTTATTTATTTGAGATAGGATTTCTCTGGGTACCCCTGGCTGTTTAGGAACTCACTCTGTAGCCAGGCTGGCCTCAAACTCAGAGATTCAGCTATTGCTGCCTCCTGTTGGGATCAAAGCCATGCTCCACCACTGCCTGGTGCCTTATTTTATATACAGAAGTATGCCAAGCTTTTTCATGTGGCTATTTAGATATATCTTAGTCTTGTGACTATATGTACCTATGTCTGTGTATCACACATTCTGCATACTGCATTCCATACCCCAAAATTGCTTGACTCCATCTCTCAGGATTGATTTTCAGTTCTTATGACAAAGAATGCTCTAGTGAGCGTTTGCCAGTCCTCTCTGTGTGGCTGAGGGAGAGAGCTATGATGTCAATCTAGTCTCTTTCTTCCTCCTTCTGACCTCTAACTGACCTGCACCCTGGCTCATCTCATAGCTTGTTAACAAATACCAGCAAGACCCAGACAGTCCTCTCCTCTCATCCCCTCCTCTCCCCTCCCTCCCTTCTCCCTCCCCTCCCCTCCCCTCCCCTGCCCTCCCCTCCCCTCTCCCTCCCCTTTCCCTCCCCTCCCTTTTCTCTCCCTTCCCCTCCCCCTCCCCTTACCCTCCCTTTCCCTCCCCTCCCCCTCCCCTTCCCTCCCCTTTCCCTCTCCTCCCCTTTTCTCTCCTCCCCTTCCCTCCCCTCCCTTTCCACTGATCATCTTGCCTCTATCTTATGCTTCTTGTTCTTCCCCAGATGGCCCTGCTTGCAGCCTAAGCTCCATAACTCCCCTTACCAGCTTCAGGCAACCTGTATGAACATTCCAGCTCAGACTGGGCATCTCTCCTCCAGGTCCCACAGTGACCTAAGCAGGGTTCCATTCAGAACTTGGAGACTACCTCAGGACTATCTGCCATGTCTGTCTTTCTGGGCCTGGGAGATCTCCACTAGCAGGTATCAGCTGAAACTCTGAATGTAAGCCTTGTATAGTCCTGGCCTTAGCTGCCACGCTCTGACAGCTAGTGCAGGAATAATGGATCAAACACACCTTGAACATGAACACTGTTGTTAACAGAGTTGCCTTTCAAGGCTGGAGACAAATATAGGGAACCATCAGTTCTAAGTACTTGTGCAGTGTAATTGCATCTCTGGACTGTGGCTCTCTGACCTCTAATCCTTTTCCATGCAGCCCTGAGCACGATAGAATTTTCTTCCTCCTTTGGTCCTCTGACATTGATTTCTGCTCAGCCCCAAGACCTGAAGGAGCGGTCATCTCCACGATGAGTTACAGTGCCTAATGTTGGCCTTCCTCACTCCAAGGCCCCTGACAAGCCATGCTCACAGTGGTTACTGGAGGTCAGGAAAGGCATTTATCTCCCTGTTGTTAGTCTGTGCCCACTGGGGAGACACATTGGTGGCAACTTTTCTTCTACCCAAATTTTAAGAATCAGCGCAGTGGGCCAGGTATGGATGGAGTTCCATTGGAACAGATCTGTGATTGACCCTCTGTGGTTGCTTAATATTAGTTGTTAATTTGACAGGATCTAGTGTAGCAATTCTCTTCTCAGCCTTCCTAACACTGCGACCCTTTAATACAGTTCCTTGTGCTGTGGTGACTCTGAACCACAAAGTTATTTGTTGCTGCTTCAAACCTTTCTACTGTTACAAATCGTATTGTAAATATTTGATATGTGACCCCCACCACCACCACCACCACCAAAGGGGTTGAGACACACAGGTCGAGACCCACTGATCTAGAATCACCATAGAGATATACCTCAGGGTATGTCTTCAGGGGATTATCTGTCAGGTAAATTGAAATGGGAAGAGCCACCCACCTTAAATATGGGCAGCAGTATTCCCCCAGCTAGCGTTCCAGAGAGCATAAACAGGAGAAAGCCAGCTGAGTCCCAGTATTCATCTCTCTGGGCTTCCTGCTGCCATGATAGACTGCATCCTTTTAAACCATCTGCCATAGAAACCCTTTCTCCCATGAGTTGCTTTTTGAAGATATTTGGTCACAGACACCAGAGAAGAAACCAGCAAACCCTGCCAGCTCTGGCTGCATTGCTTAGCCACTCTGAGCTGAGGAACTGTCTCTAAAAGATCTGCCCTAGGGGACGTCAGATGTGGCTTAGTGAAGGACTGAGTGTGTAATTGCTTGGAGTCTCCATTAGAGTGAGGTGCCCACTCCCAAGCATCATTCCTCAAGTCTTTGCTATACCCCTTCAGAGACCACATCCCGCAGGCTATAGTTTCATATTACAACCAACTCCTGATGTCCATTTCCACAGTGGAGCCTGAACTCCCCACAAGAGCCACCTTTGTAGAATGGCTCTGGCATCTGAGCACAGTGTCTGTTGAATAGACTGACTGTCTTCGCTGCTGACCTCCTACCCAAGCTCCCTGCCACAGTTAACCCTCGCTGTGCTGCTCTTCCATGCCAGCACCGTTCCAGGCATAACAAAATCCATCCTACTTAGTATCCAACTGGCCCCAGTGAAGAAAGTGCTGCCCAGCCTCTCTTTGCCCCCATGACCACAGATCTTGGCCATTTATCTTGACTACATCTGGCATCAATTAAAATCCAAACTTGTTGGGTATGTATGTACACCAGTAGATTAAACTACTGCAAGCACAGATGAGAGAGTTAGGGGATGGTTGGTCCCTGCTTGCTCTTTATCTCCTACATCCCAGCCTGCATGTCTGTGGGTTTGAGGAAGACTGCCCCACCCTGGCTTAAACAAACACCCTCCAAGATGGCCAGGACATCTGGGAAGACTAGGGGTGGGTCTCAGTCATCCATATGGCTATGGAGAAAAACTGGTCCCTGCAGGATAAAGGCTTTCTATGAGCAGCCTTTTGGGTGAAGAGCACCCACACTACTGCAAACACCTCCACCTTATGTTCTCTATGGAAGCTCAATAACCTCATTGGCTTTACAGAATGGACTTTGGCAAATCTTGTTTCCGTTTGACGTTGAGACCTTAGGGGGAACTGTACCATTTTGTCTCCCCAGAGGAGGGATTTTAGTACTGCATGTGTTTAGTTAGTCTCACTTGACAAAGGAAGGAGCAGAGGATTGGGAAGTTGTGTGATTTGTGGTCTCACACATATGTCACACGGGTCCTAGTTGTGGGTGAGAAAAGCCGCTGAGTTACAAAATGTCCTTAAACTCCAAACTCCCCTATCACATGGCCACCTGCTCCCTTGGAAGTTGCTCCAGGCCTCTTGTCTGATGCCTAGTGCCTGAGAGGTTCTGAGTGGACTTTTGGAGCCTGCCCTGGCTCTGGAACCAGAGGATCGGGTTTGGCTAGTTGGTTCTGACCAGACAGAACCTGGTCTCTCTAGAGACTGCTTGTCTTTCAGCCTGGAACTCTCCTTAAATCTTCATGTCTTTTGCTTCAGACACTGAGTTTATCTAAAATCTCCACAAAGAGGAGGACATTACCTACGGAGACAAACCCTGTGTCCACCATAGGGCCACCCTGTAAGGCAGGTGCCCAGCCCACAGGGGGCAATGCCAGATGATTTTTCTGCTGGGAAAGGCTCCTGGTCAGGATATGGGTCTGGACTTTGGGTCTATTTTCAGTGTCGATTGCTCAAGATGACAATTGTCAAGAGCCTGAACTCTTGACAGGTCTAAAGATGGAGAAACAAACCCCAATGGGAGCAAGGCAAATTCATCAGTTCTCAACCTAAGGGTTAACTTTTTCGGTACACTTCTATCTCCAAAAATATTTATATTAGAATTCATAATAGCTGAAAAGTTACAGTTATGAAGTAGCAAGGGAAATAATTTTTTTTTGGCTGGAGGTCACCACAACATGAGGAACTGTATTAAAGGATCGCAGCCAGGCAGCTGACCCTGAGGATGTCCTGTCTGCCTCTCAGATGCTGGGATTACAGGTAACTGCCATACTTGCCCAGCTATTACATGGTTCTAGAGATCTGATTTCTGGTCTTCATGCTTACATCTAGCATGTTTTATGCACTAAGCCATTGTCTCCCCACAGCCCTGTTTTAAAAAATTAAATAAAAGTTTTGATGTTTGAGTAATGACAGACCCAAGGGAAGCTGCAGCTGGGTCCATGAATCTGTCCTTCAGATTCACACCTGGTCCTGTCTTGCACAGTTACAGTGATATTGAAGTCAGGGATAGGGACACTGCTACCATCCACACAGCTTTCTCATATCATGATTGTGTGCGCGCCCCAACAAATGCATGCTGTGTGCATGGTATCTGATGCAGTTTCAGAGCATGTGTAGATCTGCGTTGTCACTGTCACTGATTGCTCTTCCTATGGTTAGAAAATTGCAGAGAAGATTCTGTGGGGAGGCGACCATAGGGTCTCCTAATGATGAACCTTCCTGCCCGATCCTCGGCTCTGTACCCTTCCTTCCTGCCCCATCCTTGGCTCTGCACCCTTCCTTCATGCCCCATCCTTCTCTCTGTACCTTTTGTCCAGGCGACTTTCTGCTCATGCTCACTTCTGAGTACACTCCCCCTGTGGTCCATCCTGTGGTAAATAACCAGCTTAGAAATCACAATGGACTAGTTTCTAAGCTGCATTTACCAGAAAAGGCTACATGTCTAGAAGGCTTTGCAGGGCCTTCCACTAATTTTAGCTTGAATCAAAGAAAATAAACTTTCATGATTTGTCGATTACATTTAACAGCTGCAGCTGACCCTGGAATGACCTTTAACTCCGTGTCATGAGCTTACAGCATAGCTCCGTGCACAAGTGACCCCATTGGGGGTGCTTCTGTTTTTTGGCTGAATTCTACACTTTGAGGGGTCTTTCCTTACTGAGACAGTCTCTGAGAAACCTAGCAAGTGAACTCCCACGGAAACAAGGGGGACGGAAACATCCTATCTTCTTGATATCAATTTTCTGATCCACAAATTTCGGTCACTCACTAGTATATGAATTCTTCCATCCATGAACTCCTATGTTGGAGGTCTGTAACAGAAGCCCCAGACTCACCCAGTGGAAAAAATAGTCCTGCAGGCTGCAGAAGCAGCAATTGAGTAGTGCACCACTGCCATCTAAGGCTCACCTTTAGTGTTGAACCATAGGGTGGCTCTTAAATATCTTGGAATCGAGCCTTGTTAGACTGTTCCTTGGCCTTTCAATGGGAACAATTTAGTCAACTTCAATGGCTCCCAGAAAAAGGAAGTCTAGTGTAGAGAAGCTGGGGGTCAAGGGGACCCTGAGATGAAGCTGACAAGGCTTCCCACACCCTTTGGAAGGGAACAGAGCCAAGCAGTGGTGACCGTATCTAGGGGCTCTGGGTCAGGCAGCACAGGGTTGGAGTCCTGAGTCTGTCCCTTGTCAGTTACTGGACCTAGAACAAGATACTTAGGCCTCTTCATTCATTCTATGAGACAGGGTGTTCCTGGGGAGGCAAACATGGACTCAAATTTGAGATTCTTCTGCCTTAGCTCCTCTAGTGCTGGGATTAGTAGGGTGAACAATCATGACTGTACCACTTTAGCTTTTGGAGACTTGTGTTTTTAATACCTAGTGGGAAACAGTACTAGTAATCTGACCCTAATTAGGCCAGCATGGCCATTAAAAATATGTGAACCACAAGGAACATAATAGAGCCTCCAAATGGAAGGCATATAGAGTTCTTACTGACTGGTCGCTAGTAAGACTAAGAAGGAAGTATGGGGGACAGGGAACACTACAGGGTTTGAGTCCTGAGTCTGTCCAAATGAGACAGAGAGACAAGGTTTTACAGGGTCAGTAGGAGTTTTCAAATCTAAGGGGGAAGGGCAGTCCAGATGCAGGTACTATGTGTACAAAGTCATTTTATTAAGAATTGTCCCACTGTGCTGAGTGCATTTCATTAAGTTTGGCCTGGTCTAAGCTCAAAGTGGATGAGGTATGGCTGGAGAGAAGCTCAATGGTTAGAGCACTTACCGCTTCTGCTGGGATCAGAGTTTGGTTCCCAGCACCCATGTACCAGGGCTTACAACTGTCAGTAACTCCAGCTTCAGGAGATCCAATATCTTGCTCTGGGCCTCCACAGGCACCTGCATGCATATATGCAAATGCATGTAGTGTTTCTCTCTCACACACATGGCCACAATTGAAATAATAAATCTTAAAAATCCACTGAGTGAAATAGAACAGGTGAGTTTGGCTAGAACCTCCAGGAGGGCTCAGGAGTCCATCTTGCTTCCAAACTTCCTCCAACCTTTCACCTCCCCACCTTGACATTCCCTCTCTGGGCTTCTTGCTACCACTGTTTCCAACACTGTCTGGATACATGGTTTGGTATAGGGTAAGGAGTGGATTGTGGTTAGCTTCACCCACAGCCACAGAAGTGCAAAAGCCACATTCTGCAAGGCTCACCAAGACTTTGTCCCTTTTGGGTGGTGCTTCCTTCACGTGCTTGAATGGCCCTGGCTTCCTAACAGAAAGTTCATCTTTAGATTTGAAAATGGACTGTAATCTTATGGATGTGTTGGTAGTGTCCCTAATTCTATGAAAGCTGATTAGCACCTTCACTCCCAACAAGACATCCTGTGGGTGTTCTGGGGTCCCATGGATAAGGCTAGCTCACTGTTTTTCCACAAGAGAGCTTCTTCCTTGAATAAGTTCTTCTTTTTCTTTTTAATTGTTTATCTAAATTTGTTTCACATGCATTGTTGTTTGGCTTGTATGTATGTCTGTGTGAGGGTGCCACATCGCCTGGAACAGTGATTTCCTGTTAAAGACAGTTGTGTTTCTGTTCTATTTCTGTTAAAGACAGTTGTGAGCTGATATATGGGTGCTAGGGAATTGAACTCAGGGCCTCTGGAAGTGCCATCAGTGCTCTTAACCACCAAGTCCTAATTAGTACTTTCTATGACAGTTGTCAAATTTTGTTTTTGAGGCATGGTCTCACTATTGAACCCTGGCTGGCCTCAAACTCAGTATGTAGCTAGGAATGGCCTTTGACTCCTGATGTGATTGTCAGGTTCCCAGACTGCTGGGGTTGTAAAGACAGATGGAGGCCAGAGGACAACTTATGGGAGTTGGTTCTTCCCTTTCACCATGCGGGTTCTGGGAGATCAGACTTGGTCTCTGATCTTGTATTTTTGAGCTAGAGTCCTAGAACTCATGACTTTGCTGCCTCAGCCGCCCCTTTCTGTGCTCTTCTTTCTACCCCTCACTGTACTCTCACATCTTGTGTGTCTTTGAGTTCTTCATTTGAGAAGACTCCCAAGGCTGGAGAGATGGCTCAGTTATTAAGAGCATTGACTGGTCTACCTAAGGTCCTGAGTAATCCCAGCAATCACATGGTGGCAGAGAGAGAGAGAGAGAGAGAGAGAGAGAGAGAGAGAGAGAGAGAGAGAGAGAGAGAGAGAGAGAGAGGTCTTCATAACTGGGCAGACACATCCATTGATCCTTTTATTCCCCATTATTTGAATTAGTGATCCTGAACTTGCTGTGTAACCTTCGCTCAGCCTGAAGCTGGCTGAGCCAGACCTTGACCTTGCTGCCACTAAGGACATTACCTAGGGTGGAACCTTCCTCCGTAGATCACACAATTGTTCAGCCACTGTTGCTGTTCCTCTTCAAGATACTGCTACCTGCAGAGAGGCGCCAGAGCTATTCTGGAGACTATGCCCTATCCTGCATATCATCACCTGCAGCCAGTTCCAAAGATCAATTGGTGGGAATGGGCCTCCCTCCCCACTTTATAAGCGCATTTGCCATTAAACATTTGAACCTTGATCAGAACATTGTCTTGGCTCCATTTCTCTCTCTTCCTCCTAGTTTCCCTTTCTTTAAGTGCCAGCCTGCCACTCAGGTGTACCCTGTACATGTGAGCCACTGGACGGCTTGCAAGATTAGTGGGTGACATTAGCCAAGGCACATGCCCTGTTTGGCCCTGAGGGATTGATTGTGTCCAATATCTAAAACACCTTCTAGCCAACAGCACCTTTCTCCTTGAGGTGAGGTGGGAGCAAAGACAATGTCTGGCCAATCTCAGAGTCTCCAGTGCTTACCCAGGACAGATACTCAGTGGGTGTTTCCTCAACATCTTCAGACAGTCTGGGCCTCAGTCTACAGGTTCTGTGGCTTTAAGCAGGAGGGCCAATGGCCTTGCTGTATGTGGAGCCCACTGAGTGGGGAAAGGCTGGCATGGACTCCTCTCTGACTAAATTCTCGGCTGTTCCAGACATCCAAGGACTTTCCCCATGTCTACCACTTATCTCCTTCATCTCCACACTCACTGCAGAGTGAACCATGAACAGGGTGCTTGGGGAAACATAGGAAACTCACAGACCTTGGTTTATTTGATCATTTTAATATGCCAGGTCAATGGAAAGGAAGGATGGAGCACACAGGAAAACCGGTGTTTGCAGGACGGAGGGCAGATGTCCACAGTCTTGGGCATGCATGTATCTCCTGTGTAATTAGGCAAATGAATACATAAATACCACAGCACAGCCAGACTTGGGGGTGGGGAGAATCACAAGCCACGGGGGACCATGCTTTTAGGTCAGTCAGAGGCTTTAAATACAGGGGCTAAAACTTCTCACTTTATACAAAACTTATATATTAAAAGTAAGGATACCACGGTATACACATGCAAGCAGCTTTGGTCGGAGAAAATGAACAAAGGAGGTGGAGCCATGCACAGGAAGGGCTTGCCTATCTACTGTCCATCTTCTTCATCCTCACAAAGTCAGCTGGGATCATAGAATAAATCACCTGGTCTCGGTAAGATACTGAAATGTCCTGTCTGGTGTCCTTAAGGGCCTCCAGGCCCTCTGTGGGCAGGGAAGGAGCCCTACAGCTGAGAACACTTGAAACCTTGGAAGGAACCAGCCTGGACTGGATGGGGAGGGACATCTATTGGGTCAGATAGAGGAGGGAGCTGCATCCAGCCAGACCAGGTGAGTGTGATGTGCTGCCTGGACCCAGGTCCCTAGAGAGCAGGAGAAATCACGGAGAAATCCACTTTTGCAAGCAAAGCTGAAGATGGTAGGTCAAGCCTGTGTTTCTCACAAGTGTGTAAAAGCCCATTCCCCTCAGAACTGGCTAGCACTGCTTGGATCACACTGCAGCAACCAGACAATGGATGGGTCGCTCTTGGCACCTTTGTTGAATTCTTCCAGGGATATTTTGCCTGAGGAATGGAAGAGGGAGACTTAGGATTAGCCAGTGCTCTGGTTAAAGTCTGGAACCCTCTGGAAAATGAACAATGTCCAGTCTTCTCTCTCTCTCTCTCTCTCTCTCTCTCTCTCTCTCTCTCTCTCTCTCTCTCTCACGCACGCACACACACACACACACACACTCACACACACACACACACACACACACATATGGGGACACATGCCATTTTTGAGGCACACATGTGGTCAGAGGACAACTTGTAAGAGCTGGTTCTTTCAAGGAATAGGTTGTGGGGATTAAGCCCTAGTCATGAGGTTAGGTTTGGTAATGAACTCTTTGGCTTGATGTAAGCAGATAGAGGCCTGGAGAGCCACCATGATCTGGGGCAGCTGGGGAGAAAGGACAAATTATGGCTGCAGGTCAAATTACATTTCTGTTACTGTGACAAAAATCCCCTGACTAAAAGCAACTTAAGGGAGGAAGTTTTCTTTGGTTTACTTCTAGGTTACAATTCATCACTTCAGGAAGTCAAGGCTTTAAAACCTCACGGGGCAGAGAGAATAGAGGTATGAGCACCTGGCTCATAATGAGACTCTGTACTTTTTTTCTGATACTCTTCTTTTCCCTTTATTACACAGTTCAGGCCCCCTGTCTAGAGAATAGTAATGGGGTTTCCCGCATCAATTAACCACCAACACAACCCGCAACAGGCATGCTCATAGACTGCCATGATCTAGATGGATGGTTCTCAGCCTTCCTAATGCTGTGACCCTTTAATACAGTTCCTTGTGTTGTAGTGACCCTCAACCATAAGATTATTTTCACTGCTACTTCATAACCGTAATTACACTATTGTTATGAATCTGAATCTGAATATTTGTGTTTTCTGTTGGTCTTGTGCTACCTCTGGGAAAAGTTCATTTGATCCCCCAAAGGGGTTGGAACCCATAGGTTGAGAACCACTGATTTTGATAATTCTTCATTAAGATTCTTCTGAGCTGAGCAGTGGTGGCACACATCTTTAATCCCAATACTCAGGAGGCAGACTGGTTGATCTCTGAGTTTGAAGCCAATATGGTCTAAACAGCAAGTTCTAGGACAGCCAGGGCTACACAGAGAATCCTTGTCTCTAAAAAACAAACCAACAAGCAAAAGAAAAGACTCTCCTTTATGGCTGATGAGATGGCTCAGCAGTTAAGAGCAGTTGCTGCTTTTGCAGAGGGTCCTGGATAAAGTTCCCAGCATCCATAAAGCAGTTCCCAATCATTTGTAACTCCAGTTCCAGGGCGACCCAGTGCCCTTTTCTGACCTCTAACACATTACACAAACATACATTCAGGTAAACGCTCATGTAGAAAACAAATACTAATTCTAAAATAAAATAAAAATTAAAATAATTAATAAAAAAAAAAGAATTCTGAGGTGATTCTAAACTGAGTCAAGTTAACAGTTAAAACTATCACAGTGCCCCCTAGCGTAGAATCATGTCAGCTTCGGGTGTTGAGAGCTATCCCCCTTTGCTGTCCTATTCTTGTCCTATTCTGTACCAGTTTCTCTGACAGTCCAGACTTCTCATCTCTTGAGTGCTAGCAAGTGGCCCCTGGCTTACAGGGCAGAATATGCACTCAGTGGCCTCCATTGTGAGACACAAACAATTGGACAAGTGCACAGTGGGGACACGGTCTCCAATCTGAAACTGCTAAAGCTCCTGGCTTTGACAATCAGAAACAATGGCCCTCCATGTTAAGTGTGCCACCAACATAGTGCTACTTCAGCCTCACACCCACACCAGTGGGCTTATCCCCATTTCACGGAGAAGAAAGCCAAACCTGGGAAGTGGGCAAGCCTCAGTACAGTTGGTCTATTGGAACACAAGCCTCCGTGTCAGAGTACACAAGAGAGTAAAGAACACTTTAGAAAATGGCTGAAAGGCAGCACCAGTCAAGAGGCTGCATTGCTTTGTGTGCATTGAAAAGCATTTCCTTGATGTCTGGGAAGCTTTTTGTTGTCAACAGTTCCCTGGAGCCTTGAGTCCCACTGAGCCCTGTCCTCAGCTCACCTGCACAGAGCACTGGAGGCTGTTCACTGCTCTTTCCTGTGCATTAGCTTACATTCAATCTCAGTGCGACCTGGGGAGCCTTTCATGCCTTAATGCTGCATTTCCTGTTGGAACAAAACCCAACCAGTCTTGGCTCTACAAAGCCACAGAGGGGCAGAATTAACTCACCATGCAGCTACCTCACCCTTGCTGAGGTCCTGTGATAAACTCAGCCAAGGCACAGAAGGACCTCTCACCACCTCACCTCCTCCTGAGACCTGCCTTTTTGCATCTGTGGTAGAACCTCAGACTCCTAGGAAAGATGAGGCTCAGTGGCTTCTATGTTTGATGAGCCCCATGAGAATCCGCAGTTCCTCACATCCCAGGATGATGGCCTGGTTCAGAATCTCAAGACTCAATGCCACTTGATTCAGTGTCTCACCTCTAAGCCACCAGTTTGACCTTCCTCCCCTCTGCATATATAATTGTGGAAATAGTAAGACCACTGTTTCTGTCAACATGTGTGCTAGCTAATTTTATGTCAGTTTGATACAAGTTTATGTTATCAGGAAAAAGGGAGCCTCAGTTGCAAAAATGTCTGTATAAAATGTCTGCAGGAAAACTTGTAGGGCGTTCTCAGTCTCTCTCTCTCTCTCTCTCTCTCTCTCTCTCTCTCTCTCTCTCTCTCTCTCTCTCTCTCTCTCTCTCTCCCACTCTCTCTCTCTCTCTTTGTGTTTGTGTACCTCCCTCCCTCTCTCCCTCTTTTTCCCTCTTTTGTTTTGTTTTGTTTATTGAAACAGGGATTCTCTATGTAACAGCCCTGACTGTCCTAGAACTCACCTTTTAGACCAGTTTAGCCTTGAGCTCACAGACAGCCTCCTGTCTCCTATGAGCTCCGATTAAAGACATGTGCCACCATGCCTGACCAGAGGGTATTTTCTTAATTAGTAATTGATGGAGGAGGGCCAACCCTGTAGGTGGTACAACCCTGGGCTAGTGATCCTGAGTTCTATAAGAAAGCAGGCTGAGGAAGCCATGGGGAGAATGCCAGTAAGTAGCAACCCTTTCATGGTCTCTGTATCAGTTCTTGCCTTCAGGTTGCTGCCCTGTTTGAGTCCTGCCCTCACTGCTTTTGATGATGAACAGTTATATGGTAACTGTGAGTGAATAAACTTCCTTGTGGCCATAGTGTCTCATCACAGCAATGGAAACCCTAACTCAGACGACACAGATGTAGCCTACAGCTCAGAGGGTCTACTGACATGCCCATGGTTATAGAGCCCTAGAAAGGGTGCAGGGTGCAGGCTAGGTGTACCTGACCCTGAATTCTAGTCTCCCTCCCTCTATCAGAGCTGAATCAAGCGGGCTGGAAAAGGGCAGGCCTGCATAGGGCAGAGAGTGTATCCCAAACACCTCTGTGCCATCAACAGTTTCACAGGCTCACCTACTCCCCTCTCCCCACCTCCACCCCCTCTCCCAATCCCCTCTTCCCACCCCACCTGCTCACTCCTACCATGTTTCCTACCTTCATTGTTTGTGTCCATCTGCCTGAAGATCTTTTCTGTTCGATTCTCGGGAATAGACTTGTCCTCGGGCATCTTCATCACAGAGGACACCATCTTGTAGATGGCCTGCAAAGCGGCATCTGTGAGTGTGCTGTGGAGGACTGAGGGTGAGTTATGGTCCTCGCTCAGCTAACCAAGGAGCAACGACAGGGCAGAGTCAGGACCCTTCTCTCACCAGAACAAGTCTCACAGACAAGGTTCTGGGCAAAGGGAACCAGGAAACTTTAAGTGACATTCAAGAGCACAGGATACAGCTGGGGTGTGGAAGAATGGAGGGCTCCTTGGTTCAGACTAGAGGGGAGGTTGTGTGGCAAAGCATCTATCTGAAAGGAAGATCTTTGGTGGGGAGCTGGGAAATCCTGGAGGGAAGGTCAAAGGGGAAATACATTGATCCCTGCCCACCCATGGGTCCTGAATCTGCAGATTCAACAAACTACAGGTAGGAAATAGTCTAGAAAACGAAACTGGAGGTACACAGATTCTTGTTATTTCCCAAATAATACACATTATTATTAACATCTATAGCCATTGTACAAATTTTATTTACTTATCTACACGACTAGGAGATATTTAAAGTTCCTTGTCCAACACAGACATATGGCAGCTTGATATTGTCTTTCAGAGCACACACTTACTTATCTAAACATGTCCTCCCCTGTACAAACAACCAACTCAAATGTCCACAGTGTCTTGATCAGAAATAATCATCAACTCAGGTAGACAGGTGCCACACATCTGTAATTCCAGAACCGGAGGGTAGAGGCAGATTATCAGGAGTTCAAGGTCATCTATGACTATATAGAAAGTTCATGGCCAGCCTGAGCTACAATGAGACCCTGGCTAAAAATGTTATATTAAAAGAAAGAGAACAGGAAGTACAATAGTGGTGCATGCCTTTACCCCCAGCATTCAGTGACAGTGAAGACAAATAAGAGTTCAAGGAAGGCTACCCTGGGCTACAGAGCAAGTACTAGGATAGCCAGGACTACACAGAGAAACACTGTCTCTCTCTCAAAGACATACACACAAAGACACACACACACAAACATACACACGGGCGGGTAGGGAGAGAGAGAAAGAGAGAGAGAGAGAGAGAGAGAGAGAGAGAGAGAGAGAGAGAGAGAGAGAGAGAGAGAGAGAGAGAAACTGAGTAACAGAGACAGAGAGAGACAGAGAGATTTACAAATGGAAGATTATGCACAAGGGCATGTGGTGATTGATGCCATCTGTGAGAAGAAGTCCAACGGGTTTGTGAGTGGAGGCCTCCTGTGGAAGAACTTACTGGAAAGGTAAAGTTGACTGAAGTGGGGAATTGGCTGAATGGACAGGTATCTTGTAGGCCCTTTTGTCATGTTTTCCTTTGTAATTTTATTTGTTTATTTGTTTTCTGAGATAGGGTCTCATGTAGCTAGAAAGGAGCGAAGACACTACAGTCTTCTCAAAGCAGTTTATTCAGGAACCTTTCAACATGCATGCATGAATCTCTCTCCAGGAATAGTATCTTGTATATCTCTCTGCCCCCAATCGCAATCCATTATATAACCCCTCAACCACGCCCCATCAGCCCAGTCCATGTAACAGCAGTCCATTGGCCAGAATAATCACTCGTCATATGGTCTGATCTTGCATCATGGTGCACCTGAGCAGTTCTCACGATGGTCGTGGCTTGTTTTCAGGTGTATGAGGAAGTCGGGTGCAAGTCATAAGACTTGTCTGCAGTCCCAGGCGCCATCTTGGGACTGCTGCCACACCCACTCCCCACATCTCCCCCTTCAGTACTTATTGGCAGACAGAATGTCTGTCTTAGGTTGCACCCTGAGGCAATGCCTCTTACCCATCATTGGGAGACAAAGAGCATTGGTTTGATCCCTGTCTTAGGTTGGTGACACACCCAGGGCATCTTACCCGTCATTGACTACTTCTCTAGCATGCCAAGCCACACATGAGGAGATTGTCCTGTTTTCGCTGCCGCAAAAGCCTGTATCATCAAGGCTTGGGCTCTGCACTCACGACTCTGCATGCAGCAGGTGCACCAGAAGGCCAGGATGCTGATTAATATCAGATACAGAGCAAGTCCATCAATTCCAGCTCACTCTTTCAAGCGGGAGACAGCGGACAGCAATCCAAAGCTTCTGCTACATCAACGGTTAAATTATTCACAGCCGCGGCAGTTTGTAAGGGATATGGTCACACCGGTGGCTGTGGTGGCAGAGATTGCTACAGCAGTGACAATAACTGCAGCAATGCCAAAAATCCCTCTTAGGTCCAAACAAACTCATAGCAGAAGGAGCCTGAAAGGGCTAAGGTACAAAGCGAGGCATCCTAGTCACAACAGCTAAATGATATTCAGATGCATTCCAGCACATACTATAATAACAAATATCACTACTACAATTAACAACATTATTCTCATAACTACCATTATAAACAATAAACACAAAAGGAGGCCACATACAAACAGGTGTAGCCTGAAAAGAAGCATTCCTCCGTCCAGCAAACTGAAATACAGAAGTTTTAAACACATTAGAACCATTCCAATAAAAACTTGCATTGCCCCAGGCCCCTCCCGCCACCATGCTTAAGGGGGGAAGATCAGTGCAACTACCATTCACCCCACCTAACACCATACATTAAAAGGATTACTAGCTCCTACTTGAGCTGGATTTTGATATGTCCAATTATACTCGGAAAAGGAACTATTATGGACTGTACCTATATAAGGGGAAAATGAAAAATAATTCTTCACTGCCCAAGGTACTTTTCTAGATTGACAGCAGGTCCAAGGTGGAAGGGAATTGCGAACACTCCTACAAAAAAGGGGCCCATCTAGGTTAGGAGGGTATAGTGCTATTGCCCTTGGATATACTGGCAGGCCACAACCCTCGGATCCAGGTAGCATTAGCTTTAGTAGATACAGCTGAACACAATCACTCATCTGTGAAATATTTTGAACCATCTGAAAACACAACAATCCCCTTAGCTGAAGCAGCATAGATTCCCTCACTGGAACTATCTCTCCATCCCATGATAAAAAAAGGCAATTGTAACAAAGCATTAGGATATAAAGAACTGAGGAAACACTTGTGCTGAATGCATCAACGGCATGGTTTTCGGGAACACAGGCATAATTCCCCAATGTAGCTCTTCAGTTCTCACTAGCGGGACCATTCCCAGCCACAGGAATATCCATGTCCTCATCGCTCTGCTTGTCCTGAATTGCTCTGGTCAGCCACTCTGGGACCCACAGCAGTTGTCGGTGATCCTGGGGAAACACACAAACAGACCCTCTCTCCCAAACAAACACTGGGTCAGGGCCCTTCCAACAACCAGTCAAAATGTACCCTTGGATGGGATAATTAGTTTGAGCTGCTACAAATCTCCCTTGTCCCAGCAGCATGTCTCGATCCCAGGCTGGATGGCCATTGCCAGCATTTATTGCTGCTTGCTCGGCAAGAAACTCAATGAAAAATGCCTTCTAGTCTAAATATTGGCCTGGGACAAGCAGGCGAGAGCTAGGTTCTGCCAATTGCTTGGAGACATGCAGTAGTGGTGCAGGTTCTCTAATTGCGCTCTTACAAAAGCAGCACTGACACTGTAAGTATGAACCCCTTCCGCTATACTTTGAACAATCTTCCAATCAAGCGGCTCATGATGATGACCTCCCTGTGCATCCTGAAATACAGTAAAGCACTGGGTTCCCAGTTCCCTCCAGGTTTCTGAATGCAGACTACACCTGGATCCTCTTTCAGGGGCTTACGGACGCGGCCACGGTGGCCCTGGCCCTGAAGGTTCTACCTTCATTTTTACTTTCTCTAGACTGTCGGCTATACTCTCCAGATTGTCCTCAGACATATCCCCATAAATAGAATTTCCTTCTGCCTCTGACTTTTGGGATCGCGCCTCTCTCACCTGATTCAGGCCTCATTGCCCTTTTGGAGTTCTGCTCCATATCTTTCCTTCTCCTCGATACAATCCCGTATTAGCTTCTACACTGGCAGCACATGCAATTCCTATCTCACAGCCTTGCTTCTACCACGGTTTAGTGTCCACTTTCCTTATCACCTACAGCCTGGGCTTCAACCACGAGTCAGCCAACCTCTCCCTGGTTCACTGGACATTGAGCTTGACAGGGTGGCCAGTGCTGGCTGGAAGTACCCCCAGAAGCTAGCTACATCCATCTCTGAACAGGAGCACACAATACCAACTTCTCCAGCCACAGAGAGTCTGCCCTAAGAGGACAAATGCGACTGCTGGTGGCTGAGGGGTCACCACAGGCCTAGGATAAGCATACAGATGAGCTGCCCACCATTGATACCCACTACCCATGGCTCTAATCCACACCCCAACATAGAGTAAGACCATATCATGACTCTTTGGGAAGGGATAGAAATGCCCTGGTTTTATTGTAGGTAATTCATTTTGGAAACTCAATTAACAAAACACATGTAAAGTTGACGCCACCCTGGGAACGCGGAGCTGTAGGTAAGAATGGAGCAGCCAACAGTGGGAGGGTGGTACACCTGGTGGTTGTTGGTCCAAAGAATCCCTTAGTGGAGCAGGACAAGAGGTGCAAAAAGACGTCTGGGGACAATCCAGGAATACTGATGGAGAAGGAAGGGAGGAACGAGGGGAGGAGGAAGGAAGGAAAGAAGGAGGAAAGGAAGGAAGAAATGAGGGAGAGGGAAAAGGAGGGCATGAGAGGGAGAAGGGAACTGGAGTACCTAGAGGAAGGGACAATGAGCTGAGCCCAGGAGGTGGCTACTAGGATGTTACTGTCAGAGGCAGGCCCTCAGGCAGGAGACAAAACTGTGAAACAATGTGAACAGGAGACCCCAGAAAAGAGGGCAGAGTTTGGGGTGGTAGCAGGTAAAAGGTAGAGAAGCCAGGTTGGACCAAGATGGGAGGTGTGGGGTCCCCTGCTCAAATACTAGTATTGGAGAGAAAAGACCTACACCCAGTGAATCCATGTAGCTCCAAGGCCCTCAGCACTGAACCATTCACACAGGGAAACTTACAATGTGTCTCTGGCCTGGAGTTCACTTAGATATGTCACCCATCAGATACATCTTGCTAACCAGAGAACTGACCATCAGAGAGCTGCAGAACCTCTCCTAAGTGAGTCAGGGCCTGACTCCTGGATACCCGGGTATGGGATTGTGCTGGTATTGTCCCAGAGAGTGCAATGTGTAAACAGCTGCATTGCCACCATAGCTAGCCCTGTGCTTGTGGCTCCTCTTCATGATCAACAGTCCTGCACCCGACAGCCTTGCCACAGACCCTTGGTTTCCAGCTCACACACGCAGCATCCACTCACCTCATTGAACACACATCACTGCAGTGTCTGTGATTTGTCATCTAACAGAAGCTACTAGAATGCCAAACTCCTTGTACCTGCTCTGCAGATATCTGCCGGGAGGAGGCTGCAGTGCAGACAGCCTTGGAGATATTGGAGGAGAGGCTTTGTTTCCCTTATTTCTCATTCCCTTCCCAATGGCTTGAAGATCTGCTCTTTACCAAATATTTCGGAGGTAGTAGCTCCAGAACACAGGGCTGTGCCTCTGCCCAGACTTTGTCTCCTCCCTGGTATCAGGCTGCTAATTAGAATTCATGCTTTGCATTGGTTTTGGACATTCTTGCTGTTGTTGTGGTTATTGCATACACAAACACACACACACACACACACACACACACACACACACACATGCCCTGTTCTCAGGATGTACTAATACTAATTTGGAGGCAGGAAGAACCTTGACATAGCTCACATTGAAGCAGATCCCAAGTGACCCTCTGTGGATGCAAAGAACAAGGCATAAGCATCAGGAGGATGGAGACTACCAGGGAACATTCAATCCATGTTTGAGGGCTACCCCTGAGGTGCTGGGGGTTCATGGGATGTAGAAAAGGGAAAAGGAAGGGTCTGAGCCTCGGGATCTGGTTCTGAGGAGCAATGGCTTGAAGATCTTCTCCTACATGCAATGTCATTTAAAGAAAGGGTGGTGACAATAGGAATGTGTCTGGCCATCTTAAGCACCTGGGACTAATGGCATAAGCAGTATGAGATAAGGAGGAAGAGAGGGTAGGATTGACCCTTTTCGGAAACTCCAGTAAAGAAGGGCTCTATGTAAAGAAGCCTCAGTCCTGGAGGGACTCCATGGAGCATAGTCCTCCCGCCCTGCCATGTTCCACTACACCCAGATAGGAAAACACACCTTTACAATGCTAAGTGCTGCTGAGACTCTTCAATATCCAGCAGCTAGCCCTGAGCCACAGGAACTCTCAGCAACTGCAGTCAGTAACAGTGACCCCTATTTCGCTCCAAAGGGGACAAGGATTCAGTAGAGATACTTGGGATAGAGGACCAACAGTCATATAGCAAGATAGCCAAATAATCCTCCAAGAAAAACAAGAAAGCAGGCTCCCAGAAGCAGAAAGCCCCCTAACCACACCTTAGCCTCTTTCTTGACAGATACACCCTGTTAACTGGGAGAGTGTATCATCAGAGAAGCCCATACTTGAGCAGACAGTTAGGACCTGCTTCGGTGTTTTCCAGTCTCTTGGGTTCTTGAAGTATAGATGCTTGAGTCATGCTGGATTGTGGTCCCTACTCTCGAGTGTCCTGCACTACAAATGCACATTCCTAGGCAGGACAACTAGGTGCTCTGGCCAAGAAGATGGAATTTAGAGCCAAAACTGAAGGCCTAGAGGGGATTTTGGAAGATGACAAAGCCTCCAGTGAGTGGTAAGCTGTCTCACATGCCTCAGCTAGTGAAGGAAAATGAGATTTTGTAACTTGTGATTCATGTAAAAGAGTTGTCTAGGAGCCCATATGCCAGGGCAGGGCTCTTCTGTAAAGATGAAAAAGAATGCAAGGATGCAGGCAAGGCTCTCTTGTCTGAGTTTACACCATCTGATCGGAACCTCCTCTCTGTCTACTGCCCCTTGGCGCCGGGGTAATGTCATACAACAACTGGTTGCTATGTGAACAATGATAAGGCACCAGCCCCCAGGAACAAGGTCCTGATGCCCTTTGGCTGACATGTAATCTTATTGTTGTTTGAATGAGCCAATCCCATACCTTTGTTGAAATTCCTTGCACCCCTATCCCTTTTTCTTTCATAAAAACCCCTAGCTCTGGAGACTCGGAGTCGACTCCCCTGCCTTTTGTGTGAGGTACGTGTCGGCCCAGAGATCTGCCAATAAAGCCTTGTGTGTATTGCAACAAGAGGGATTCTTGCGTGTTCACGGGTGCACCCTATCCCTGGATTAGAGTAGGGGTTACCATATGGGGGGAGTCCTACATTTGGGGGCTCATCCGGGATTTGGGAGCACCCAGAACCCCAAGAAAACCCCTTGGAGGTATGTCTGTGTGAGTTTGGTGTGTCTGAGTGCGGTGCCACTGAATCTGTGTGTCGGTTTTCCAGTTTTAGTATTCTGGCAGATGCCGCTGAGGTCCGTGTGGGTCCAGTGGCTGTGGAAGGAGATGTCTTGAGTCCACAAGCTGCAACCCTGGGAAGACGTTCCAAGGGTGACCCTGGAGGAAGTCCTCTGGCAGAGTGAGGGAGATCAGGTGCTCTTTCTGCCAGAACGGGAGTGGACTCGGAATCCCACCCTGTCAGAGGTCACGTTTGGCTGGTTGTATAGGTCCAGGCAGGGATGAGTGTGCTTGGATGTTCTGGTGTCCCTTGTCTCTGTCTTCATTTTGTCTCTGTTTCCAATTTTTGTCATGGGACAGACTGTCTCAACCCCATTAACTTTGACTGAGAACCATTGGACGGACGGACGTTAGGGCAAGAGGGCAAAATCTATCAGTAATAGTTAAGAAGATACCTTGGCAGACTTACTATACCTCAGAATGGCCCACTTTTGGGGTGGGTTGGCCTCCCGAAGGAACGTGTGATCTCCCCACCATTAGGTCTGTAAAGGTCGTAGTTTTTCAGGAAGGACCATGATTGCACCCGGACCAGCAACTGTACATCACAGTGTTGGAAGATTTAGCGCGATTTCTGCCTGCGTGGGTTCATCCATTTCTCCCACCCCTATGTCCAGGTACCAAGGTTTTGATGGTCCGAGAGAATGCTGAGAAGGGGAAATCGAAACTACTATCTGGAGAAGGCAGCAAAAAATCTACTCCACCGCAGCCAGAGGCCATTTCTAAAATCTACCCAGATATAGAGTGGCCCCCTGAATGGCCCGACTCACTACCACCACCTCATCCCCTGGTTCTCCAACCTGTACCCCAACCCTCAGCTTCCATGGCTCCACCTTCGGTTCTAGGGATCGGGGAGGGAGGCCCCTCAGCAGGAACAAGAAGCCAGCAGGGAGCACCCAGCGAGGGGCCAGCCGATTCTATGGTGGCACTTCCCCTTAGGGCTGTTGGAGCTCCCCCTGCCAGCCAGAACGTTCCACAGCTTCTGCAATACTGGCCTTTTTCTTCCTCTGATGTCTATGACTGGAAAGTAAACCACCCCCCTTTCTCAGAAAATCCTACAGGGCTTAAAGGGTTGATAGAGTCTCTGATGTACTCATAACAGCCTACCTGGGATGGTTGCCAACAGCTCCTACAAACCCTGTACACCACCTAGGAGAGAGAAAAAATTCTCCTCGAGGCATGGAAGAATGTCCGAGAAGGGGCCGGTCGGCCAGTACAGACCCTGGTCGAGATAGACAAAGGATTTCCTTTGACTCGTCCTCAGTGGGATTATAACACAGCACAAGGGAAAGAACGGCTGTCCAATTACAGACGGGCACTAGTTGAGGGTCTCAGAGGGCCCACTCGTAGGCCCACAAATTTGGCTAAGGTAAGACAAGTTATCCAGGGGCCAACTGAGCCCCCCTCAGTTTTTTTAGAGAGACTCATGGAGGAATGCATTTTGTGGTGCACTTAGAGATAGACTTTAGACTTCAGTGAATCTTAGGCAAGCATTCTACCAACAGTCGTAGCCAACTCCAGCCTATTCTCCCTCCTGTCCCTCCCCCTCCCCCTCCCATTTTCATGTGACACAGTCTTTTCTCTGTGTAGCCCTGGCTGTCTTGAAACTCCCTCTGAGACCAGGCTGGCTTGGAACTCACACAGATCCATCTACCTCTGCCTCATGTGTACTGGGATTAAAGGAGAGCCTCACAACCATCTGGCTATGATAGAGTCTTTCTATACAACCCAGTCCAGCCTTGAACTCAAGACACTCCTCAGTCTCCTGAAATTACAGGAGCACAGCATGACTTAAGTGCTCTTTTGAAGGATATGAAAGACATTGCTGCAAGCAGGAGAGGGCAGAGACCTCCATTTCATTCCCACAGTCCCTCTACAGATGGACGTCTTGTGCAATCAGTCCTGGTGGGATTGAGCCAGAATAGGCTTCTCTTCCTTGCTGCTCAACACCGAGGATCAGGTTGGCACTTTGGCCCCAGGCTTGATGCAGCAGGTTCTTTGGGGTCCATGAGCCAGCTATGGAATGACTCACACATGGGCTCCTGATTGGCTGGGATGACAGGTCATATCAATTCTGTTTTGATGCTGCAGGCCAAGAAGCCAGCAATGGCCTTTCCCCAGTAGCCAGGGGAATGGCACGGGGCCTCTAGGACTGGTTCTGCATGGTCAATGACTCAGGTTGCCCTGGCCAGTGGCCAGCACCCAACACTCCTGTGAGGGTGCAGCAGTAACCCAAGAGTGCTGAGGCAGGCCTAGCATACAGCAGGGTAGAATATTTCTCATTGAGTGACTGAACTTCTGTGTGTCCCTCTCTAAAAGGAACTGCATTTTACTATGTCAGGCTGCAATGGGACATGCAGATTTGGTGGTCCCTGGGTCAATCCCTGACTACAGCCTTCCCTTCTAGCCATATGTTCTTGCTACCTTGATTTCTCTGAGTCCTGTCTCCTTAGCTGTAAACCAAGAGTGAAGGTCCCCGTGTGTGGAGTTTACAGCCTATTTCTATGAAAGGAAGGGAAACAGAAGCTATGAGGAGACAGAGACAAACTGAAGCACCAGGCAAATGCTCGGTGGGGACATTGGAGGACTTTTACTGTGAAAGACCACAGGCTTCCTCAATGAGCTCCATCTGAGTACAGCACCCTGTAAGGAGGGAAACCACCGACCTGAAAAGCTTCTCTTGCAGGTCACACCTAGTGTAGTGCCATTAAAAACCGTATTCTGTGCTGGTAAAGAGCCTGGGGTCACTGTGATCTGGAAGCATCCCTGGGTAGGGCTAGTGACGTCCTAACTCCTGTACTTCAAACAGGAAATGAGGGGAGGGAAGGAAGGATGTAGGCAGGCAAATATCAGGGCAGGGAGTGCAGAGGCTCCTGTTGCTGAGGGGCAGGTCTACTACAGGGGCCCAAGACCAAGGGCTTGCTAGACACAGGGATGGGGTTTCAGGAGGAAGGCCCCTTATCTCATGGCAGCAGGTATCCTGGGAAGTCCATGCCTACTGCTTGGGAATAGGAGTGTGAGTGTTAGGGACCCTCAGGCAGTGGCTCACACTTCATACCATATACCTTGCAAAGTTTACAGACACACACACACCCGAAAACCCCTTCACCAACACAGTGATGTGTTACCTCATTTACTATTCAGAGGCTCCCATCTCCCATCCCTCCTGGCTCCAGTGATAGCACAGGAGGAAGAGCGGTTAGAAGGAGGACTCCTCAGAGCACTACATAAGACTCCGGAAGATATTTGCCCTGGGAGCTCGCTATTCTTACACACAGCAATACAAGTCCTTTGCTCATTCATTCATCCAGCCACCTTTACCAAGTATGCATGGACTTGGCCTGAAGATGTGCTGAGCGAATGAATGACCCTAAACTTGGGCATATGCAGAAGATGCTGACTGGTGGACAGGAAAGATGGATGCTCAGAGGAAGCCTCACTGTGCTCAGAGGTGAATCACTGTGACACAAAGGGAGCATGTGGAGAAACATGTGGAGAAATTAGGGAGGGAGGGAGCAGGTCATTATCTACTACTGCAGAGCTGTCACTCAGTACATGTTGAGCTCTGAGCTGCAGAGATTCACTGCACCCCATCAGCCTGACCCATCTTCCCATCCTCTCAGGCCACGAATATCTCCACTGCTTCTGTATCCATCCCGATGGCTGCCACTGGGCCTTTGCTCCCAGACCTTCTTCAGGCTCTCTCCGAGCTCACATCTCTTAGCGTTCCTGGAATACTTTGACGAAAAGGGAAGCCTCTACACACAACCTTCTAAGCCTAACCGCTTTCCAGCATTACTTATTCCAATATTATATAATGAATTAAAGGCCCAGGCTGTACTTTGCTTTTCTTTGCCATTAGAAGCCAGAGCCCTCAAGATCACTGGGGACAGAGTATATCCTTAATACATGCTGAGCACAGCCATACTGACTGCCAAGGTAGACAGCTAGCAGGAAGGCTGTGCCCCAGACTTGTACATGCTTTCATCCACAGGCAGGTGGGTGGGAATGGAGGAGGTGCCCATCATCAGAGGGATCTTTCTACTGATCATCCTCTGACTTCTGACTATATAGCAATGTTCTGACATAAGATTAAGAACTATCTGACCCAGACTCTCCTCATTCAGTGCCCAGGTGTGTTTGGCTACAGAGGAGTCACTGGGTGTACACCAAAGCATCCAAGGGCCTCAGGATGAGAAGAGCCACTATAGGCTAGAACTTGTACTCCTCTGACCTCTTTGTCTGCTCCTGCTTCCAGACATCAGTTTCCAGGCTTGACTGGACCCTACCATACACTTGTGCATGGATGGCATCTGGAGTCAAGGACCCTGGGGCCTGGAGGTACATATGCAGGTGACATTCAGTCATATAGACTCAGAAACTGCTCTCTTTAGCCCCAGCAGTGCACACCATATTCCATTGTGTTTATTTTCCATTGAGGGGACCCAAAGACCCTCTTTCCGAACACAAGGGCCTGTTTCTGGGTATCTCCTTCAGACTTACTGACAACCTGGACAGAGTGTCTGGAATGTGGGGGAGTGAAGAAAAAGGCAGCAGGAGATATCCTCTCCCTCCAGGAGATGAAGGCCAGAAAGGAACTCCACCCACAGAATTCCTGAGGACACCCTGTGCCATGAAATTCCCTCTATGAATGCTATAGGAGCTTGAGTGTCTGGGGCTGGGGGTATGGGTGAGGGAGACCCAGCTACTCCCCGGTCTGCTGGGAACACCTGGTCTAAGACTCTAGGGAACTAGCTACCTTTACTAGAGCCAGGGACAGAAGTACCACTTGACATTTGCCTCTGCATCTTGCAGACCTCTTGAGGTAGCAGCCATTGGGATTAGAAAGAACCTTGACACATGCACAATCTCTGAAACAATGGTGGTGATGCTGGCCTCATGGTTAAGTAGGCCTGGCTCATCCTGGTACTTACAGGGTTCTTCTTACCTCTCAGCCTCCATTTCATGACCTGTCCTCTGAGATCCCTGAATAGACTGTCCCCACAATCTCTGCAAATGGCACCCCTTTCATTCACAGCTTTAATGCTCTGCAGGCCTATTGGCCTTGGGGTGACTTATATAGGACCAAGTGAAGCCAAGGCAGAGCAGGGATCAGAACCACTTGGGGATGATGCACAGGCTCGACAAGCTGCTAGACCATGCCTGTGGAAAAGAAGACCACAGATCACAGGGCACTGGCACATGGATGAGCTCACAACATCCCTTCACTTACCCCAAGTACCCAAGTAAAGCTGAATGTGTGTGTGTTTACGTCAGTATGCACGGGTGTACTATGTGTGCATTTGTGTATGCATGTTCTCTGTGTGTGTGTGTGTGTGTGTGTGTAATTCCTATGATCCCCATTAACAGAAGCCTGGTGAGATACTGGTCACCCTCAGCTGGAATAACATTGTCACAAAGCCAATGTGGGTGATGGTCATGGCCATTGCTCTATGGATTCAGGTGAATGGGCTATCCAGATGCAGCTGTGTGTGGCTCCTAGAACTTTTTCTTTTCTGGTCATTAGGATGCTTGATAGAGTATCCTGACTGGGCTTGGGAAGGCTCAAAGGAGCGCCCAAGGTCCTGCTCTGGACCTTATTGGGAGTGCCAGAGCCAGGTCTTTTCTTCAAAGCCCATATTGCCCAGACGTGCTTCGCTGGCTCAGAAAATGGCACATAGAAAATGTACACATGGAGTAAAAATATATCCCAACTCAGACAGCACACTACCGTCACCAATCTGGTCAAAGATACATAGTCAGCATCATGAATATTACTTAGCCACCCTGTAGAGCCAGCCCTGAAGGCCATCTCTTTCCTCCCTGTCTGTTCCCCACATGGGGACTGGAGGCCTCTTCCCAGTGAACAGTATTATGGGATGTTCCTAAATAGTCTTGTACCTCACTCAAAGCTGTCATTGTCCCCTGAGATCCTCAGGACAGACCAAGGAGGGAGGCCCAGTGTTACCTCCATTTCTTCGAGAGGGAAGATGGGGCTCACAGGGAGGCTAGTAATTGACTCAAGAGCTAAGTGGCAGTCAGAATGGGACAGGAAAGTCCTGTCACCCGAGCACAACTTCTCTTCCTAGGCTACAGCACTGTCTCTGTTTCCCCTTATGGTACAGTCTCTCCATTCACAGCAATGATCATACTTGCAATGTTCTTACTGAACCAAGCACTGGTTTGGCCCAGAGTCTGTTCTAAAGAGCAGGAGGACCTAGGACTCCCCTTGCTCTGCAGACTAAGGATAGTGGTGGAGACTGTGTGTCTGCCCTCCTCCCACCCAGCCAGGTTGACTGAACACCATGAAGTCAAGAGGGCATCACTTCATTCATTACCTTGCATCAGTGCCTAGCCAGGAGCTATAAACAAAGCAGGCACTCAATACTCAGTGCTTTACAAAGGACTGCACCTGAATTCAGACTCAGACCAAAAATCCAAGATCTGGACTAGAAAAGCCATGCACATCCCTAACAGATATGTGCACATTAGTGTGGGAATATGCACATTAGTGCAGGTGCCTGCGGAGGCCTTATGAGGGTTCCCGATCCCCCAGAGCTGGAGTTACCAGTGATTGTGATCCTCTCAACATGGGAGGAACTGAACTAGGGTCTGCTCAAAGAACAGTAAGAACTCTTAAGCAGGGACCCACCCCGCCAGTCCCCATATGTATTTTTTATTAGATATTTTCACTACTTACATTTCAAATATTATCCCCTTTCCTGTTTCCCCTTTGAAAATCACCTATCACTTCCCTCCTTCCTATGCTCCCCAACCCACACACTCCTGCTTCCTGGCCCAGGCATTCCCCTATACTAGAGCATAGCACCATCTCAGGATCAAGGGCCTCTCCTCCCATTGATGACTGACTAGGCCATCCTCTGCTACATATGCAGCTGGAGCCATGGGTTTCTTTTTGGTTGGTGGTTTAGTCCCAGGGAGCTCTGGGGGTACTGGTTGGTTCATATTGCTGTTTCTCCTATAGGGCAGCAAACCCCTTCATCTCCTTGGGTCCCATATGTATTTTTAACTGACTTTATTTTAGGGCCGTTTTAGATTAATAGAAACATTGAGAGACAGGCACAGAGACATTCCCTGGGCCCATCTGGTCAACACCCTCCACCAGAATGGGGCGTCTGTAGCATGGACAATCATTGCCCTCACTCAGTCTACAGCCTACACAGCATTCATGCTTTGAGCATGTTCTGGGTTCACAGATCCATGTCCTCTACAATGTATACAGACCAGCTTCACTGACCTCAGATACCCCATGCTCCACCTTGTCCATATTTTCTCAAAGTGTTTCAAAGCCCCAAGATTCAATAGCTTCCAGGAGTTCTGATTTGACACTCATGGGGTCAAAGTGCAGGCAGATGGTGGAACCTGTGGAAGGTCATCAGACACACAACCTGGTGGTTGCAGCAGAAATCACCAGGCAAGTAGGTATACAAACAATGTCAGCTACTGATTTCCTCATCCTGCCTTCCCCACAACCTTGGTCAAGAGCCATGCTCCAAGGGGCTCACTGAGGGAGAAGAGACTCTGGGACATTCCATGTCACTCTTGGCTAAGTGGAACACCCACAATGCAAATTCCTCAGCCCAGGCCCTGCTTTATGCATTCATTCTTGTTAACCAAACTGATCACAGGGTGTATACATGACATGATTTCATGCAGTCAGGAAGAAAAGTGAAATCATGATACTTGCACAGAAACAGAAGGAACTAGAAATCATTGTTAAGCAAAATGAACCAGAATCAAAAAGGGAGGTGTGTGTGGTGTGTTTGTATGTATGCGTGTGAATGTATGTATATGTTATGTGTGTACATGTGCTGTGGTTGTATGTGTGTGTGCATGTGTGTGAATGTAAGTATGTATGGTGTATGTATATATGTGTGAATGAATGTATGTGACTGTGTAGGGGTATGTGTCGTGTGTGTATGTGTGTGGCTGTACGTTGTGTGTGTGCATGTGTATGTGTGGTATATGTGTGTGAATATATGTGGTGTGTGTGCATATATATATATATGTGAATGTATGTAAGTGGCATATATGTGTGTGGGTGTTTTTGTGGGGGCATATTTATGTGTGTGTTTGGTGTATGTGTGGTGCATGTATGTTTATGTGTGGTGTGTGTGTATATGTGTGAATGTATGTATGTAGTATGTGTGCATGTTTGTGTGGAGGTATGTGTGTGCTTATGTGTGTGTGTGTGTATGTGTGACCTTATTAGCAGAGATCCCAGAGAACTTTCTTCCTCTGAAGAAAATAACTGTTTCTTATCGCAGGAAAATAAGTGTTGACCATGTTTCTGTTTTGTCTGTTGGGTTCTGAGGTTACAAGTGTGCAAAATCACATCTTACTTTCAATTGCATTTCAGTCATTGGGTACAAGCTATTTTTACAGCCAAGTTGTTGTGGTAAATATTACTTGTGGATTTCTTACCACCACATAAATTATAGAGGTATTAAATAATAATAATAATAATCGAAGAGAATAAACTACTAATAAGAAATAGTAATAATAAATAATATGAAATGAGAAATAATATGAAATAATAAAATAAGAAATAATATTAATATGATGTAATAACATATTAAACAATAATGTGAAATAATATGAAATAATAAAATAAGAAATAATGATTATGACTAATAATGATTATAAGCATTAAAGCACAAGCATGGGGCACACACCATTCCTCTATGCTAATTTCTCTACTTCTTTACTAAGAACTGTGAGATATCACTCGCCACATTCTTTTTTTTTTTTTTTTTTTTTGAGACAAGGTTTCTCTGTAGAGCCCTGGCAGTCCTGGAACTCACATTGTAGACAAAGCTGGCCTAGAACTCAGAAATCCCCCTGCCTCTGCTTTTCTAGTGTTGGGATTAAAGGTGAGTGCCACCACGCCCTGCTCACTTGCCATATTCTGCCCAGGCTCCTCATACTCTCAGGCTAGCCCTCCTGGCCATGCTCTTCCAATCCATCCACCCATGGGACCTTTTTACCCGCTTCTTCTTCCCTCTCCTTCATGGTCTCTTCCAAAGACACCAAGGCTGGGAACTGAAATGCCATCAACCTTTCTTCTTGCCAGCTGCAGGCATTAGATGTGTTTACTGATGATCACAGGAGGTAGGAATGATGTAATCATAATCCCCAAAATTATCGTAAAATATGGGTCCAGAGTCGAGGATCTGGTATTAGATCAAATGTTACTCATACTGTTTCCTCTCAGGCTGAACGTCTAAAACCTAGAACATAACAGTCCTTTTAGACAAGGCTACATCAAGCTAAACATATAGACAGACTTATAGATAGACTTTTATATATACATATATATATATATGAATATATAATGATATATGTATAGATATATGGTGTATAGATAGGGGTATATATAGATATATACATATAGATGTAAAGATATGTAGATATATAGATTTAAAGGTGATATATAGATATAGAGATGTATAGATTGAAGATCTATAGATGATATGTAGATATAGAGATGAATATATATATATATATATATATATATATATATATATATATATGTGTGTGTATTTATATTGTCATAGGGGGAAATGTCCATAAGACAGGTCAGTGTACTGACTTCAGGGGGTGAAGAGGATGGCAACCAGATAGAAAGAACAAATCTGTGAGCTAACCTGGACACTTCAGACCTCCCAGCCAAAAACCAAGGAGCATCCAGGGGCTGGTTCATTACCCCAGGTACATGTCTCCCTGTCCACAATGGGACAGGAACAGGACGTACTTAAATAAATAAAAAATTAATTAAAAAAGGAAAAATTGAAACATAATTGAATATATATGTGTGTGTGTGTGTGTGTGTGTGTTATCTGGCAGAAAAAAATGGCATTAATTCAATATTCTTTGACCTGGCTCCTGTGTGCAATATCAGTTACTATGATCTGTCACATGACACACAACTACAGCCAATAATCATATGACACAGCTAATAAGGCCTGTGTCATAACCATCTGAGCTGACTAAACCCTGAAAGTGCATTGGACATATCTCCAAAGTAAGAAACTCAATATTGCTTGGACCAAGCTAAAGTCCCCAATTTACATTATCTACCAATCTGGTCTGACTTCATGCACAAGACATGAATAAATACACGCTGGAAAATTACAAAGTTGCTCACCCTGTCACCATCAGCTCTATTTTTTTTTTTAATGGTGACTTCAAGGTTAGAGATAAAAACAGGTGTCTCACAAAAAGTAACTCTTTCAAAAAGTGCCTCACTTGGCTCCCTGTCCAGTGTAAGGAGAAAGAACAACCTTGGAATCAATCAAACACCTGATTAAATCTAAGCTGAACACTTAGCTTAGATAGCGCCATTCCATTCCATGATATTGGTACTCGATAATGTAATAAGGACCAGCATTAATCACTCTCAGGCTAATGACTCTGAGCTCATTTATATTGTCAAAGAAGGTCTTAAATATTCCAACAAAGCTACATTACAAGAAAAACACTATAGCCCCAAATGTATGGAGATGACAGAGAACCTTAAAGAGGGAATGACCAAATCACTTTGAGAAATCCAGGAAAACAGAAAAAAATTGGAGGAAATCAATAAATTCCACAAAGAAGTCCAGGAAAACACAAACCAAAAAGTAGAGGAAGCCAAAATTCCTATAAAGTCCAGAAAGAACACACCAACGGGTGAAGTAAACAAAACTATTCAATACATAAAAGTGGAAATAGAAACAAAAAAGAAAACTAAATCTTAGGAAATAGTAAAAATAAAAATTTAGGACTGCAAAAAGGAACTACAGAGGCAAGGTTCACCCACAGAACACAGACATGGAAGAAAAATCTCAATCATTGAATAAGCAATAGAAGGAATGGGTAAATCAGACAATGAAAATATTAAGTCTAAATCTTCCTGATATAAAATATCATGGAAATCCAGGACACTGTAAAAGGACTAAACATAAGAATACTTAGGAAGAGAGGAAGGAGAATGCTCCCTCAAAGTCTCAGAAAGTATTGACAACCAAATCATAGAAGAAAAGCTTCCTAACAAAAAGAAAACACAAGAATCATCAAAACACCAAACAGAAGGGACCAAAAAATAAAGTCTCTTCTTGTGTAATAATCAAAACATATAGTTCAAGGAAAGAATACTAAAACCTGCAAAGGTAAAAAGCCAGGAAAAACATAAAGGAAGATCTATTAAGATCACAGATGTCTTCTCCTTGGAGTCTGTAGACGCCAGAAGGGTTTGTACACATGCGCCGCAGAAACAACAGATGCCTTGATTTTAATATGTAATAAAATGACTACACCGTAAATGAAAAAAATTAAGATAGTCCACGATAAACTCAAATTTAAACAACCTCTCTCTAAATATACTGACCAACACAAAGAGATAGAGGTAGAATCTAACCCGAGGAAGTAAAGGATACACATGAAAACACAGGTAGTAAATAATCTCTTACTGTCTACAAAAGAAGGGAAAGCACACACATAGCCCAACACCAACACCACCCGCAGCTGCAACAACAACAAAATACAAGGAGTTAGCAATCACCATTTATTGACTCATTCAATAAAAACAAGTTTTGATTTGGGAGAAAATGTAGCTGTAAGTTGGCACAGGACTTTGAGGTTTTTGTGTTTGAAAGCTATACAACTTTCTGTCTCAGGTTGCATGTGGGCGCTGGGGTTTTGAAGATAAACTTCTGAGTATACTTTTGTGTCTCTCACTGATCAGTAGTGACTTAATTCCAATAAATTCTTTTTTTTTTTCCTTTTTTTTTCCCCAGACAAGGTTTCTCTGTGTAGCCCTGGCTGTCCTCGAACACACTGTAGACTAGTTGGGCATCTAACTCAGCAATCTGCCTGCATCCGCCTCCCGAGTGCTAGGATTAAAGGAGTGCACCACCACAACCCAGCCCAATAAATTCTTATCCTTTGCATTGTCCTGGTGTATGAGTTGTGTTGAGCCTTACTGGACCCAACAACTTAAAGGCTTTACCACTCTGCTGACATTCATAGCATCTGTCTCCAGTATGAATAGTCTCATAAAAAGGAGTATATACATAAAAAGAAGCTCAATGAAAAAGCTTCACCATACTAAATAGATTCACAATGTTTCTACCCAGTTCAAATTCTTCCATGATGAAGATGACTACAAAATTGTGCAAAGGGTTTACCATATTAAATATACTCAGAGGGTTTCTCCCTCAGCCTTTCAATGGCTAGGAACAGATCTCATGACCAAACCAACTCTCAGAAAAGCAAATATTTAAATTGGGGTTTCTCTGCCATGCAGTTTGTCTTGTGTGTGCCTAAAGAATTATGACATGCAAAGGCATTACAACATTCATAACATTCACGTGGGTTCTCACTTGTATGTGATCTTTTATGTCATCTTAGATGACCGTGACATCAAATGCTTTACAACACCGATTACCTTCCTAAGGTTTCTGTCTTCTATGTGTTCTTTAAAAATAATGGAGACTATAGAGTTGTAAAAAGTCTTTATCACATTGGTTATAGAGACAATAACTTTGTCAAAAGTCTTTTCTCACATTGATTAGGTTTCGAAGGTTTCTCTCCATTATGGGTTCTTTTATGATACTGGAGACAACTGTGACCTGCAAAGGCTTTACCACATTGATTACATTCATAGAGTTTCTCTCCAGTATGTTTTTTTTTTTACATTTCAATCTTTTATTAGATATTTTCTTCATTTACATTTAAAAAGCTACCCTGAAAGTCCCCCTATAAACTCCCCCAACACTGCTCCCCTACCCACCCACTCCCACTTCTGGGCCCTGGCATTCCCCTTTACTAGGGCTTAAAATGTTTGTAAGACCAAGGGGCCTCTCTTCCCAATGATGGCAGACTAAGCCATCTTCTGCTACATATGCAGCTAAAGACATGAGCTCTGGGGGTATTGGTTAGTTTCTATTGTTGTTCTGCATACAGGGATGTAGACCCCTTCAGCTCCTTGGAGACATTCTCTAGCTCCTCCAACGACGGCCCTGTGTTCCATCCAATAGATGACTGTGAGCATCCACTTCTGTGTTTGCCAGGTATTGGAATAGCCTCACGAGAGACAGCTATATCAGGAAAGTATGTGTTCTTTTATGATACTGGACATGACTGTGACCTGTAGAGGCTTTACCACATTGATAACATTCATAGGGTTTCTCTCCAGTACATTTAGTTTTCTGACTTTGCACATGATACCAATTACATTCTTAGGGTTTCTCTCCAGTATGTGTTCTCTTATGACATTAGAGATAACTGGGTCATGCAAACGCTTTACCACATTGATTACATTCATAGGGTTTCTCTCCAGAATGTGTTCTTTTATGACGGTGGAGATGACTGTGTTGTGAAAAGGCTTTACCACATTGATTACATTCATAGGGTTTCTCTCCAGTATGTGTTCTTTTATGATATTGGAGACCATTGTGACTTGAAAAGGCTTTACCACATTGATTACATTCATAGGGTTTCTCTCCAGTATGTGTTCTTTTATGATATTGGAGATCAATGTGACGTGCAAATGTTTTACCACATTGATTACATTCATAGGGTTTCTCTCCAGTATGTGTTCTTTTATGACGTTGGAGATGACTGTGACTTGCAAAGGCTTTACCACATTGATTACATTCATAGGGTTTCTCTCCAGAATGTGTTCTTTTATGATGGTGGAGATGACTGTGTTGTGAAAAGGCTTTACCACATTGATTACATTCATAGGGTTTCTCTCCAGTATGTGTTCTTTTATGATATTGGAGACCATTGTGACTTGAAAAGGCTTTACCACATTGATTACATTCATAGGGTTTCTCTCCAGTATGTGTTCTTTTATGACATTGGAGATGACCATATTGTGAAAAGGCTTTACCACATTGATTACATTCATAGGGTTTCTCTCCAGTATGTGTTCTTTTATGATATTGGAGATCAATGTGACGTGCAAATGTTTTACCACATTGATTACATTCATAGGGTTTCTCTCCAGTATGTGTTCTTTTATGATATTGGAGATCAATGTGACGTGCAAATGTTTTACCACATTGATTACATTCATAGGGTTTCTCTCCAGTATGTGTTCTTTTATGACATTGGAGAGTACTGAGTTGTGCAAAGGCTTTACCACATTGATTACATTCATAGGGTTTCTCTCCAGTATGTGTTCTTTTATGATATTGGAGACCACTGTGACTTGTAAAAGCTTTACCACATTGATTACATTCATAGGGTTTCTCTCCAGTATGTGTTCTTTTATGACGTTGGAGAGTACTGAGTTGTGCAAAGGTTTTACCACATTGATTACATTCATAGGGTTTCTCTCCAGTATGTGTTCTTTTATGACGGTGGAGATGACTGGGTCTTGCAAAGGGTTTACCACATTGATTACATTCATAGGGTTTCTCTCCAGTATGTGTTCTTTTATGACGGTGGAGATGACTGTGACCTGCAAAGGTTTTACCACATTGATTACATTCATAGGGTTTCTCTTCAGTATGTGTTCTTTTATGATATCGGAGACCACTGTGACTTGTAAAAGCTGTACCACATTGATTACATTCATAGGGTTTCTCTGCAGTATGTGTTCTTTCATGACGTTGGAGATGACTGGGTCTTGCAAAGGCATTACCAGATTGATTACATTCATAGGGTTTCTCTCCAGTATGTGTTCTTTCATGATATTGGAGACCACTGTGACTTGTAAAAGCTTTACCACGTTGATTACATTCATAGGGTTTCTCTCCAGTATGGGTTCTTTTGTGATATTTAAGATGACTGGGTGTTGGAAAGGCTTTACCACATTGGTTATGTTCATATGTTTTCTCTCCAATTTGTCTTTTTTTATGACATTGGAGATGACTGAGACATGAAAAGACTTTAGAACGTTCATTACATTCATAGAGTTTCTCTCCACTATGATTGCTTACATACCTGCAATGAAAATTGGCACATGTGATATGGTTACTACATTAATTTCCCTGTTCAATCATTTCATCAAGATGAATAAAGTTTACAAATTGGTCTATTGATAAAGATGTACCAGATCATCTGGTTTTATCACTATATATGTTCATGGTGTTCTCCCTCATTATGGGTTGTTTTGCATCTTTCGAGATATCTGTGATGGTTATTACATGACTAACATTTATAACATCCCTTTTATACGGGATATTTATATGATGTATTTCATCTATAGGAGGAAAATAGAACAACTCATAGCTTTATAACAGTAAATGCTTTCATAATTTTTCCTGTAGCATGAATTGTACCACATTTGAATGTGAACCAGGACAAACAAAAAAATTTACAAATTCCTAGTACCCATAAAGATTTTCTACAGTGTGAGCTTTGGGAAGTTCCCAGTAAAATTAGAAAACCAATTCATTGCAAACTTTTATCATATTCAGAATGCCTACCAAAGATGGAATCTTACAATTTTCTCACAGTTCTGGGATATAAAGAGGGACATTGCTTCTTTCAATATCCCTATGCTCACATGGCTTTTATCCATTGTGACACATGATATATATATACATTAATAGAAGAGTAACAGATGAAAGGTTTACATGCTGCATTCATGCTGTTTGACCTTTTGTTCCTCATAGATGTGTAATATATCAATTAAGGTTTTTCCTATGACAACACTCTTGACTCTCATAAACTGTACCCTAAACAAATGATCAATTTCACTATAAGAATATGAGTATCACCAACTTTCCCATGGATTATTTGCTTTTCGGAAGGTTTTGCATATATATTTATCACTATTCGATGTGCAATATCTAAGTCTTGTAAGTCTATACACATTGTCAGATCAGTATAGGTCTAATAGAGGTACAAATTGAATAAAGGTATCCCTTAAGGCAATGTTTCCTCGTCTTTTTTTTTTTTAAAGAAGGAATGCTTTGATAAATAAATCAGATAACTACATCTAATCAGTACATTTTTTTTAAGAATAGTATTATTAGGGCTGGCGAGATGGCTCAGTGATAAAGAGCACAGACTGCTCTTCCGAAGGTCCTGAGTTCAAATCCGGGCAACCACATGGTGGCTCATAACCATCTGTAACAAAATTTGATGCCCTCTTCTGGAGTATCTGAGGACACCTACAGTGTATTTATATACAATAAATAAATAAATATTAAAAAAATATTTTAATTATAGTTACACTACAAGTATTGACATTTTACACTCCTGCTTTGATTTAGAGTTTCCATATCATAGTAAAATTTCCTTAGAGGCATAATTGCATAAGCTTTCACATGAAAATTACCTTTCATTTCTTCTTGAACTTTGACAATGTCTTTTAATATGATGGTTTTCCCAAGTGTAGCCTAAAAGACAATACCAGAAAAATGAATGATACAGTATTGGAAATGAGGCAAAATTCATGGTACTGTGAATTTTCACATCACTGGACACTATTTATTCAGCTCAGTCTTCCTTGTTCTCAATTGTAATAACAGAGCACCATCACTCACCAAGAGACATGTCTTTCCACTATTTTGAAAAGCAAAAGAAAATTCACAGTCATACCTATAACAGTGAGGTTCCAGTAGGTCTCCAGCATCACATCTTTGTAGAGACTCTTCTGGGAAGGATCCAGCAAATTCCACTCTTCCCCAGTGAAGTTCACATGCACATCATCATAAGTCACTGCATCCTAAAGTGTCCCATACATGTGTACATCACAAAGCATGGTACTGACATTACTGTAAAGTAAATGTACGCTTCCTTGACCATATATTCATGTAATTCTGGTGCTTCCTCCACTGACTTCCTGACACAGAAGTTATAATCTAAGTACCATAACATTTTAAAGGAAATTGAGTTGAAGGTTCACCTGTGTTGCTTATAAACATTTTAAATAAATAGGGTAAAGACTTTCGAGAGGAATTTCAATTGAGAGGGAGATGTAGGGTGAAACAGATCAACAGTACTGAGGACACATCCCAGAAATTGTAAGAAGACTCACTAAAGAGAAAAACCATGGACAAGCAGGGTGTATTTGTTCATGACTTTAATCCCAGAGTCACGGACAGGTATACGTCATTGAGCTGGATCCCTGTCTGTTCTATGTAACACATTCCAGGACTGCAAAAGTTACATATTAAGACCCTTACTCCACTGCAAAAATCAACCACGGAGACAAAAATGATAGAAAGAACTCAGTTGTGTACTACAGTTCCTACAAAGAAGTATACATTCCCTGCACTTCTGTACTCATCTAGCAGAAACAGGAAGTGTACCGCTTTAAACTGCAACATTAGTAAAACCTACTAGCAACAAAGGCACATTTAATGAACCAATGGACAGAGGAAAATATTAATATAAGTGTTGAACATAAAAAGCAGCATAAGGCAGAAGAGAGAGATAACTCAGCCGTGGAAAGCTCTTGCTGGTCTTCCAGATAACAGTGGTCAATTACTAGCATTCACGTGACCCATGGCTTTATGAACAGGAGTTCTGAGTCCACCCTCCAACAACACTAACGATGTGGCACACATGATATTCATATTCACGCACACAGGCAAAACACTCCTATTTATTTAAAAATTTCAAAACAAACACAAGAGTTTGGGGAAACATCAACACCCAGAATACAATGACTCTGAACCCTCAGGCAGTATTGATGTCATGAGAATATGCCATCCTAAAAAATAGACTATAGCCGGGCGTGGTGGCGCACGCTTTTAATCCCAGCACTAGGGAGGCAGAGGCAGGCGGATTTCTGAGTTCGAGGCCAGCCTGGTCTACAAAGTGAGTGCCAGGACAGCCAGGGCTACACAGAGAAACCCTGTCTCGAAAAAACCAAAAAAAAAAAAAAATAGACTATAATCTATGTGCCCACAGGGTACATAGGGGGCCCCAACCCCACTCAAAGGAGAAACAGAGGAGATTGGGAGGAGGGAGTCTATGAGGGCAGGGACCTAGAGTAGGGATAGTGATCAGGGTGATAATGAATATCTAATTCATAGGATAAACAAAAAATAAAAAAAGGAAAGAAAGAAAAGGGAAAATTTTGAGTGTATATACACTTTCATCTTCCCCAAGATGAATCTAGAAATGCTCCTGAACTGCTCAAATGTCTAAAGTCTCTGCTGACACTCAAAACAATATCTTGACAGCCACATCAGAAAGCAAAGTTGCAAAATCAAACAGCAAGTTATATCTTTCCAACATAAAATGGCACTGAATACCCCTTCCCATTCCAATCAATAGGAATGTGGACACAGTGAGAGAAGATTGAACAAAGACAAGAAAAACAGCAGGGCAAACACCAAATCCTATAGCTTTGTCTCAAACACATTGGACTTCAATTCCTAAAGGCATAGATGGTACTCTTCCTGTAACTTCTCATACATCTCTCAGTTTGGGTACTTCATCTCCCTGTTAGCATCTCTCCATGGCAGATTTCTCAATGCGTTAGTTTTCTCCACAACCTGTGGTCACAAAATGCAACTCAAGCATCAACCTCAAAACCTAAATGCAAGGAACTCTCACAGAGTCTTCCCTGGGATCCTGACTCTGACAAAAGATGGCTGGAGTGGTGCTAAACTGAAACCATAGAGAAAGAATCTATGACCATTGTATTTTCATCTTTCAGTTTCCAAAAGCAGCACAATGTGGATGATCCTGTGAAGTTTGGCTTCAAAATTAACGGACTCTGCCTCCCTTGGACCACATTTGCAGCAGGTTTTCTTTAAGGTTCCATTGTGGGATGAGGAAACACTGTGAATACTCCTCCCATTAATTTAAAACGTAGCAAGCAGGAGGAAGTGCTACACTTAGGGTACCTTCATAGGCACATACCCACAAGGGCATTTGCTCCATTAAGTTCATAGCCACTTTATTTATAACAATTAGAAACTGGAAAGAATGCAGATGTTCCTCAACTGAAATGTGGACACAAAAAACCATGTTTCATCTACAAAATGGGATGCTATTCAGATATAAAAAACAAGGACATCATGAATTTTGCAGAGAAGTGGGTACAATTAGAAACTAATATCTGGAATGAGGTAACTCAGGCCCAAAAGGACATGCATGTACATACTCACAAGTGAATAATAACCATAAGTACAGATTCCCACACTGCACTTCATAGACCTAAAGACAGTAAACAAGACAAGGCACAAATGAGCATGGTTGAATCTCACTCAGAAGGGGGTATGAAAGAGACAGAAGAGGCAGGTAGAAGGGAGAAAACTGGATGGGACAGTAGTCAAGAAAAAAGGGGAGTGTTAGGAACAGGTGTGGTAAGAGACAAGAGAAGGCCAGAAAGCCAGGAAAATGAAATGAAATGAGCAGATGCTGGGAGAGTTAGGGTGGAGGCATCTGTGGAATGTGCCTGAGAATATGAATGGGAGGGCACAAATGCGACTAGGGAGGTGATCTTAGCTTAGATATATAGCACTGAGTTATGGACCATGAAGAGGTGACATATTGCAGTCAGGCAGAACCACCAGTGAAGTGTTCAGTACACCAAGAAAACAAAATACTTTTTCTCCCAAAATTTATTCTGTCTGCAAGTAAGGCAGTCACAAAGTTGAAACAGAGACTGAGGGAATGGCCAAACTATACCCTACCCAACTGGTAACCCATCCCATGGGCAAACACCAAGGCTGGCATTACTGAGGATAATTTGTTATACTTGTAGATAGTAGCTTAGCATCATTGTCCTCTGAGTGTCTCCATCCAGCATCTGACTGAAACATATGCAGAGACCCACAGTCTAACATTGGACAGGGCTCAGGGAGTATTTTAAAGGAGTTGGGGAAAGAATTGACAGGCTCTGAAAGAATAGGAAGGCCTTGAGGAGACCCTCAGAGTCAACTAACCTGGAACCTAGGAGAGTCTCAGAGATGGAGCCACCAACCAAACAGTACACACAGGCTGGGACGGATGCCCCCACCATCCAGAGTGGGACATGTCCCTTAAGCTGTTCCTGACTGTGCAAACTGTTTCCTTAACCGGGCTGCCTTGTCTGACCTCAGTGGGAAAGGATGTGTCTAACCCTGCAGAGACTTGACATGCCATAGTAGGGGGATACTCAAGTGGTTCCCACCCTCTCTGGGGAGATAAAAGGTAGTCAGTGATGAGGGACAGTGGAAGGTGGAATGGGATGGGTGTATCGTTATGAATATAACTTGAATTAAGAAATAGGAAGATTGAACAAACACTTATCAATAGAATAAAAATATACAAATCAGGCAATAATTTTTACTCAATTCTCAATATCTCAGGACATAAGCCAAGAAAAAAAGATTTCTTTTTGGCCAAAATATCAAACAAATGACTTCTTCCTAAAGTTTTCAGTCCATTTTCCACTGAAATAGTATGACCTCAACTTTGTGTGGCTGCATTACTGTCAACACTCCAATCTTCCAGACCCTATGGGAACAACCGATTAAGCTCCATGTACAGCTTTCTCCGACTTTTGCCATCTAAATTTCTAATATTTTCCATATTCCTTCAAAAGAGACCAGAGATTCTGTCCAGCAGCAAAATCAGCTTTTGAAACAATTGCTGTTGTTGCTGTTGTTGTTGTTTTTCTACCTTGCAACTCTGCTGATGTGATTGCTTTCCTCTGAGCAGAAGCATCTCAGGTAATAAATGTTTGTTTTACATGGTTCTGTCAGATCACAGCCTACCATACTGGGTGCTCAGACTAGAAACTAAAGCTAGAAAATGAAGGCAAAAACATTTGACAAACACTACTTCCTGCTTTGCTTTCTTGCTTGGTCACTCTCTCGTGCTCTGTAGCCTCCCTCAGCCTTGAAGCAGGCTGATCCAGACTTTGACCTTGCTGCCACTAAGAAGGAGATTACCTAGTGTCTTAGTCAGGGTTTCTATTCCTAAACAAACATCACGACCAAGAAGCAAGTTGGGGAGGAAAGGGTTTATTTGATGTACACTTCCATAGTGCTGTTCATCACCAAGGAAGTCAGGACTGGAACTCAAGCAGGTCAGAAAGCAGGAGCTGATGCAGAGGCCATGGAGGGATGTTACTTACTGGATTACCTCACCTGGCTTGCTCAGCCTGCTCTCTTATTGAGCCAAGACTACCAGCCCAGAGATGGTCCCACCCACAAGGGGCCTTTCCCTCTTGATCACTAATTGAGAAAATGCCTTACAGTTGGATCTCATGGAGGCATTTCCTCAACTGAAGCTCCTTTCTCTGTGATAACTCCAGCTGTGTCAAGTTGAAACGAAAAACCAGCCAGTACACCTAGTGTAGAGCCTTCTGACCTTG
Source organism: Mus caroli (assembly GCF_978045245.1). NCBI lineage: Eukaryota > Metazoa > Chordata > Mammalia > Rodentia > Muridae > Mus > Mus caroli. The sequence continues at coordinate 20,537,251 of NW_028227269.1, read as the reverse complement.
ATGGCTCTATTTGCTCTTCTCCAATACTCTGCTTTCTGCTAAAAGGTCCTGGAGACTATCTGGAGACAAGCCCTGTAGATCGCCTATGGGCTGGCTCCAGGCACAAAGAATGGGCTGTCAGAGGATGGGCCTACCGTCTTTATGAGCTTGGACTCTCAGTAAATGTCAGAGGCTTTGAACAAAAAGGATTGTTTTGGCCTCATTCTTTTGTTGCCCTCTGATGTCTTTCAGCCCTGGGCTGCCTTTCTGGGGAACCCAGTTCACATGGCCACAGGCAGCTACAATTCTCACCTAGCTCTCTCATCCAATCCAAGACCACTTGCTTCCCAATATTGCCACCCTTCATGGAAGAGTCTTCCTATATCAATTATCAATACTTTCTCTCAGAGACATAGAAACCAGCCATTCTGATGAGGGCACATCTGCAAATGAGGCTCCCTCAGATGACAGTAGTCTGAAATGTTGAGTTAAAACAACTATGACACAGAGACAATAATAAATGAGAAAGTTGTAAAATTCCAAAACCAACGATCTAACCATATCATTACAGGACCCCTGCCACCACATCAGAAAGTTGGAGTAGTTTCTGAGCCAGGATAAAATGGGAAGGGCTCCTTGCTTAGAGCACGGGAAGATACAGTGGAATGGGGAGAAGAGAGGCTGCACTGCCCTGTGGTGAAGTGTCCTTAACCCTGGATTCCCAGGTCAGTGAGACCAAAGAGCTGGCCAAACAGCTGGAAGGTGAATAGAGGAGCAGATTGCCCCACAGACCCGGAAATAAGACTGCTGTTCTACGAAAGATATGCCAACTTTGCTGGAAGGGATGAAAAACATCCTCCCATATACTGACAGCTCCAAGTTCAAAACTACAGAGTCACATATAGACTGAGAACAGGGTTGTTTACAAGGGGGAAAAATGAGGTCTTTGTCCTTTCCACCGTTTTGCAGAGTCTGACTTTGCCCTGAATGTGGTCATAAAGAGCTCTCTGTCAGGGGCAATTTAATGGGTACAGGTCCTCTTGATAAGAAGGACTTAACCCAAGGTGGAAGGTGAGTAACTATATCAATTGGGATGGAAACAGTCTCACTTCCTCTCTCAGTAAGAGAATACTAAAGTGGCACACACATAATAGAGGGCCACGAGGGGGAGGTGAAGGCTACGCAGCAGATTCCACCACTTGTACAGAGGAGAAAATGGCAGCTGTGAGCCATGGAGCAGGGTTCCAAGACTGCTGTAACTTCCCAGAAATTAAGACCAGGGGCACACAACCCCTGTTCTAGGCCCTGGAACATCTTCCTAGCCCTTTCTTGCCATGACTCTCCAGCATTTCCACTTCACTGGAGTTCCACATTCGCTTTGTTCATCTCCCTCCATGAGTAATCAAGAAAAATAAAAAAAACCAAGGTACACAGACACATTTTTGACAGACAGGTCACTCACACAAAGAACAGCAATGACACATCACATCAGAGGTCTTTAAACCCTTCAGATAGGAGTCCTGAGCGTCTTGGGGTTCCAGTCAATGCATCAAGGTTTTATGCCTAAGTCACAGAAACTGCGATTACCAGCACAGAGCCTATTCCAATGCAAAAACACAGAGGTCTTTTTTATGAGTAACAAGGACTTATCAGTAACAAGGACTCTCAGCAGTCAAATTCCCATTAGGTACAAACTGAGAGATCAAGTCTAGAGGTTTTGAGTATTTATTGTAGTTACAACAAGAGTGGGGAGTTTGCATACAAATCAGCATTGTTAATATTTTAAAAAGTGCATGTCTAGCATAATGTGCAGGAACCAAGCAAGGGGGGGCAAAAAAAAAAATCTGACAACCATGATGGGTAAGCTGGTTTTGTTTTTGTTTACTATTGGAGGTCTTAGTTATCTCTATGTAGCTTGATCCTGCTGATGTACCTTAACTGGCTGTTGATAAAAAGGATTTGGTCATGGGATTTTTGCTGAAATGTACAAATGTACATTCTCAAAAAGCAAACTGTTTGGGATTTACAAACTCATCTCTATTCCTAACCCCCTGATTATAGACAGAAACTCCTGGTTAACCACAACCATGCCTGTCTGTAGACTAGACTTTGTCCAAAGACTTACCTCTCTATCTGTTACTGCAGACACTAATATCAGCTGCCCTTATCACTGGAACAGAATACCACTGGAAATTTCCTATCCTCCTGTGCAAGCCTCCTATAAACACTATAGACAATCCCCACCTGCCCATCCATTCCTGCCTCATCCCTGTGTCTCAGCCCCCACTTGAGTAAATACTCCTGATCAACCACATTCCATACCTGAAAGGACACATTGTAAGCTTCCATAGATCAACTTCATGATTGATTGATTTCTTATCCCAGATTCAATTTTCCCACTTGTTCCAACATTGTATTAAACACCATGGGGTACTTGACCTCTCTCTCATGTCTATGTCTCCTTGTGGATTACTAAGATCTTCTGTTCCTGCCTGTCTCTTCTCCCAGCTTTTAATATCACAAAGCATCCACTGTTGACCATACCCACCAAACAGGTCAGTAAAATAGGAAACTGTCAGTGAACACTCTCTTCAAATCCATGCATCAAACAGTAACCCAGGAACAAAACTCCCACCCAAAAAGACAAACCCAGAGGTCAATAACCACCCAAACAGAGATGGCTACACACCAGCATAGCAACATAGAGAGTAACAGCCAGGAACAATTGCAACCAAGAAATCCAAGCTATCCCATCACAGCAGGTCTGAGAAATTAAAGCATGCAACAGATAAAGTGCAAAAGAGGTTGTTTGGGGGAAGGGAGAGGAGTGAGAACCTGGGGAAGGGATAGAAGTACACAAGAGGACCTGCAGAAAGGCACACAGACAGGGAGGAGAAGGAGAGCCATGAGGGGAAGATGACAGAGAGCGTACACGTGCAGAGAACAGAGACAGGGAACAAAAATAGAGAGCTGCTATAGCTGGTGGCTGATGTATATAAAGCACACCTGATAACAAACACAGGTGAGAGGCAGTAAATGACATAAGCAGTTGCTAAGTCCCTCAGAGCAGGACATGAGATTACCTGTACTCTGAAAACTACAGAGGCAAGGTTCACCCACAGAATAAAAAGGAAGACAGAATCTCAGGGATTCAAGATGAAGAGAAAAAAATTGATATCTCGGTCAAAAAATGTGGATTCTAAATGTTTCATGGCAATAAACAACTGGGACTTCTACAAAATATGTGAAGGCGAAATTACAAACGATTGAAATAGAAGAATATCCTCTCAGAGGTCTATAATTTTTCAATAAAACCATAAAAAATTCTGAAATTATTAAAGTACCTTTACCAAATAATAATCAAATCACTAAACATGAAGTAAAAAATATGAAAAAACTGCAGCAGAACAAAAATTAACAAAACCTAAACAAAACAAAAACAAGTATGATGTATGAAATCAGACCTATTAGATTTTTACCTGTCTTCTTAATGTATACTAAAAGACAAAGGGGTTTGGACATGTGTGCTACAGACTCAAAGAAACCACACTTGTTTTCACAAGCCAGCCTAACTAAGGTCCAAAGGATTTGGGCAATGATAGGGAAGTTATTCAGAGGTCACCCCTGATGGAGCAAGTGAGAAGCAACACGAGAGACCTCACAGATGCTCACATATGACTTATACTTCCCATCCAGCCCCAGAGAGGACTCACCACCCCAGCTTCCACTGCTCAGCACCCTGCCCCTACCCTCTGTGGGCAGTAACCCTGTGCTCACCATGCCTGGAAATCAGAGCTTCCCTGAGGTCCTCTCACAGCACCCAACAGCAGAGCTCAGAGCAGGACACAGAGAACCATTCAAGCCTGCACAGCCACAGTGAACTTGGGGAAAGCCACCTGGAAGATCCCTCCTCCTTGATTGGCCAGTGGGTCTCACCCTTCCTCAAGCTTAAAGTGTGCTTCATGTCCAGGGCCACACCTTTTCCAGATCTCAGGTGTGGTTTGCACTACATTAGCATTTGAGCCTGTTCTCCAAGAGGACTCTCACCCCTCCCAGCCCTGGGGGAGAGCTCAACATTCATGTGGGACATTGGGCTATGCACAGACAGGTTGGTCTCCAGTTGAGCTGAGGTCTGAACCCCAGAAGGGTGATAATTCACTTAGTTTACAAGGAAGGCATTAATTCCCTCATGCTTCTGGAACCTGCCTAAATTACCGTCCCCCACCCCCACCCCAGCCACCACAAGAGAAGCCTGGCTAAATGTCAAGTAGGCAAAGTCCCAAGCTTCTGACCTTCAGGCTAAACTCTCCCCAGTTACCTAGCAACAGTAAAGCCCATAAAAAGGACTGTTCAGCCCCACCTATCTCTCTTGATCTCACTCCTTCTATCTCTTACCTCTCACTTCTCTCACTCCTCTCTCCTCTTTCCTTTCTCTTTGTCTTCTCCTCTCCTCTCTCCCTCTTACTCTCTTTCTATCTAGCCTTCCCCCTTCTAGCCTTCTAGGGGGGGCCTCTCTCTCTCTCTTCTACCTTCTCTCTTTCTCCCTGACTTTCTATAATAAAGCTCTAAAACCATAGAACGTTTCTGCTCATCAAGGCCTGAAAGACTCCAAAACTCCCAAAGGGAGGCACTTACTCAAGCCTCGGGACAGCCGCGCACCCAAGAAGACACTGAGACCGAACTTAAGATGTATAGAGAGTAAGATTTAATACAGCAATGACAAGAAAGCTCAAAAAAAAGCACATATACCAGATATCTGGGGTCGAAACTCATGCAGCCAGCAAGGTGCAGAGGAGATTCGGCAATTAGCCCAAACTTTTCACAGGCTTTTATAGGAAATAGCCAGGGGAAAAGTACAAGTTTTACGTCACCAAGGGGCTTTGCCAAGGGGCTTTACATAACCAAGGGGTCGTGTCCTATATTTTGGCAATGTACTCGATCTATTGGAACATTCTGGGTTAGTACCAGGAGGCCCCTATCTCAAAAATGTTCTTGGCATAGTCTTCAGTTAGGAGGGGTAGGACTAGGTTTTTTCCAGGAGACCCCTTATCTAAAAAATGTTCCTGGAGCAGTTTCCAATTGGGAGGGGGTACCTTGGGGTAAAAAGTTCAGGAGTGCTCCGGGAACAGTCTCCGGATGGGAGGGGTAAGAGAGTTCAGGAAAAGTTCAGGTGTTCAGTAATTTTACTCTTTCATTCCCCCCTTCTTTTAGTGAATAATTCTAATCTTAGAATTTCAGAAGTCTATATTTTTATGCGGAGAATACTGCATTTACCCTATTTTAACATGGGAACAAAAACAGAATAAGAAGCATTAGTAAACAGAACTAGGCAGGGGCCTTTTGAGCGAGGCTTGAGGGTCTGGGCATGATGCAGGTGCACGTAGATCAGATCTCTGGCTGGAACTGGTGAGATGTCCTTGGGGTACTCAGCTCACTCACTGTCTCAGCTGTTGGGATCCCTGGCGCGATGTCGTCCGCGTACTCAGTCCAATTCTTTCCAGTTGTGACCAGACCACCTACAAGCCTTTTAACTTAGCATACAGAGCATTATTAACAACATAGGTTTAAACACATTATTAAAAACAGTAATGGGCATAGGAGTTTCATAAAGGACTTTAAACAGAGTAAAACTGAATCAAGAGATAGGGCATAGGGAAGGAACACCAAGTCCATGCCAGTCTCCACGATTAATTTTGTCAAGGTCTGTCTTAGAGTTTTAAACTAATTTTTATCTATCCTGAGCTCTGAGGTCTATACACACAATGTAATTTTTATTTGACCTCTAAATGCTTGGCCACACCCTGACTTACCTGGGCAACAAAGCAGGGCCATTATCTGACACTATTGCTTTTGGCACTCTTGGAAAAATTTTCTTTAATAGTCTTCTTGATGACTATGTGAGCAGTCTCATTTATCCATTTTGAGAACGTCTTTTTCTGCAGATGTCAACAGCTTTCTTTGTCTGTATATTGTTCCATACAGTGGCAAAAGCATACCTGCTGTCAGTGTCATTTATAAAGCTTGTATCAAAACCACAAGTTCAGCTTTTTGGGCTGAAGTCTCTTTAGGGAGGCTGCTGGCCTAGATCACCTCCTTTTTGTCCACTGCTGCACTGCTGTCCCCGCCTTCCGCTTACCTTTAACCATGAGGCTACTGCCATCCGTGTACCAGTTCAACATATAGGGTAAAAGGCTTAGTCAGATCTGGCAAAGCCAGAGCGGGGGCTGCAAGCAAGGCTGCCTTTATGCTGTCAAAGGCTTTTTGGTGTTCCTCAGTCCAGGTGAATGGGACTTTTTCTTTAGTCCAGAGTCTGCAAAAGCCCACCGTTCCCAGAAACTCACGTACTTGGCGCGGGGTTTGGGGGGTTGGGATCAGCATCGCAGTCTTTTTTCTTGGCTTCGGTGAGCCACCGCTTTCCGTCGTTTTGGCACCTCGGTACGACATAACTGGGCTTTCTTAGCCGATACCCGGTACCCCAACTCACCCAGTTCATTCAGGAGCTTCTAGGAGGGCCAGAATTTTTTCTTTGTCTTTGATGTCTCTGCCTTCAGCCAACCGCAGGGCTTGGGTTAGTGCCAAGAGTTCAGCCTTCTGAGCCGAAGTTCCTTCTGCCAGAATGTCAGTGAAGACTCAGCAGGTTAGCAGGGGAAGCGAAGGTCACTTGTTCTGTCAACAAAAAGCTCTAATAATGTGTCCATCAGCCAGGGAAACAATTGGATCATGTGTCCCTGACCATAAGCCACTATGTGCAGACAAGCAGGCCATCTCTCAGTCACCAGGTCTAATTTTTCAAGTGCCACTGGTCTTTTAGGGTCCCAATTTCTGAGTAAGAACCTCTTTGGCAATACTTTTGTTCTCAGTCACATTTAGGAGTCCCAAAGTTGGGGACAACATTAGGGCAGTCTCAATAGCATCTAAGGCCATCCAAGGTTGTTCTTTATTTCTTATACGAAGGGCTGTTTATCTTTTTAATTCAGCAAAACCTGGAATCCACAGTTTGCAAAGACCTGTAGTGTCCAGGGACCTTTTAAACTTGCTTTGCACTGGTCAGTGGAGGAATATGAAAACACAGTCTCTTTTTAGCTGCATCAACAGGTAGGCCACCGGTCTCTTTCAAGGACTCAACTTCTGTGTTAGCACCCCTTCTGCTATCTCTTTATTTTTAGCCACGAACAGGTGAAGGGTTTTGTCTTGAGGAGGGGGGGCTCCTCTTCTTCTTTTTGTTAGGGAAGACTTTAATCTTTAGCAAAAAGCTTTCTTTTTTCTGTTGCCAGGTACTAAGTTTTCTAGTCTCCCTGACTTTTGTGACCAGCATTTTAATTTTCTTATCTTTTTTGAAAATTTTCTGGCTCCCTATTTCTTAACTGCAATGGAGATCTCATTACCTAGATCAGATTGATGGGACACTTACTAGTCCCACAGACATGAGACCTTTATCTGAGCCCGGCAGTTAGACCCGCAGGTGTTCCTTACCTTGGACAGAAGAAGCCCCAAGTGAGTGGTCTCCCTCACCGGAGCTTAGAACAGACTTACTGCCAGCAACTCAGGGCAGTGCCTGAGAAGAGAAAACACATGGGGCAGAGAAGGGAGTGCAGTTCTCACATCAGACCACTGATATTTCAAAATGAACACAATTTTTTCTGTTAACAAGAGACAGGATACAGGGGGCAGGAGAATGAGCCTTTCTCCCACCCAAGAGGCAGGCAAAGGCTGAAAACAAATCCTTTGATGTGAAGAGCCCAGCGGCCGAGTCTCCGCTGCGCGCCTGAATGCAGCGTAAACTCCTGGGAGTGGCAAACAAACACTGGCAAGCAGAGGCAGCAATTTAACTATTTAACTACCTGATAGACACCCTGTGCTCTCTGCACTGTCTTTGGGGAGGGAGCACGCAGCCAGGCAGGCACAAGGGAGTGCGGGTTGACTCTGGGGGGGGGACCAAAGGAGGGACGGCGGCTGTAGTCGGCCCCTCCCCAGCTGTGGCAGGCTTCACGGCCACTCCGGGACCGGCAGGCGGCCGCACTCACCACCAGCATAACTGCGCCGCCAAAGCCGGCTCTGCATCTAGGTTCTCTTTTGAACAGCCTGGGGCTCCCCAGCCGAGTGCGGACCGTGCGCTGCCTTTGTCGGCCGGTGGCAGCTGGTCTCGCCCCACGATGGCCCCGCAGCAAGGCCGGCCGGCGCTGCCCGCCCGCTGCGAGCCGCTGGCACTGCCTCGCCGAGAGCACGGTGGGCAAGACCGGCCTGATGGTTCTTTTTTCTCTTTTTTTCCTTTTTTAAAACCATTGCTGACAAATTCTGTCCTGACGTCAGTCCAAGTCTACAGTCGACAAAGGGTTAACACACACACACACACACACACACACACACACACACACACAGTCTTGTCACGTGACACAAACACAACCAGCCAAACGCCACTTTCTGACGGGGTTCTACATTGACTCTTTTTCCTGATAGGGGTGGGATTCCACATCCACTCCCGCTCTGGCAGAGAGAACACTCTCTCTTTCTTTCACTCTGCCAGGCAACAGCCAGGTCTTTTTGACTGTTCTGTACCCTGGGCACTCTTTCCGGGGTCTCCCTTGGAACATCTTTTTTGGGGTGCAGACTGTGAGGCCATAGACAGTCGTCCTCTCACAGCCACTGCCAGAATAAACCCACAATCTCAGAATACACAAATGCAGCAGTTCCACACCTACACACCCAGCAGATTGTCCCATTTCTAGAATAATAGCAAACACAACAAGAGCAGACACGAGACTGGACAGACAAAGAGAAAACCAAAGCACGAGGTGGGACTCGAACCCACGATCTCGCACAGATTGAGACCCACCCGGACTCCAGAGGGGTCCACTAAGCGTCCTTAGTCCTCCCCTATTCCTCCCTGGGACGTCTCCCAGGGGCAGATCGGACGGTGGACACCTGGGCACGTCTGCTCCTTATCCACTTCGCATTCCCTCCCGGAGTGCGATCTCTGGTGCTCTTACTGAGCACAGAGCGTCACGCAAAACCAGAACTGCGATCGCACCAGATACAGAATGGCCTTCCTGGCCTCTCAGAAACTAACAGAACACAGACACCAGACCAAAGCAGAACAGTAAATCTTACCTCTGAGTGGGTCCAGGACTTCTGGGTGGACGCGCTGATTCCCGGCCAACGCACCAAATGAAAGACTCCAAAACTCCCAAAGGGAGGCACTTACTCAAGCCTCGGGACAGCCGCGCACCCAAGAAGACACTGAGACCGAACTTAAGATGTATAGAGAGTAAGATTTAATACAGCAATGACAAGAAAGCACAAAAAAAAGCACATATACCAGATATCTGGGGTCGAAACTCATGCAGCCAGCAAGGTGCAGAGGAGATTCGGCAATTAGCCCAAACTTTTCACAGGCTTTTATAGGAAATAGCCAGGGGAAAAGTACAAGTTTTACGTCACCAAGGGGCTTTGCCAAGGGGCTTTACATAACCAAGGGGTCGTGTCCTATATTTTGGCAATGTACTCGATCTATTGGAACATTCTGGGTTAGTACCAGGAGGCCCCTATCTCAAAAATGTTCTTGGCATAGTCTTCAGTTAGGAGGGGTAGGACTAGGTTTTTTCCAGGAGACCCCTTATCTAAAAAATGTTCCTGGAGCAGTTTCCAATTGGGAGGGGGTACCTTGGGGTAAAAAGTTCAGGAGTGCTCCGGGAACAGTCTCCGGATGGGAGGGGTAAGAGAGTTCAGGAAAAGTTCAGGTGTTCAGTAATTTTACTCTTTCAGGCCCACTGCTCTTGGAGGAAGGGATAGGCTTTCTCCTAATGAGCCCTTTCTAATGTCCAGATGGAAGGCCTTCCTGTGCTCCAGTCAAGATCCACTGTGTCACTCTCACCATTGTGGGAACCTCTCATCCCTCATCCCTTTCTCCCATAACCCCAAGGCTTTAGGAAAGTAGCCCCAGGGCTCCCAGGTTGGGCTGCCCCTTGTTCAGACCCGAAGAGTTGGTCAAAGGCTTAGATGCACACCTGGGGCTGAGAGGGGAGTGTATGGCAGCTCTCCCACATCTCTGTCCAGATCATAGGTGGAACTCTGGCAGGGTGTAGGCCTTCCCCCCTTTCCTTTCTTCCGCAGAGCCCCCTTTTAGTTCCCAACACATTCCAGCTCAGGCTAGTCAGCTGCCTGCTCCTGCCCTCTGTGAGTAATGATCCTGCATTACCAGGACCTGTCTTCAGACCTTGCCTGAGCTTGCCTCACAGCACTTGCCTTCTTCTTCCTGAAATCCAGGGGAAGAGCTTGCATATCCCATTACCCAAGATGCAGTGGGGTTATCAATCTGAGTGGGAGGGAGCCCAGGCAATGAACATTAAAGAGGGATTTTAGGAAACAAGAGTTTTGTTTGTGGCTCAGTGCTGGGCTCAGGGAGACTGCAGCTCCCTTTCACCAGATGATACCAAACAACCCTGGGAGGAAAGCCAGAAATGTAAGGGAAACACTGTTGAGCCCTCTTGGTAGCCAGCACATCACCATCAGTGGCAAAGTAGAGAAAAGCCACAGTTGTATTAGGACAGGTTCTCTAGGTAAACATATCTCAAATCAGAATGAATTTCTCTATGGATACAGAAAGGAAATTTGATAGAATGTCTCTCTAATGTCTAATATAGAAAGGCTCTCAGCCAAGGGAACTTAGAAAAATCAAGGACGGGTTATCTCATGTTGCAGGATATTGCAGCTGATATTCACTATGTACCAGAATTCTGAAGAAATAAGGACTTAGGACTTGCACTAAGGAAACCCACCTCTGTACAGTGAAAGGACATAGAAGAACCAACCACAGTGGTCAGAACTCCTGTTTTGTCAACTGCTGAAACCCAGAGTCACATGACTCCATTTTGCCTATATGACCTATCTCAAAAATGAATAATCTTAAATAAGCCCATTTAATGCTTTCTTACTTTACAATTACTTTTCTTTATTTTTTGAAAGTGTAATATAATCTCATCGTTTCTATTCTCTAAACCAACCCATATATCCCTGCTTGCTCTCTTTCAAATTCATTACCTCTCTTTTCATTTGTTATTTTATACATATATGTATATTCCCTAAATATATAAACACAGCCTGCACAATCTGTATAATATTATTTATATGTCTGGCTGGCAACCAACTGGCAAAAGCACATTTTCTTAACATAGAATTAAAGCACATAAAAATACTGGTTATAGCCAGGCGTGGTGGTACACGTCTTTAATCCCAGCACTCGGGAGGTAGAGGCAGGCAGATTTTCTGGGTACGAGGCCAGCCTGGTCTGAGCGAGTTCCAGGACAAACAGGGCTATACAGAGAAACCCTGTCTCGGAAAAAAACAAAAAAAAAACAAAAAATAAAAATAAAAAACCAAAACCAAAACCAAACAAACAAACAAGCAAAAAAAGGACAAGTCCTCCAGCCAGCCAATCTTCACAGTAGAGCTAGTCTCTACCACTAAGGCATGCTGGACAGTGCCTGTTTTACCTTGGAGATGATGCTTCAGGTATCATCAGGGAATGACACCCAGTTCAAAGGACATTTCTACAGTGCCACCACTGCAGACAGAAATGAACCCCTACTCCTTTGCTGGTCTCCCCACTTTTCTCCAAGGCCTAGGAACAAGCACTGAAATGTCTTTAAACTGTGAAGCAGTGGCTGGAGAAATGGTTTATTGTAAGAGAACTTCCTGCTCTTCTGGAGGTTCCAAGTTTCATTCCCAGCACCCACAACCAAGCAATTCACAGCTGCCTACAACTCCGACTAGATAAGCTCTAAGGACATCTGCATTCTGAGTGTCACACACAGATACAAATCAATAAAAAGTAAATCCTAAAGAGGAAATCAGACCATGGGAGTCTGAGCCCCAAACCCTCTAACAGCTTTGCGCCACTCCACAGCCAATGTGCAAATTCTCTCCCCAAGGTAAAGCCCAGTGCTATCTGGACCTAAGCCACCCCTCCACACAGGCCCCATTGCTCTCCCTCACCTCTGATCACAGGCCTTCTGTCTGCCCTGATACTCACATCTCAGCCCTTTTCCAGGACTCATCTATGCACAGGTCTTTGCAAGCAGGCAGCCTCTACATTCCAGACTGCTCAAAGGTCACCTCTGCAGAGATGCCTGTCTTGACTTCAGTTTCCTCCCCTCAAAAACTACGTCCTGTCCCCAAGTTATGCATGACCTTGATTCATCACTACCTGGCACACAACATGACATAATCACCTGTCTATCAGTGATTATCAACTAGGGAGGAGCCTTTTATAAATATAAAAGCTCCAGGCCTCACCCAAATCATCTGAAATCAGAATTCAGGAGAGCAGAACCATGTTCTTCCAGTCCACAGACACCCCCTCCCCGACCAGGCAACTCTGAACACAGCCAGGACTCAGGGCAGCCTACAACAGTACTTTCAAACCCTGGTGCACACACTGCTCCTGAGAGTGCTGTTAAAATGCACACTCTATTTCCACAGCTCTACCATGGAACCTGAGGCTCTGCAAGTTGCACACCACACTGACTGGTGCTATCAGGTGAAGCATTTTGCAGTTGCAAGGGCCTATGCTCATCAACAGGACTTCCTGCAAGTATGTAGAACAAAGTCCTGAATCCACATCATGCAACAGAGTGGCCACCAACCCATGTGGCCACCAAGCATCTGAGACAGAGTAATGTTAGCAAAGAGCTGACTTCGTTCTTAAGCTACAACACTGACCAAAAGCCAAAAGCACAGCAATGTATGTCCCCCACCATGAAAGGCCTATGTACATTCTTGGCCTAAGGAGCCTTCTGCAGCCTGGATGGGTATGAAAATTCTACCAAAGGCCTAGTTGGTCACCAGCCCAAGAGTGGATAAAAATTTCCCTAAGGTAGGGACACAGATATGGAAGACTGGATTAAACCACCTTGGAACCTCTTGCACCAAGCTTTCCATTCAAGGCCCTTTGCATCCAAATCCCTGATCACATGTAAGCAGTCCCAGTCTTCCTGTTTTCTATATCATCACCATAGATGCTCTGATCACATGTAAGCAGTCCCAGTCTTCCTGTTCTCTACATCATCACCAAAAATGCTCTGGCAGACATGACCTCACATCACTGATCTGCCTGGAGAATCAGTTTCTCCCCACAGAACCACAGATTCTTTCAAAGTGAAGAGATGTCTAATCCCTTCACCTAACACACAGCAGCAGGTCCCAAATGAACCACAGCAAGAGCTGGGATGCACAAGGAGTGGTATCACAGTAACTGCACTACTAATCATAAAAGAGAAACTGAATTCAGCTGGAGGGAAACCAATTCCACCCTAACTGATTCAAGATGTCCCAGAGATACCAATTCAGATTTAGGGACAGCATAAAATGATAGCCTGTTAACCTACTCCCTTCCAAGGATACACTGAGAAAAAGGGGGCATCCTTCTGACCATAGATTTGAAATCTGTTAGCCTGGGATTCTGAAGGAGCTGGTTTACAAACAAGTCACAAAGGACTACAACTCAGAATCAAATGCAAGGCCAGTTCCCACTGAAACTGCTGGGCAGAGCCTGGACCCATGAACAGCATCCCCTGGGAGTCTGTACAGTCTAGATGTTCATTCTCCTTTTGCAGTTAAAACAGCAAAGCGATTTCCAAGGCAACCAAGGACAACAGAATAAGAGACTCATGGCCATGGAAGGAAAAAGTTAAATTTTAATACTTAAGAGTCAATATCAAATTTATTTTTAAAACTGCATCAATGCCAAACGAGCAGGGTAGGGATGAATGGAGCTATGAAGAAGCCCTAACAAACAACAGGAGTGTCCCAAGAATGCACACAATGTTTCTCTATTTCCAGAATATTTTGAAGTAACCAAAGGCTTAAATAAACTAAGATATAAAAATCAAAGCTGGGAAGAGGGTGGGGGGTGGCGCAGCTCAGTTTTCATCTTTATGCCACAACTATTTATTTTCTTCCTTATTTCCAAAGCACAAATCTGACACCAGTTGCACTCTGCACTTTGCAAACTCTGCAAAGTAAGTCACCCAGAGAAAGTCAACAGGAAATCAAAAGTTTCAATCCAGCTACACTCTCAATTGTTACCAAGACAATAAGCTCCTTAGAGAGAATGCATGGGGTCTGGGAAGACAGCTTAGGGGGTTTGGTGCTTGCTACACAAGCTTGTGAACTTGCATGGGGATCCCCAGGATTCATGGGGAGCAGAGACGGGCTGTGTGGAACTTATTCAGCAAAGCATTGCAAGTTCAGCCTCTGTGCTCAGTCAGCACAGGAGACAACACACACACACACACACACACACACACACACACGGGCACACACACGGGCACACACACACAGGCACACCTAGGGGGAAGGACAACAATTTCCATTTATATGCACACCTTCATCCATTCATCCATTTCCTTCTCCCCTGCTCCATTCTCATTCCAGGGTCTATACAGTAACTACAGTGAAATCTGGTAAAGCAGCTACCATTTACTAAGTCTACTGGGTACTGTACCAGAACCTTCAGAAATAGACATGATTATCTAGACTGTGAACTGGACTGAAAACGGTAAAAGTGTGTGTGGGCAGGGAGGGTCTCATCCCAATTCATACGACTGGAAAGTGATGGAGCCTGACTTGGAGGTGGCTGATCTAGATATGGGCAGTTTTGAGAATGCACCATCACTAAGCATTAGAAAAAGCCATGCAGTTTGAGTATGCAGCATCCAGCCAAGTTCAAACTCCACGTGCTGTGTCTATAACCTGAACTAATCTCCTAGCCTCAAATTCCTTATCTGCACAGCAGCGATAGAGATTAAACACAACAGTTTGATACCTGTAATACAGGCCACCCACTGGCGAACTACTGACATTCTAGCTACAGATGTGCAAGCCAAGAAAGACTATTTCAGTCAGAAAATGACAATGGCTAGACATATTCTCCATTGGAAGCAATCAGGTTTGCCAAAGTTAATCAGATAAGTTTACTAATTCCATAACTCATTTAAGTAGAAGACCAGGGACTAATTTTTTAGTTGTACTTCTATGAAATTCATAACATTTTGTACGTCACAAAACCTACTCTAATGTCTCATTTCACCATAAAAAGACATTTGCTTAAAGTCCAAGTATTGTGAACATGGTGTGTTACTTACTACACTAAAGAGAGAACAACATTTTGTATTGGAAGTGAACATTAAATAATGTAGGAGGAGAAAGAAAGCATTATTTTAAGTAATCCACACTGAGTCCTTTCACCCTTCAAATCAGTTTATACACACTATTATCTTAGAGTGGATGCTGGCCTCACTTAAAATGAGATAAGCCTGAAAAGATTTCAGGTTTTCCCTGTTTCCAACTCAAATCCATTTTCTGCTTAGGAGGCTGAATGAAGCCAGCCTGCAATTTGACAGAATGAACAAATCCAGTCTCTCTTTAATCTACCCAGTAACTGAGCTCTTGGGTAATCTCCTACACTGCATGGAAAAGCAGCTTAGGGTTCATCCAACATAAACTAAAAATAATCAGAGAGAGGCCATGCCAACTTTAATTGCAACTTGTATTTTCCTGGCTTTCCAACATCTGCCAGTATTACTGATTCAATAACTGATTCAATACAATGAGAGAAGTGTCCTAACTTTATAAACATGGGCTGTCTTTTAAGGACATCACACACAAGTGTCCTTTCCACAGAGGGAATCCTACCTTTTTGGATGTAATCATTTTCATAAGCATTAATGATGTATTTTCAAAACACTGTGACTATCTTCCTAGTGCTTTTCAAGGGCCCTCATGGGGGAGGGGCTCTCATCCCCCTCATTCCCCACCGGCCTCATTAAAGGCATCAGTGGCACCTAAAGGCCAGGTTGAGAAAAGTGGACTAAAGCAATCTGCTCTCACTGAACTCACTACAAAAGATTTACAAGCAGATCTTTTGGAAGAGGGGTGAGAGAAAAGAAAGAGAGGTGGTGGTGAAGGAGAAGTGTGAGACCCTGGCTTAAAGCATTTCTCCCTGGAAGGTAATGCCCCTAAAACATTTCCCCAAGCTTGTTTTCCCTGATCTTTAAAAATACAGCTAGAAAGAAGCTCTTTGTTCTCTATAGCCAGCAAAAGGCTTTTTTGTCTCTATACTGTACAACCAGAGATGCCTGCCTTCCTGTGCCGAGGACACGGAGATAAAAATTCAGAAAGAACTCACTCCTCACTCCTGCCATGTAAATGTCACCAAGGACACCTGGAAGAGAAGAACTCCTCCCAACTCTCCTCCCTACTCCTCCCAATTCCTCAGCTAGCTGTTAAAAGCCCCCTACTGTCACCTCTCCCGGTTGAACTCCCCTGCCCTGGGTGGGGTTCGTCCTCAACTAGCTGATAATAGAACCTCTTGCAGCTTGCATCAGGTGTGGTTTTCTCTGGGGAAGGTGGGGTGTTGGCCAGTTCATCCGGGGACTTGAGCTGAGGCCAAGCATCCGGAGCCTTACAGAAGAACGGATACCCTTGCTCACTTCCAAGAGCAGGATGCTGAGCCTAGTATTTTTCATTGAGTCTAGTCCTGACTCTGTAGGTCTACAATGACAAATATTTTACACGAAAGAAAAATAGTCTATTTTTTCTTTTTTTTTTTTTTTTCAGGTGAAGCCTAATAGCAAATGCTTTCTTCAAGGAAGGGGAAAGGATGTAACTACATAGCTTAATTTGAAAACTCTCTGAACACCAACCTCTGGCACAAGTATTTTAAAATATCTACACCATCATAAATTTCTGAGCAAAGGAAATGTAGTCATGGGTTCATTATTGCTACACGTGTGTGTCTCGTTCTCCTGCTACCTATTGTGAGTCCGTCTGGACGCACAAAGCCTACGGAGCCGAAAAAACGAAACTAAATTCCTTTGGGAGGTAAAGAGAATGATGTAAGTGAGGCTATCCCAAGCCACGGACAGCCTCGGCCCCTACATGGACTCACACAGCCTCTTCCAAGCCTACTTCAATTTTCAACCCAAGCTGCTTCCTTCTCCCAGTCCCTCTACACCAGGATCTGGAGAGCTCGCTGCTTAGCCACTCAATAGGATGACTATGCACCTTGCAAAGGAGCTCACCATACTGTCAAGGGGCACCACACAGGTAGCCCAGAAGTGGCCACCAAAGACCTTTTGGACCTCAAAGCGCTGGTTCTCCATATCCCTCGACAGCGCTGCTCTGCAGTACATAGTGGGAACTGCCAGGCCTTCCAAGATGGGATGGGCACCCCTGAATAAGCAGCTTGGGGTCCCCTGGATCTGCTGTGCATGTTGTTTCAGAAAGCAGAGCTGCCCCTGCCGGGCCACTTCTGGAACAAGTTGGAGAGGTCCGCGCTGGGAGACCCATCACTCCGGGGCCTCAGCCACCAAGGACTCTGCAGCCGAATTTGACCTCTCCAAGGATGGGAGCAAAGGACCTGAAACCCTGCAAGGGAAATGGGAACAGACATGAGCGTTCCCAAAAAAGGCCCAAGGTGGCCAAGCAGCCTCTCCCTAGAGCAGGGATCAAAGGGCTTCTGTGTAGGGCAGAGCTGGCACGGCTGCGTCCGGCTTAGGGAGACCAGAAACTTTTCCCGGGTGTGGGCGCAGGCGGAGAGCACTGGGTATAGGGCACCAGGCGCGGAAGCCTACCTGGTCCCCAGGGCGCTGCGCGATCCTCGCGGCCCTGGCCTCCGGCCCAGCGCCTGCGACGCTTCCGCTCACCTCCTCGATGGCCGCCACGGTGTCCCGGCACTGGGCCGTGCGCGTGGTGAAGCTAGAGGCCGTGGGCGCGTTGTAGTCCTCATGGGTCTCGGCCACGAATTCCGACACGGAGATCTGGTCCGGCATCGCCCGGGCTCCGGGGCGCAGACTGCGGCCGCCTCAGTCACCCAGGGCGCTTGCTCCGATCCCGTTGCTGCTGGAGCTCCGGGAATCGGATAAAGGGGAGCACGGGCGCGGAAGTCACCGTAGGGCGGTGGAGCCACCGCGGGACGCCCGGTGGCAGCAGGGGCGCGCGCAGCCCGCAGCTCTGCCCGCTGAGCTCCAGGAGCCGCCGCTGCCGCTTACACTTAAAGTGAGGTCAGAAGCAGGCGCGCACAGCCAGCAGGAACTGCGCGCCTCCCAGCCGCTGGCCCCCACGCCTCCCTCGGAGAGGGGCCGGACGGGCTGAGGATTGGGCGAGGGCCGCCAGGGCGGGGCGGGGCAAAGGTCTGGCCGCCAATCCGGGCGCGCGCCGCCACCGCATTGCACAGGAAGAAGGGCGATGTGCGCTCAGGGCCTGTCAGCGCCCCAGTGCCACCACCTTGTGCCTGACTTCTGGACGTGCTGTGGTTCGAGGCCGCGCCCTCTCCCGGGCTACAGTGCCAGGCTCCCACCCCGCACCCGCCATGACCTCTAGCAACATTGCCCAGAGGGCATGGAGTGGAACTGGGATACTGGCTTCCCGGCTGGAGAGTAGCCCACCCTTTTGCTCCCCAATCCCACCTTTAGCCTCAGAACCCCTTGAATTCCCCTCCAAAACCTCAGGGAAGGGCCAGTGAAGACAGTGTGGGTAGCTCGCCCCCTACAGGACAGTGAAATCCTCCAGGGCACTTTAGCGGGACAAGATGTAGGGACAGTTGGGGATACAATGATAGGGACCATGTTCTGTCTGTGCTCCTTCTCACAGCCTTAAGAAGCCAGGGGTAAAGGCAGGTGTTTTGCATAGGGAGTTGACCATGGTACAAACCGAATGGGAATTCAAACCCATGACCTTCGACTTGGAAGAATACTCCAACCCCTAGGAAGGATCCTGTTCCCTAAGCTTGTACAATTAGGGACACTCCAGTTACTTGATGACAGTTTTAGGGTGGTAGGGCAGGCTTCACCCTGAGAACATCACAGAATGTACTGATGTGGGGTGGGAAGTGGGGGATACCCACGAGAACCAGAGGTAGAGCATGGTGGGGGGGGGGGCGCATATTATGCCTGATGGTTCTCAGAGAGTACTCTAACCAACAGCTGACTGATCACAGACACAACTGGGCCAATAAATCATCTGAATTAGGACATTTTCGTCTATATCTCATTTAGAAATTCTCAGCCGTATTTTAAAAACCCAGAGGTTCTTAAAATCACACCCTCTAACTCCCCAAGGCAAGAGGCATGGTTACTGCTGCTGCCAACAATACAACCTAGAGAAACTTTACAAAAACCTTTTTGTGTGTTTGAAAAGGAGGGAATTTGAGGGACATTGTAAGCTCAACATGGGAAATAAAAGTGGTCTCCTACTGCCATAGGACAGTAGACCAGTCAATCTTTTTAAGGCTCCCATGTACAAATCTGCTGTATGAGGTGGCAGCTGGGTTAAGACATTATGTATTTCTTCTGGTATTTTACCAGCACTGCCTGTGAATAAGTTCAGCCTTCAAAAATAGCTGTGCCAGTGGGTAACTTTTATTCCTGCGCTAGGCAATAAATTGCAATCCCAAAACTCTGCAACTCTCTGCCACTTTCCACTGTTGTGAACATCCTTCCATTTAGTGTCTCAGGGACACACCTATCTCAGTATGTATTAACTCGAGGGTATTGTGTTATAGTACAGGCTCTCCTTCACAAGGCAATTTTCCGATCCCTCTGCCTCTCTTCCCACCTATAAGTCCTTTTATTCTTCTCTGAAATTGAACAATATTCCCTGTGACTTTTCAAGGTTTAGGGAAACTTGGCCTCTGTGATGTCTCGGGAAATTAAAAGAAAGTAGTATTTTTCCTTGGCATAATATAGTACCAGTCAAACGAATCAGTGTGTTTAACATACAAACACATACACACACACAGACACACATACACACACAGACACACACACAGACACATACACACACACAGACACATACACACACACACAGACACATACACACACAGACACACACACACAGAGACACACACACCTACATGCACACACACAGACACACACAGACATACACAGACACACACACACACAGACACAGACACACACAGACACACACACACAGAGACACACAGACACACACACACACAAAGGCACAGACACACAAGCACATACACACACAGACACACACTCAGAGACACACATAGACACATAGACACACACACACAGACAAACACAGAAATATGTACACATACACATACAGACACACACAGACACACACACACAGTTACATACACACACACAGACACACACAGAGACTCAGACACTGAGACACACACAAAGGGACACACACATAAACACATACAAACACAGACACACACAGACAGACATGAACATAATTTAAAGTTTAAATGTTGAACAGGAATCAAGAGAACACTACCCACTCCTTTGTATGTGGTGCTGAGGATTGAATCCAAGGCCTTGAACCTATAGGCAAGTGCTCATACACAGAGTTACTACCCCAGCCCTCATTTACATATTTTTAATGCATCGAGAAAGAAAGATGCTGGTATTACCAATTAGAGAAATGGACAACACTAGGTTTATTTTTAAAAATACCTGAAATATCTATTTTTAAAAATAATTTTTGTTGGGCAAGGTGTCACAACCCTTAAACCCCAGCACTCAGGGGCCAGAGATAGATGGATCTCTATGAGTTTAAGGACAGCCAAGTCTAAAAAGTAAGTTCCAGGTTTGCCAGGGTTCTATACAGAGAAAACTTGACTCAAAAAATATATAATAATTCTCAAGGATAAAATTGTCATAAAACTGAATGGAGACAATATACAATTTCACTTATCCCATACCATACAAACATTTATGTTTTGCTGTAAAATATAAATGCCATTGATCATACAGTATTCTTTTAGACCTCACTAGGGGCTGGCTCAAAAGGCATGCCATGTAAAACTATGTTACTTTTAAAGTCTGAGAAATTATGAATCCATATATATTTGATCCTATATTTTTCATATAGAAGACTATAGTCCTATTATTTTTTTTACCTTGGGTGTACTGGTCTGTTTCTGTGGCTATAATATACCTGAGGTTGAAATTTTTGAAGAAGAGGAGGTTGGCTAGGATGTTGCCCAAATGGTATATTGTTAGTGCTTGTCTGGAATATATAGAGCCTGTGGGTTCATCTCTACACCAGGAGATAATAAGAACAGCAAGGGGAGTGGGGGGGGGAGTTAGCTAGCGGTTTTGGAAGCTGCCCTGGTTAGTTTTGTCAACTGGAGACAAACCTAGATATAACAGGAAGGGAAATCTCAGTCAAGGAATTGTTTCCATCAGATTGGGATTAAGACATATCTGTATGACATTTTCATGATTATTAATTGATATAGATGGGCCCAGTCTACTGTGGGTGGCACAATTCCTAGGCAGGTGATCCTGGCCTGTGTAAGAAAGGGGATAAGTAAATCAAGGAAGGCAAGCCTGTAAGCATCACACCTCCACAGTCTCTGCTTCAGCTCCTGCCTCCAGTTCCTGCCTTGGCTTTCCTGAATGATGGTCTATAACCTGTAGCCCAGTTAAACCTTTCCTTCCTCGAGTTCGATTTAATCAGTGTTTTATCACAGCACAAAAAATAAACTAGGACAGAGGTGTACAGTCTAAGATCAAGCAGCCCCTTCCATGTAGCTTCATGTATGTGGTAGCATAATGTTGACATTATTTACTTGTAAGATTGATCACGGGCTGGAAGCCAGAAAAACAGACATCAAACTTCCTACTTTAGAACTCGCTTGAATGAGAACTAATGGAGGTTCCCAAGAAAACTCCCTTAATTGCTTCCAAGGATAGTACCCTCAGTGCCCTAACTCCTCCTAGTCCCCACCTGAGCTCCACCATGACACCAAGGCCAAGGCTCCAATATGAGGACCATTAGGGGACAAACCACATCAGAGCAGTAGCAGAGAGAGAAAGGGTTTGTTATCCCAGAAGTTGGGATAAGCAAGAACTATGCGTAAATTCATACAAGTTCACTTCAGATCAGTTTTATTTTGTTTTTGTTTTTGTTTTTTGAGACAGGGTTTCTCTGTGTAGCCCTGGCTGTCCTGAAACTCACTTTGTAGACCAGGCTGGCCTCTAACTCAGCATCCTCTCAACAGTGCTTCTTGAGGTAATGGAAGCTAGCAGACAGGCCTTTGTTGGGGAAGTGTTACTAGATCCTTTCAGGGAAGAAAATACTGGAAGTCTGGCTTCTATCCTCTCTCTGATTCCCCTCTGTCCTGCTGTGAACATCTCCCCTACCCTGCATTGTTCCACCACGATGTCTTCCCTCACCTACAGGCCCCAAAGCAGCAAGACCAAAGGACAGAAACCTCTAATCCTGTGAGCCAACTAAAGCTTCATCCTTTACTCCATTCATCTAAGGAAACCAAAGGAAGAAGGATAGAAAAGCCCATGCCTGGTGCCCAGTAAGATTGACTAACAGCCCATTTTCCAGAGGAATGTTCTGCCTCTAGTTATTCCCAAGAACCTGAGATTTCTCATTGTCCAGCCAAGGGAAAAGGTAATGTTCTCAGCTCCGGAATTTTCCGGAGGCTTGGCTTGTTTAACACAGACATATCCATTTTGATTGCAGTTAATTTGTAAATAATTACTCTTGGAATGAACAGGTCTGAGTCTTAAAGGAACTTTGTGGTAAACAATGCAATAAAATAGGGACACCCACAAGGACCCGTTATGATGTGAACAGGGAAATGTCACTGGGACTTTCACCTCCACCTCATAGAGTACTTACCCCCAGATAATGTTGTGAAAGCAAGCCATTTACACCCCAAGGTGAGAGACAGCCACCTGTATAGGTCACTCACCTCATGGTTTGTGCTTTGGGGACAGAGTCAGGGAAGGATTTGGCAGCACACATTATAACACAGATGGAAATTTAGATCTGGGGGTCAATTTTTTGTTGCTGTGCCCAAAGACCAGAGAGGGTGTCAGATCCCCTTGAACTGGAGTTACAGATAGTTGTTTTGTTTTTTTTTTGTTGTTGTTGTTTTTGTTTTTTGTTTTTGTTTTTGTTTTGTTTTGTTTTGTTTTGTTTTGTTTTCAAGACAGGGTTTCTCTGTATAGCCTTGGATGTCCTGGAACTCACTCTGTAGACCAGGCTGGCCTCGAACTGAGAAATGCACCTGCCTCTTCCTCCCAAGTGTTGGGATTAAACGAATGTGCCACCACTGCCTGGCCAGATAGTTGTAAGCCACCATGTGGGTGCTAGGAACTGAACCCCATTCCTCTGGAGGAGCAACAAGTATTTTTAACAGCCAAGTCATCATTTCTCCACCCCACACCTATCTTTAAAACACACTCACATACATGCACACACATGTACAAGTCCACACATACACATGTACACACACACATGCACAAGTGCACACATATACATGCACACATACACACACATTTTAAAGTTTTTGTCATTATTTTATGTGGCTGTTTTGCTTTCATGTATTTCTGTGCACCACAGGCATGCAGTGCTCTCAGAGACCAGAGAGGGCATCACATCCCCTGGATCTGGAATGATAGATGATTGTAAACTTCTGTGCTGGGAGTTGAACCTGCTCTCAACCTCTGAATCATGCCCCCTTTAAAAGGTGTTCTTCCACTGAGCTATGTCCTAGATGTGCTCATGTCTACACCACGAGTCTCTGCTCTAGTGTTCACGATCCCATTATCCATGTTTTGTGTTTGTTTCTGAAAAGAAAGAAAATACTGTAGGAAGCTCATCCTTGGGCCCAGACACTTGTGTTTGTTCTTAGTTTTTTGAGACAGGGTCAACTTTGTAGCCTGGATAGCCTGGAATTTTCTTGTAGACCAGGCTGGCCTCAAACTCACAGAGATTTGCCTGCCTCTACCTTCCTGAGTTCTGGAATTAAAAGTACGTGCCATCATGCCCAGTTTAGGCCTCAACATTTGACAATGTGTGTATTCTGGATCACCTATATGACTGACTTTAAAAAATGAATGACAAGCAGACCTATCCTCAGCTTATTTTACAGAACAATACACAAAGACTGTTCATTTTTTCATTTTAATAAAGTCTGTAGACTCTCCGTGCGGAAATAAAGTAGACAGTCCTAGATAAAGGAGCCTTAAACTGGAGTCTCTGGGGGCTAGTCAGGTGAGCTCTGCCACACAGTCAGGAAAGCTGGGTTTGGGAACTTGTGTATGAGGTAGAAATACTACATGGTTGTATGTCACTGTGCATCTCTTCCCAGTTCAATAGTCTGGCAGCTTGAAATTGCTTCGTAGGAGTACTTACACCAGAGAAATGGGCAGCCACTGATTGTGACTGGAGTTCTTACTTAACTGATTGTCTAAGCCAAACAAGGCAGGGGAATGTTGTGACTTTGTTGAGGATTATATTCACAGGCAGGCACATCTGAGCCACCGCATTGTGAGTAGCAAAGAGGTTTGAGGGAAAACGC
Organism: Mus caroli; assembly: GCF_978045245.1. Lineage (NCBI taxonomy): Eukaryota > Metazoa > Chordata > Mammalia > Rodentia > Muridae > Mus > Mus caroli. The sequence continues at coordinate 20,512,914 of NW_028227269.1, read as the reverse complement.
TGCCAATCCTCTCTGTTATAGCAAGGAGGCCACAGGTGTCATGGGCAGATGAAGTTACACCAGACATCTTTACCAGCCTTGCTTGCTCATTAACATAAACAAATGTTAACTGACATTGATGTCAGAAAGAGACTCATCTGTCAATGACAGCAGCTACTTCTTTGCTGACTGAGTTGGATAATAAGCATTTCTACGTCTTATTTTGTCCAGACATGGTTAAACTGCAAGCTGGGTATTGATGCAACCACTTGGCAAAAATCAATAGAGGTATCTATGAGAATCAATTAGCTACACAGGCTTCACTATAGAGTAGCTAATATCTCTGAATGCTTTGCAGGTTGTGTGCTGTCCAGTGTTTAAGTCAGCAAACATAAAGTAAGTGTATTTATGGATATACACACACATTTATTTTCAGAGCCTAGGCTTTCAGTATTTACCAGCCCACTTTGAATACATTTCTATCTTTCCTAGCAACAGACAGAGCAGGGGCCCTCCCAACTCTGATTCATGTTCCTGGAATTAAATACATATAGGATTAAAGCACTGATACACTGAAATGCAAGCAAAGGCAACTAGTGTTAATAAATATTACTTGTCTTTCAGCAATTAAGGGGATGCCATTTGTTGTTTTCAAGCTCTTAGAATAATACAAACAAGTGCCAGCAGAGGGCAGGGTTTGTTTTCATGGGAAAGCAAAACAAACTAAAAAAAAAAAAAGAGTTAAATTAGCACTCCATATGCAGATAGCTTTTGCTAAAGCTTTTAAAGAGTGCTTGCATACTTTATTTTTTTTTCTTAGATCACAGCACTCTCTTCATTGCTGGGTGTAGTGGTGCATGCCTGTGATCCCAACACCAGTGAGGCTGAGTGCGAAGCTTAGGAATTTGAAGCTACAAATTCTGGGCAGCAGAGCCGATTAGAAGCCAGAAATAGTAAGATCCTGTTTCTAGACAACAAAACAAGGAAACAAACAAACAAAAAAATCCCTCTTCCTTCAGCGTGTGGATGCATTCATAGGTTTCTCTCCCTCTCCTTTAGATGGGGCAGCCATTTCTCCAGTGTTTTCCTATTGTCTATGAAATAAAAGTGAAGCTCTCTATTCTACTCTAGCCCTTCCCCCAATCCTTCTGCCAGCTACCCTCTGACCTCTAAGCACCTCCAAACCCTGCCTGCCTGTGTAGGGGCCTTCCACTAAGAATAACTTTGACAGGTTCAGTAGGACTCAGCCATTAATGACTGGGAAACATTTTTTATTATGCATTTCATAACGTGCACATAGTATATAATATGATGCATATCCTTCTAACAGGAACAGATGAACATAGCTGAGTGATTTTTCTCATCAGCCAGGAAAACACTTCCTTAGTCAATGTTCTCCAGGCCCTTGGGACTGAACTTGAGCAGCTCTGTTTCCTTGCCCCTGTTGGTGAAATTGTGGATGTATGCAGTGGACACCCCAGGGATGATCAAGCACACCCCCATAATGGCGAGTCCAGGGAGAATCTAGAACCAAAACTCCACACCATTACTCACACTCCAACCCATCACTGGCTCCTCAGAGGTGACCCAGCTTTATCTCTCTTCCCCTGAGAAACTTTCTTGACCACACCATTCATTCACCTGTAGAGAGTTGAGAAGTTGCAACACTCACCCAAGAGCCCCACACTAAAGCATCTGCAGTACACTAGACCTGCTCAGCAGAGAGTGTCAGCCACATCCTTGAGACTTCAAGCTGCCCTTCCCCGCAGCTCACAGCGCCCCTCTGTGTTTCACCCACTGAGAGTAGCTCTGCTCCTCATTGGCTTCCTATAGGACAAGCTAGCTAGCTTCTGACCCTGGAACATTGTTGTGAGCTTCCTCATCTTCACACAACTTCATAACCTCGCACCAAATCCTTGGCCTGGAACACTTTCTTTTTCTTGACTGCTTGGGAAGTGTCTTGGTCAACTTTCAGAATCAACCCCAAACCTGAGCCTGAGGGTCCAGCTCTTTTCAATTCTTTCTCAGCCTGTCTGGGAAAAATTGGTGGTCTTGGCTACTCTCCTTCCTTGAAGCATTAAGCAGAGAATCTGTAAGGCAGCAGAAAAGAAACAGAACAAAGCACAGCACTAAGATCTTGGCACATGGGGGCAGTGGGGAGGTACATCCTCTTGGAGACTGGAAAGAGGAAAGGGATGAGAAACTGTCAGAGGTTAGACCAGGAGGGGGATAATTACTGGACTGTAGAAAAAAGAATTGTTATTAATAAGAATAATAGATCTTGGTGCACAGTGAGACGCCTACCACCCTTTTCTCTGCCTGTCTCCACCTTCACTGACATGTGAAGTGATTGGTTTTTGGCCAAATATTGAGTCAGACAAGGTGAGAGCACTCATTTCACTGAACTTACAATACATCTCAACCCTAATCTGTTCTAGAAGCTTCCATTATAGAATGATTTGCACTTATCGCTAAAGCATCTGCTTCTTAATATTTATTTATTTATTTATTTATTTATTTATTTATTTATTTATTTATTTATTATATGTAAGTACACTTATATGTAGTTGTCTTCAGACCCTCCAGAAGAGAGCATCAGGTTCTGTTACCAATGGTTGTGAGCCACCATGTGGTTGCTGGGATTTGAACTCAGGACCTTTGGAAGAGCAGTCGGCACTCTTAACCACTGAGCCAACTCACCAGCTCCAGAATCTGCTGCTTGATGCTCCCCTCTTTTACTCAGCTTCTGGGAAGCTCTAAAATGGGGCAGACACAGAGTAGGACCTCCATAAATTTCATATGTCTTTTTGAGACTGGGTCTTTCTATGGACTCCATAACCATTACTAGAAAACTAATTGCATGGCACCACTTAGCTTTTGGAAGGCAGAATGTGAGGCGACATGAAATCCTTACTGAGAAAGCCATTGGTCTGCCATCTGCCAAGACAGAATGGGGTCTTCACCCATGATAGGTTAAGCAAGCTGCTCAAGTAGTCTGGGAAACTTATTTATAGAGGAATGAACATGCTGGTTGCGAGGGTGGTGATTGAACCACCTTGCACTTCCCCACACTGCCCCCAATCAGACACAGTAACTTTCAAGTCTCCTCCTCCTCCATGTTGGAAGCCTAAGGCTCAAGATGACAGCCATGAACACAGTTCCATATGAATAAAGGAACCCCTGCCTCAATCTGTGGTGTGCCAACTGTGGTCTGGAGAGCAGCAGCTGCCTGGGAGCCTGGTAGAAATGCAGAACTCACTCCTACCAAGACTTAGGGAGACCTTGAGCTAACTCGTTTGCACTTAACCTTTGAGAGATGTTTTTCTAGCTTACACAGGCATACACCAAAAACAAGGACTTTGTTTTCTCATCTTGTCAGAAGGGTTCAATTTCAAAGCATGCGAATTCTATTGTACTATTGGGATTTAATCTAAGAAAAATCAGAGGTTTGGGTCTCGATCATAAGAATGTGTCATTTTGAAGTTGTGTGTATGTGTGTGTTTAGGCTCATGTGTCTCCCAGGTTTTCCTCTAAATTGATACATAGCTAAGGATAACCTTGAACTCCTGAGCCTCCTGCCTCTACTTCTCATATGTGGGAATACACTCTATGCACAGTTTATTTTGTTCTGGGGTCAGGGCGGGGGCAGGGGTGGGTGGAGTTACAAGTCATAGTTTTGTGCATGCTGGAGAAGGACTCTATCACTGAGCTACATCTACAGTCCTCCTATGAGTCCTTTTGAGAGAAACAAAATGAGGTGACAAAATAATAACTGGGGCAAGGGCAGGACATAACCATTGGCAGTCAGAAAAGGTTTCCTAGAGGAAGCAACTTTTGAGCTAAGTCTGAGATGAAGAGAAGAAACAGCTGAGCCTAAGGGGCTGGGGAGAGTCCTCCAAAGGAATGTAGAGAGCCAAGGCCCTGAGGTGGGAACTTGTTAGCTGTGAGAAAGAAGGCCTTACATGGGTGTTGCGGCCTGCCCGCAGTCCACAACACGAACGGTTCAACTGAGAATGGCAGTTCTCTGAAAAGAGAGGAATCTAGACGGGGCGGAAGAAACAATGGAGCCAAGACAACAAGTTCTGATCAAGGCTCAATTTTACTATTTTCAGACACTCAGTTATAAAGGAAGGGGGAGGGAACCCAACTTCCCGCAAAGTAACTCAGGGTCCAGTAGCAGGACGAACACGTGTGTGCCTCCAGGCAGCAAAGGCAGGTTCCAACAGTAGGCGTGGCAGGTCGAATGAGCACGTAGCTCCACCCTTGAGCAAGCAGGTTCCAGGCTGGGGGAAGGGAGGCCACATTTCCTCCCATTAGTTAACAAAACAAAGAAAAATAAAAAAGGGGGTGGCCTGAGGCAGAAAAATTATCTATGTTCAATAGTTCTGCCTGAGTTCTTAGGGCTAAAGAAAAAACCTGTTTCCGTGGGATTCCCTAACTTTTCTAATGGTAAACTGTATTTGGCTAAGACTGTCTTTATTATCCTAGTAAACCACTTAACAGAATAGGCTCTGACTTTATAATGCTAATTAGTGCTGAATAGGTAGCTACCTGTTTGCATTTTAAGTAGGGCGTTGGAACCCTGGCTGAGTTTAACTAAACAAATTTAGAATAACACTGAGCTGATAATCCTCCGCAATTTTGGGTGACAGGCAGGGGAAACAGTGAGAAGGGGGTAAGACCAGCTCTTTAGTACAAGGCCAGTTGGCTTTTTTATTTGGGTGGGAGGCAGTGAAGGGCCTGCCCTTACGACAGCAAGGTCTCCAACCTCTCTCCCCCCTATTAATTAAGTTTAAATAGGCAATGCTTAACAGAGGTGATCAAATGATTCTTTTCATCCATAGATGAGTGGGCCTTTAACCTTGACTTGGGTGGACATTGACCTGATTCCTCCCGTGAGCATTATAACAACTCATATCTGTGGCTCTTGGTATCTTTTGGGGAGGGGAGGCAGAGCCTTAAGTATTTTTGGTTTTTAGCTGGAGTCAGATACCAACCTCTTTCAAATCAGGTGTGTCGCACAGGGAACTCAGAAACGGTCAAGCTGGACCTTCCCTCCGCAGTAATCTCCTGCGCCAAGCAGTACCCATACTGTATTCATATAATTATGAATCAGTATCGTAGTTCTGAGTTATGCACGGTCTCTATATGAGACTTATCAACCTCAGATTTAGCAAGGCCTAGACAAAAATTATGTCAGTATTAACACCATTAATTTTGGTTAAAATAGGAGCTGAAAGTCTTTCCTCTTCATACCTGTTATTCCCAATAGCCTGAGGAACTAAGGACACCTTGTAGTAACAGCAAGGGTGAAAAGCCAGAGGCCAGCTAAGGGACTAAGCCCATCTCTATCAAAATAAAAACTAATCTCTGTAAATATATATGAAATTTCTACTTCCCTAGCTCTCCTGCTAAATCTAAATCTTATCTTAGACTGAAAACCACATGCTGGGACGTCCTTGGAAGGGAGATTAGCAGTACCACCTGTTTGCTCTTAGGGGCGGAGAACTGGAGAATGTAGATTGACCTGCTTGAGAAAAGGAAGAATTCTAAACAATGAGAGTGTAGCAATGTAAATTTTCTGTTTGGAAAAGTCAAGGTACTTTATTTAGATGCAAATTGTAAAACTAAAGTTAATCTCAAATTAAAAGTAACTGGGTGCCAGTGGCGTTTAGCTGCAGACTGACCTTTAATGTCAGTTTGCAAAAAGTTTAGGACAAATAAGGTGAAGGCAAGATGAGCCTTTGGTGACCTTGGGGGAAATACTCTGAATTAACTTTGCTAGGTAATTTAGAATATAGGAATCTCTAATAATTGAACTGAATATTAGACTAGTCTAAGATTGAGTTAGAATGGCTGGTCACACTGAAGAAGAGTGAAAAATCATTATGACTCTATTAAATGACTAATTTTACTAAGTCTGAATATACAGTCTCTGATGTACTATTGCCATAAAGTTAAAAGGCTAGAAGCTAGTCTAAACTGGAAAAATGACAAGCAAGGATTTAAGGTAAACTTCCCTTGAGAAGCATTAGTTAATAAAATACTTTCCACTTAGGAAACAATATATACTGAAAGATTAAAACTTTTGGCTTCTTGTAAAGAAGCAGAAACAATAAACATTTTTCTTACATAACGTAAAGCTATATTAGCCATAAGTAGAGGCAAAATTTTCTAGTGATTACCAGTTTACTAGAAGCAAAAATCTTTGAATTTAAGCATTATTTTAAACATCTGAATAGATCTGTAACACTGTTAAAAAGAAATTTTCTTGAACACAGGGAAAAACTTTTTTAGGCATTGTTTGCAAAACAAAAGAAAGGGCCACAAGCCGCTTTGGGACTGCCCAGAGCCCTGTATTGACTCAAAGGTAAAATACTTTTTAATCTGAGCATTAATCTTAAATTTGCAATCAAAATGCAAGCTGCAGTCAATGGAACAATGGCAGTTTTAACCATAATTTTTAAGTTTTTGTGCAAGGTTAGGATAATACCTACAACTTTGGGAAAGCAAAACCTATGTTTAAAACAATTTATCACTGTTAAAATCAATATTAGAAGCATTACTATCATATTACAAAGTTTGGATATAAATTAATACCTATGAATACCTATTAAAGCAAGCTTTAACGCTTTAATAAAGTGGCATTGCTTTATATCTTATCTTAAATTGTACTATTTAGGATAGGAACCACATTTATCAATTTTTGAGTTAAGAAGATCTTTTTCTGAGGAGGCCTTCTCTGATAGGCACTCCTCGTGAGATATCACAAGCTCTGCCTGAGGGCGATTTAGCCCTGGAAAAGTTGCATCTTTTATAGCATCATTTACAAGCGCCCAGAGACCTAGGGTAAAATTATCTGTCTGAGCGATATTCAAGGCCTCACCAACTTTCTCCCAGGTTCCACGATCTATCGTTTCTTCTTCTTTGAACCATGGACAACAGCTATCTATCTTATCTAAAAAATTTCTTACTAATTGTACTTCAAGCCTTACTCCTTTGGCCCGAAGCAACTCCTGGAAACTAAAAACAACCGCCTGATCCATGACTTTAAACCCTTCCTTCTTCCACCTAAACAGCTTTCTAAAAAGCTGCGGCACACTGCCTGTCTCTGTATCTAGTTCCGATTAACGAACTACTGACCCCAAGCAGAAACAGTGTTGGGTCAGCACTGATTCAAACTTGATTCGTATCCTACCGCATCCTCAGCAACACTTTACAAAACTGAAATTTTAGGCTAGCGCTAGCATGTGTACCTGTCCGTTGCTCCGATGCTCCTCCGATACGAAGATCCTTTCCTTTCTTGTGGAGCTCCACACAGCAGTCGTTTCTCTTAGCATCCCTCTGCCATTCTTCAGGTCCCAGTTCTGTCGCCAACTGTTGCGGCCTGCCCGCAGTCCACAACACGAACGGTTCAACTGAGAATGGCAGTTCGCTGAAAAGAGAGGAATCTAGACGGGGCGGAAGAAACAATGGAGCCAAGACAACAAGTTCTGATCAAGGCTCAATTTTACTATTTTCAGACACTCAGTTATAAAGGAAGGGGGAGGGAACCCAACTTCCCGCAAAGTAACTCAGGGTCCAGTAGCAGGACGAACACGTGTGTGCCTCCAGGCAGCAAAGGCAGGTTCCAACAGTAGGCGTGGCAGGACGAATGAGCACGTAGCTCCACCCTTGAGCAAGCAGGTTCCAGGCTGGGGGAAGGGAGGCCACACATGGGTTAGAGTCCTTCCCGCAAAGGAAAAGAAAGCCTATCCCATCCTGCCATATTCAGTTATTCGTGGTTGCGAGGAGGACCACAAACCTGGAAGGAGATGAGAGGAAGGGAAAGAAAGCAGGAGACCAAGCAAATTTGTCCAGGTCTCGTTTATTATGCTGAGGTGCTTTCTTTTTAAAGCATACATCTCGGGGAGTAGGGGAGGGATCGAGGGGGAATTTTACAAAGAACAAAGAAGTGGGCATCTGCTGACATGGGGGGCGAAGTCAGGAACCAGGCAGCGGGCATCTGCTGACATGGGGGCGAAGTCAGGAACCAGGCAGCGGGCACTCTGCACCTTATCTTCGGGACATAGATCCTCCTTGACAGCCTTGGGTGTCAGACTGGGCTCAGGCATAACTCCTGGCCTTGGATGGCATGGGAGTTCAGGAAGAGATAGGGAAGAGGGGACTATAATTCAGCTTTTACAGCCTCAGGTGTCAGGAAGGGAATAGGGAGGAGGGGATGATAACCAGCTCCTATCAAAGGCCATTTCGCCTAGGGAGATTGTGAAGGGCTTGCTTTCTCACGGGATGGTCTCTGACAAAAGCTGATGCTGCAGACATTGGCAGGCACTGACTGCACAGGGATCTAGAACCTTCTAGAGTGTGGTTTTTCATGTCTGCAACTAACACAACTGTCCTTTCACTTTAAAAACAAAGAAGACTTGACTCTGGGATGATGGCTCAGCAGGTAAAGCGGTCACTGCTCCAGCATGGGGATCCCTAACACTCGGGTACAAACTAGGTGTGGCAGCTTTTCATCCCGTTGTTGATAGACAGAGGCAGGAGAATCCCAGGGACACACTGCTCAGCACTGTAGCCAATTGGTGAGCGTCAGGTTGAGCAAGAGACCCTGTCTAAGCTTAACAAGACAAGAGGGCAGGGGAGCAATGAAAGGGGATATCCAACAATCCAATGTTAACAGTACTCCAGAAACTCACACACATGCATACACAACACACTACACTCACACACACACACACACACACACACACACTAATATTCCTTTGGCTGCTTGTAGAGAAATGATTTCATGGGTTAAGGGTGGAGCCAAAACAGATGGTAAAACACTTATTAGTGATAGAAAGTCAGATTACACCCACCTGTTAAATTAATTACCTTATGTTATTTGTACAAAATGACAGGGTTCATTATGAAATTATACATGGGTGTGTTTTGGCAGCACACATCAAGGAAGTAAAGGTAGGAGCCACAGTGGGCTCCAGATAAAGGGGGTTCCTCACAGTGCTGGCCTTGCTGCCTGCTGCTAAGCAAGCAAGCGATGGAGGTGGGCATTGTGATGAGCTACAGGCCTCAGAATGCAAGAATTAGAAGCTTTTGTTGAATGCTGGGTTTTAAGAGCCTATCAGAGCTCTGGAAGAATCCCTCCTGACCAAGCACTAACTTTTCATTGGATTCTTAATTCTCATCATGTGTCTCCTCCAAGACCAATCTGGGACTTCCTAAAAGCTTTGCTGAAAAATAGCTGGCACAGTCAACTGCATGTTAATCACTGACTAATTAATTAATCACTAATTAATTACTCACTAATTAAGAAAATTCCCTACATCGCTTCTCGGCATTCTGGCTATGATCAAGTGAAGAAAATTCCCTACAAACTTGCCTACAGGTTATATAAAGTATATGATTTGTATAGGTAGAGAATACATATCTGGAGATATACATATACACAGATATGAATATGTGTGTATATCCATCTACAAATATTATCGCAATCAAAATCGTAAATCAAATGGGTTGGGGTATAGCCTAAAAAAATTTAGGAATGACTGAAAATTCAAATTAAAGTTCAGTGGAAACAGTAGACTATTTAGCATGCAACAAACCCTGTGTCTTAGTTAGGGTTCCTGTTGCTGAGACAAAATACCATGACCAAAGCTGGTGATGGTACACACCTTTCATCCAGTACATGGGAGGCAGAGGCAGGCAGATTTCTCAGTTTGAGGTCAGCTTTGTTTACAGAGGGAGTTCTGGGGCTGCTGGACCTACATGGAGAAACTGGTCTCTGTCTCCAAAAACAAACAAAACAACCCCAAACAAACCAAAGAACAAAAGCAAATAGGGAAGGAAAGGAAAGGGTTAATTCCATCTTTTGCTTCCACATCACTGTTCCTTGTTAAAGGAAGTAGGGGCAGGAACTCAGGGCAGGTACTGAAGCAGAGGCCAGTGAGAAGGGCTACTTACTGGCTTCTTCTTCATGACTTGCTCGGCCTGCTTATACATTCCAGGAAGACCTGCCCAGAGGTGCCCAAATGGGTAGGGCCTAACCCTAATAGTGACTAATTAAGAAAATGCCCTACAGTCTTGCCTACAGGTCAGTTTTGTAGAGGCATTTCTTAAAAATTATGGTTCACTCTTCCAGGTTGCGTCAAGTTCATATACTAAAAGAGATAGATGAATAAATAAATACATTTACCCAGGAAACCCTGGTTTCATCCCCAATACCACAAAATATGAAAGTAGATAATGGTTGACAAATATAGATTATAGATGATAGTGGTGAATAATAGAAGACAGATGAGCAGATAGATTGATAGATAAATTATAGATAGATAGATAGATAGATAGATAGATAGATAGATAGATAGATAGATAGAGAAGATGATAGAAAATAATGATATAGGTGATAGGTAAAAGACAATAGAAGAGAGATGGATGACAGATATGATACTATCTATAGATGATTGGGAATAATATGGTACATGACCAGCAGATGAAGAGGTAAGAAAAGAGAAGACAGAGCTAGGTAGATAACAAAGACAATAGATAAGTAAAGTAGTCAAGCATGATCGTCTGATTCTTTTTTTTTTTTTTAATTAGGTATTTTCCTCAATTGCATTTCCAATGCTATCCAAAAAGTCCCCAATACACTCCCCTCCCCACTCCCCTCCCCACCCCTTGGCCCTGGCATTCCCCTGTACTGGGGCATATAAAGTTGGCAAGTCCAATGGGCCTCTCTTTCCAGTGATGGCCCACTAGGCCATCTTTTGATACAAATGCAGCTAGAGTCAAGAGCTCTGGGGTACTGGTTAGTTCATAATAATGTTCCACCTATGGGGTTGCAGTTCCCTTTAGCTCCTTGGGTACTTTCTCTAGCTCCTCCATTGGGGGCCCTGTGATCCATCCAATAGCTGACTGTGAGCATCCACTTCTTTGTTTGCTAGGCCCCGGCATTTTCTCACAAGAGACAGCTATAACTGGTTCCTTTCAGCAAAATCTTGCTAGTGTATGCAATGGTGTCAGCGTTTGGAAGCTGATTATGGGATGGATCCCTGGACATGGCAGTCTTTAGATGGTCCATCCTTTCTTCACAGCTCCAAACTTTATCTCTGTAACTCTTTCCATGGGTGTTTTGTTCCCAATTCAAGAAGGGGCACAGTGTCCACACTTTGGTCTTTGTTCTTCTTGAGTTTCATGCGTTTAACAAATTGTATCTTATATCTTGGGTATCCTAAGTTTTTGGGCTAATATCCACTTATCAGTGAGTACATATTGTGTGAGTTCCTTTGTGAATATGTTACCTCACTCAGGATGATGCCCTCCAGATCCATCCATTTGCCTAGGAATTTCATAAATTCATTCCTTTTAATAGCTGAGTAGTACTCCATTGTGTAAATGTACCACATTTTCTGTATCCATTCCTCTGTTGAGGGGCATCTGGGTTCTTTCCAGCTTCTGGCTATTATAAATAAGGCTGCTATGAACATAGTGGAGCATGTGTCCTTCTTACCGGTTGGAACATCTTCTGGATATATGCCCAGGAGAGGTATTGCTGGATCCTCTGGTAGTATTATGTTCACTTTTCTGAGGAACCGCCAAACTGATTTCCAGAGTGGTTGTACCAGCTTGCAATCCCACCAACAATGAAGGAGTGTTCCTCTTTCTCCACATCCTCGCCAGCATCTGCTGTCACCTGAATTTTTTATCTTAGCCATTCTGACTGGTGTGAGGTGGAATCTCAGGGTTGTTTTGAGTTGCATTTCCCTGATGATTAAGGATGTTGAACATTTTTTCAGGTGCTTCTCTGCCATTCGGTATTCCTCAGTTGAACATTTTTTCAGGTGCCTCTCTGCCATTCGGTATTCCTCAGGTGAGAATTCTTTGTTCAGTTCTGAGCCCCATTTTTTAACGGGTTTATTTGATTTTCTGGAGTCCACCTTCTTGAGTTCTTTATATATATTGGATATTAGTCCCCTATCTGATTTAGGATAAGTAAAGATCCTTTCCCAATCTGTTGGTGGTCTTTTTGTCTTATTGACGGTGTCTTTTGCCTTGCAGAAGCTTTGCAACTTTATGAGGTCCCATTTATTGATTCTCGATCTTACAGCACAAGCCTTTGCTGTTCTAATCAGGAATTTTTCCCCTGTACCCATATCTTCGAGGCTTTTCCCTACTTTCTCCTCTATAAGTTTCAGTGTCTCTGGTTTTATGTGGAGTTCCTTAATCCACTTAGATTTGACCTTGGTACAAGGAGATAGGAATGGATCAATTCACATTCTTCTACATGATAAACGCCATTTGTGCCAGCACCATTTGTTGAAAATGCTGTCTTTTTTCCACTGGATGGTTTTTGCTCCCTTGTCAAAGATCAAGTGACCATAGGTATGTGGGTTGATCTCAGGGTTCAATTCTGTTCCATTGTTCTACTTGTCTGTCATTATACCAGTACCATGCAGGTTTTTTTTTTTTTTTTTTTTTTTTATCACAATTGCTCTGTAGTACAGCTTTAGGTCAGGCATGGTGATTCCACCAGAGGTTCTTTTATCCTTGAGAAGAGTTTTTGCTATCCTAGGTTTTTTGTTGTTCCAGATGAATTTGCAGATTGCCCTTTCTAATTCCTTGAAGAATTGAGTTGGAATTTTGATGGGGATTACATTGAATCTGTAGATTGCTTTTGGTAAGATAGCCATTTTTACAATGTTGATCCTGCCAATCCATGAGCATGGGAGGTCTTTCCATCTTCTGAGATCTTCTTTAATTTCTTTCTTCAGGGACTTGAAGTTCTTGTCATACAGATCTTTCACTTCCTTAGTTAAGTCACGCCAAGGTATTTCATATTGTTTGTGACTATTGAGAAGGGTGTTATTTCCCTACTTTCCTTCTCTGCCTGTTTATCCTTTGTGTACAGAAAGGCCATTGACTTGCTTGAGTTAATTTTATATCCAGCTACTTCACCGAAGCTATTTATCAGGCTTAGGAGTTCTCTGGTGGAATTTTTAGGATCACTTATGTATACTATCATATCATCTGCAAAAAGCGATATTTTGACTTCTTCTTTTCCGATTTGTATCCCCTTGATCTCCTTTTGTTGTCTAATTGCTCTGGCTAGGACTTCAAGTACAATGTTGAATAGGTAGGGAGAGAGTGGGCAGCCTTGTCTAGTCCCTGATTTTAGTGGGATTGCTTCCAGCTTTTCACCATTTACTTTGATGTTGGCTACTGTTTTGTTGTATATTGCTTTTATCATGGTTAGGTATGGGCCTTGAATTCCTGATCTTTCCAAGACTTTTATCATGAATGGGTGTTGGATTTTATCTAATGCTTTATCAGCATCTAACGAGATGATCATGTGGTTTTTGTTTTTGAGTTTGTTTATATAATGGATTACATTGATGGATTTTCGTATATTGAACCATCCTTGCATCCCTGGGATGAAACCTACTTGGTCAGGATGGATGATTGTTTTGATGTGTTCTTGAATTCGGTTAGCGAGAACTTTATTGAGGATTTTTGCATCAATATTTATAAGGGAAATTGGTCTGAAGTTCTCTATTTTTGTTGGGTCTTTATGTGGTTTAGGTATCAGAGTAATTGTGGCTTCATAGAATGAGTTGGGTAGAGTGCCTTCTGTTTCTATTTTGTGGAATAGTTTGTGAAGAACTGGGATTAGATCTTCTTTGAAGGTTTGATAGAACTCTGCACTAAACCCATCTGGTCCTGGGCTTTTTTTGGTTGGGAGACTATTAATGACTGCTTCTATTTCTTTAGGGGATATAGGGCTGTTTAGATCATTAACCTGATCTTGATCTAACTTTGGTACCTAGTATCTGTCTAGAAACTTGTCCATTTCATGCAGGTTCTCCAGTTTTGTTGAGTATAGCCTTTATAGAAGGATCTGATGGTGTTTTGGATTTCTTCAGGGTCTGTTGTTATGTCTCCCTTTTCATTTCTGATTTTGTTAATTAGAATACTTTCCCTATGCCCTCTAGTGAGTCTGGCTAAGGGTTTATCTATCTTGTTGATTTTCTCAAAGAACCAGCTCCTCGATTGTTTGATTCTTTGAATTGTTCTTCTTGTTTCCACTTGGTTGATTTCACCCCTGAGTTTGATTATTTCTTGCCGTCTACTCCTTTTGGGTGAATTTGCTTCCTTTTGTTCTAGAGCTTTTAGGTGTGTTGTCAAGCTGCTAATGTGTGCTCTCTCTAGTTTCTTTTTGGAGGCACTCAGAGCTATGACTTTTCTTCTTAGAAATGCTTTCAATGTGTCCCATAAGTTTGGGTATGTTGTGGCTTCATTTTCATTAAACTCCAGAAAGTCCTTAATTTCTTTCTTTATTCCTTCCTTGACCAAGGTATCATTGAGAAGAGTGTTGTTTAGTTTCCACGTGTGTGTTTGCTTTCTATTATTTATTTTGTTATTGAAGATCAGTCTTAGTCCATGGTGATCTGATAGGATGCATCGGACTATTTCAATATTTTTGTATATGTTGAGGCTTGTTTTGTGACCAATTATGTGGTCAATTTTGGAGAAGGTACCATGATGTGCTGAGAAGAAGTTATATCCTTTTGTTTTAGGATAAAATGTTCTGTAGATATCTGTCAGATCCATTTGTTTCATAACCTCTGTTAGTTTCACTGTGTCCCTGTTTAGTTTCTGCTTCCATGATCTGTCCATTGGTGAAAGTGGTGTGTTGAAGTCTCCCACTATTATTGTGTAAGGTGCAATGTGTGCTTTGAGCTTTACTAAAGTATCTTTAATGAATGAGGCTGCCCTTGTATTTGGAGCATAGATATTCAGAATTGATAGCTCCTCTTGGAGAATTTTACCTTTGATGAGAATGAAGTGCCCTTACTTGTCTTTTTTGATGACTTTGGGTTGGAACTCAAACTCATCAGATATTATAATGGCTACCCCAGCTTGTTTCTTCCTACCATTTGCTTGGAAAATTGTTTTCCAGCCTTTCATTCTGAGGTAGTGTCTATCTTTTTCTCTGAGATGAGTTTCCTGTAAGCAGCAAAATGTTGGGTCCTGTTTCTGTAGCCAGCCCGTTAGTCTATGTCTTTTTATTGAGGAGTTGAGACCATTGATATTAAGAGATATTAGGGAGAAGTAATTGTTGCTTCCTTTTATTTTTGTTGTTAGAGTTGCTGTTCTGTTCTTGTGGCTGTCTTCTTTTAGGTTGAGGGATTACCTTCTTGCTTTTTCTAGGACTGGTTTCCGTCCTTGTATTGGTTTTTTACTGTTATTATCCTTTGAAGGGCTGGATTCGTGGAAAGATAATGTGTGAATTTGGTTTTGTCGCGGAATACTTTGGTTTCTCCATCTATGGTAATTGAGAGTTTGGCTGAGTATAGTAGCCTGGGCTGGAAATTGTGTTCTCTTAGTTTCTGTATAACATCTGTCCAGGCCCTTCTGGCTTTCATAGTCTCTGGTGAAAAATCCGGTGTAATTCTGATAGGCTTGCCTTTATATGTTACTTGACCTTTTTCCCTTACTGCTTTTAGTATTCTATCTTTATTTAGTGCATTTGTTGTTCTGATTATTATGTGTCGGAAGGAATTTCTTTTCTGGTCCAGTCTATTTGGAGTTCTGTAAGCTTCTTGTATGTTCATGGGCATCTCTTTCCTTAGATTTGGGAAGTTTTCTTCTATAATTTTGTTGAAGATATTTGCTGGTCCTTTGAGTTGAAAATCTTCATTCTCATCTACTCCTATTATCCGTAGGTTTGGTCTTCTCATTGTGTCCTGGATTTCCTGGATGTTTTGAGTTAGGACCTTTTTGGATTTTGTATTTTCTTTGATTGTTGTGCCGATGTTCTCTATGGAATCTTCTGCACCTGAGATTCTCTCTTCCATCTCTTGTATTCTGTTGCTGATGCTCGCATCTATGGTTCCAGATTTCTTTCCTAGGGTTTCTATCTCCAGCGTTGCCTCAGTTTGGGTTTTCTTCATTGTCTCTACTTTCCTTTTTAGGTCTTGGATGG
The DNA here is from genome assembly GCF_978045245.1 of Mus caroli. Taxonomy (NCBI): domain Eukaryota; kingdom Metazoa; phylum Chordata; class Mammalia; order Rodentia; family Muridae; genus Mus; species Mus caroli. The sequence continues at coordinate 20,496,953 of NW_028227269.1, read as the reverse complement.
TTTTATTCAATTCCATCACCTGTTTGGTCTGGTTTTCCTGCAATTCTTTAAGGGATTTTTGTGCTTCCTCTTTAATGTCTTTTACCTGTTTAGCAGTGTTCTCCTGCAATTCTTTAAGGGATTTTTGTGCTTCCTCTTTAATGTCTTCTACCTGTTTAGCAGTGTTCTCCTGCAATTCTTTAAGGGATTTTTGTGCTTCCTCTTTAATGTCTTCTACCTGTTTAGCAGTGTTCTCCTGCAATTCTTTAAGGGATTTTTGTGCTTCCTCTTTAATGTCTTCTACCTGTTTAGCAGTGTTCTCCTGCAATTCTTTAAGGGATTTTTGTGCTTCCTCTTTAATGTCTTCTACCTGTTTAGCAGTGTTCTCCTGTATTTCTTTAAGTGTGTTATTAAAGTCCTTCTTGATGTCCTCTACCATCATCATGAGATATGTTTTAGATCCGGGTCTAGCTTCTCCGGTTTGTTGGGGTGCCCTGGACTGGGCGAAGTGGGAGTGCTGGGTTCTGATGATGGTGAGTGGTCTTGGTTTCTGTTAGTAAGATTATTACGTTTACCTTTCGCCATCTGGTAATCTCTGGGGTTAGTTGTTATCATTGTCACTGTTTAAAGATTGGAGCAGATGCTGTGTTCCACTCACCAGAAGTCTTAAGATCCTGTGGCGGGTGTTGTGGGTAGCTGGCAGGTGTCAACTGACCCTGCGCTCTAGCTACCCCGGTGCTGGTCAGACCGGAAGAGGCTTGTGGCCCTTCTAAGGCCGGTTTTCTGCCTCCCCAACCAAAGCAGTCTCAGGTCCCGCGTGATTGGACTGGAGCAGAAGCTGTGTTCCACTCACCAGAATTCTCAAGATCCTGTGGCGGGTGTCGTGGGTAGCTGGCGGGTGTCAGCCGACCCCACGCCCCAGCCACCCCGGTGCTGGTTAGACAGGAAGAGGCCTGTGGCCCCACTCAGGCCGGCTTTCTGCTTCCCTAACTCGATAGTCTGATTCTTTAACCACACTACTCAGGGGCCTGAGTCAATAGGATGTTTGTGAGTTCAAAGCATCCTGATCTAAATACTGAGTGCTAGGATAGGTAGGGCTATTCAGAGAAAGCTTGTCTTGAAAAACTAAAAATAAAAGAAAACCAAAATGCAAATGAAATAGATGACAGGTCTAGATCATAGAAGAAGATATCACAGAGATTGATTGTCATACAGGAGATCTGTAGTTAATAGAGACAGATACTAGAAGATAAGATTAGCTGGAGAAGTAGATGAAGATAGAACAAATATAAGGGAAGGTCTGGTAAGGGAGCATGGGAATTGTTAGACCACAGAATGAGAGGACAGCCTAGTTGGAACTGGGCAAGCTTTCCACATTTCTCCTTTCATAAGGACAGCAGTTATATTAGTTACTTCCTATTGCTGAGAAAAAAAACCCACCATGACCAGTAGTCCAGAGCTCATGTCTATCTTTTTTCTTCATTTTTCCACAATAGTTTTCTTTTTTTTTTTAAGAAAATATTCTTTTCATTCCAGTGCAATGGTATTTCACCTGCATGAATGTCTGTGTTAGGCTGTCTGATCTCCTCGATCTAGAGTTAAATAGAGTTGTGAACTGCCATGTGGGTGCTCAGTTCGGGATTCATTCCATCAACATCAGCCCCACGTTATTTCAGAAGTATTATACAAGAATGGGCTATAAACTCCAACACACAGAATAGTCCAGCAAAACCTCCCCTCTCCACCTGTTCAGAATGCTGTGTCTTTTCTCATGGCCAGCCTAGGCCTCTCCACTCCTGGGTTGCCATAGGTACAGTCCTCAGCATCTTTTCTCACCTACTGGGGCTATGGTTGCAATGACCATGGTCCAAGCCATGATCATCTCTTTGGATGTGATCCCGTGCCAGAGCTGCCATGCTGCTGAATTAAAATTCCTCTCCACATGTGTGCTAGGCTTTGAACTCAAGTCATGCTTGCCCAATAAGTACACTTGCCCTGACCTCATTTTCCAAATCTAGATTCTGGGAGGCCTTACTTAGACCTTTAAAATTAGTCTTCAGGAGAGGAGCTCAGGTAGCTTGTATGCTTAATAGGATTTCCAGGATTTTCCATCAAACAAAATTCAGAAGCTTTATGTGGCAGTTAGGTGGAGAAGCTCAAAGCCAGAGTGTTGGGAACTTCTTTTTGAGTGTAGGCAGACAGGGGGTCATTCTTGGAGGTAAGTGAGCAGTGAACCCATTCCAGAGCCCACAATCCAGCAAACCTCTGAGGATCCGTCTACAAAATAATGACTCGAGAATAAACATGGCCAAAAAGTAGGGAAAAACACTTGCCACAAAGCCTGGTGACCTAAGTTCAGTTCTCAGAACCAACATGGTAGAAGAGAGAACCAAGTCCTGCAGAGTACCCTCTGATTTCCACATTAGTGTACGCTCACACAAATATAATGAGAAATATTTTTAAGACCAAAAGCGTTCCCAGTGGAGCTGAAAGTGTCTAATATCCATGCTTGGATCACTCCTTTGCTCTCCTGGTATGTGTTTGAGGCAGAGGGATTTGCTTGTAGGATTCTGAACTACCTGTAAGTGGAAGAAATGCCCAAATCACAGAGGCCACCTAGTCCCTACAGACTGTTTTCTCAGTGCAGTGGAATTCCTAGTGTCTGATGCCCTGTGGGGGGCTTTCTTTGCAAAAAGCTTATAGATTGTTTTCCTGAAGCTTTTTGATTTGCTTGGAAAACTAACTCTAGCAGCCTGAGGGTTGGGCATAATCCCCCCAGACAGCAGTGGGGAGCCAGGCACTTTGCCCCCAAACATTCCCTTTTCTGTTAGTGCTTAAAAAACAGGGTTACATTCTGGTTCTGTTTGTTCCGGTACTCCTCTCCTCTCTCTGCTGACCTCTCCCACTCAGCTTGGGCTTCACAGCCAATGCTGATCTCACTGGCTGACTCTGCATTGCATTTTGGTGAGTCCCACATACTAATGCCAAGAAGTGAACGCAGAAGCAACTAGCTCCTGTCCTGGTCAAAGTTTCATAGGGGCTCCCAGCCTCCTCCCCTGGGTAGAACCTCTGAGTGTGTCAAAGAAGGCCCCTGCATGGGCCAGACCTGTAGAAATGTCTGGTTACGCAGGCTCTCTGGGTCCCTCTGAGTAATTAGCTGGAGATGGGAGCCCAGCAAGGCCAAGACCAAGGGATTTGACAGCAGGGTTGCCAGCTGATCAATGTGGTCCTTGTCCCTTGTTCCAAAAAAGATGACACAGTGATCCAGCCTGAAGCTTTTAGGAACAAGCAGCATCCCTGGAAGTTGCTGCTCACTACTGTGAACCAGGAAGAGCACTGATGGCAAGCAAGGAGTAACCTCCATCCTTCACTTCTCAGGGGACTCATAGCCCATATAAGCAGGCTTCTCCCTTGTCTGAAGTCTGATCCTACAGATCCTGTCCTGGATAGTTTTATGTCAACTTAACACAAGCTAGAGTCATCTGAGAGGAGAAATCTAGATTTAGAAAAATGCTTCCATAAGATCCAGCTGTGGGCTGGTGAGATGGCTCAGTGGGTAAGAGCACCCGACTGCTCTTCCAAAGGTCCAGAGTTCAAATCCCAGCAACCACATGGTGGCTAACAACCATCCGTAACAAGATCTGACTCCCTCTTCTGGATTGTCTGAAGACAGCTACAGTGTACTTACATATAATAAATAAATAAATCTTTAAAAAAAAAACCAGTTATATATCATCCTTTAAAAAAAAAGATCCAGCTATAAGGTATTTTCTTAATGAAGAAATTAAGGCAATTTCATAATTAGATGTGGGAGGGCCCAGCCAATTGTGGGTGCTGTCATCTCTGGGCTGGTGGTCCTGGGTTCTATAAGAAAGCAGGCTGAGCAAGCCAGGAGGAGCAAACCAATAACTAGCACTCTCTCCTTCATGACCTCTGCATCAGCTCCTGACTCCAGGTTTCTGCCCTGCTCAAGTTCCTGTTCTGACTTCCTTTGATGATGAACTGTGAGGTGGAAGCCTAAGCCAAATAAGCCCTTTTCTCCCCTAAGATGCTTTGGTCATGCTGTTTCTGCACAGTAATGGTACCCCTGAATTCAACAGGTCCCTTGTCAGATTAACTATGTGGGGCAGTAAAACATGCTCACTTCCACGGAGGACCGAGTGGTTACCAACCCACAGGGAGTGGATGCTTCTCTTGCCCACTGTTCCCTGTCTTTGTTCTTCTCCCTCTAGTTATCTAAGCAGAAGCTTCAGCACCACGTTCCGGGCTCTTCCTCTTCAACTAATGACAATCAGTTGGTAACGAATCCACGTGTCATTGGATTGGATATTTCAGTTTATTATCCACGGGCACTGTGGTCCTGAGCCCTCATTTCCCACTGTGCCCTTATCCATTTAGGTCTCTCCTCATCTGCAAGTGTTATTTTATAATAAATCTTCCCATCTCTGGGTTAATCAACTTTCCAATCACCCTGTTTACTGGATGCCAAACTCTTTCCCATAGTGATCCTTCTAAAAAGCAAATGTAGTTTTAAGTGGCTCAGTATCTTCCAGGGTCTCCCTACAGTCTACGAATAAACCCCAAATTCTTCAATATGCTCTAAGCGATCCTTCATGGCCCAGAATGCCTGACTGTGCTGCCTCACTTTTCCTTCAACCTTTCTTGAACTCAGAGATTGAACCATAGTCTATTGACTCAGGCATTTCCTCATTCAGTTCCTGCTTTCTTTTTTTAAAGGTGTATCTATTGTATTATGTATTGTATTGTATGTATGAAAGCCCACCCCTATGCTATGCTTGCTCCACCAAAGCTCACTCAGTCCTGGCTTCAAGTCCCAGCACTGCACAATGTGGGTGTGGGGATGGTACAGGCCTGTCATGCCAGCCCTTGGAGAGTGGAGGCAAGGTCAAAGTTCAAGGCCATTTTCCTCCTTGCAGCAAGTTGGAGGTCAGCCATAGTTATATTGAGAACCTATTATTATAAACAAACAAATATATTATAAAGTTTGTATCTACATTACATACCAGGATTCCCCTGGGAAACACTCCCTAGTCATTAGGGATCTATTTTACATGAAACCTGTTACCCTAGGCTCTCTACTGTTATGGATGCTTTAGTGTGGTCTATGGTGTTCATGTCTAAGGGGTTTGCTACCATTCAAATTTATTATGCTTTCAAAAGTACTTGGTAGTTGGGATTGCTTTCAATCTTATAATTTCATAGCTATCTTTTGAATAGAGTTTAGCATATATAAAATAATTATACTATGCTGCCTGATGATTATTCCTTCAGTTTAAACATCTGCTTAGAAGGATCAGTTCTTGTATAGAGTAATGGTAGTTTTCTATGTCTGAAACACAAGTTCTCAGAAAGAAAAAAAAAAGATGGGATTAGTGGCTATGAAAAATTTTTGGTGCTAAAACACTGGTGTCCAAAACTCTGTCTTCAGTTTTTACCAAAATGCTGGACTCAAAGATGAAGAACAGTTGGCATGAGAAGTAGAAAGGAGCCTTCAGAAGATAGACCTGGGTCCTTCAGTCCCACACCTGTTGCTGCTAATGTGAATGGAGCTGATCTCTGACCCTAACCCAGAGGGCTGGATCCCAAGGACTAAGCTGAATAGCAGGAATCATGGTACTGGAATGCTGCTGGCCAGAGGGCCTTTAGCAGGTGAACATTGTTGTAGATCACAGCCCTCTGACCAATAACAGACACCATCTTTATCAGATCAACCATGCATTCTCTCAAGAGACCATCAGAAGCAACCTGTGGAATGCTGACCTTCCCTCAGAAAAGGAGTCCCTGGATCCTTAGGAGAGACTCCAGCTTCTCCTTGCAGGCATTTAATTCATTTCTGCCCTAATTGGACTTAGTCTGGGGCTTAGGGATTGCGAAAGCACAATGGCTGTGGAGGGGATGTAGTTAGATGGGATGTATCAGATGTGCTGTGTGAAGAGTTTCCAGTGCGCCTTTGTCTTAGTTAGGGTTTTACTGCTGTGAACAGACACCATGACCAAGGTAAGTCTTATAAAAAACAACATTTAATTGGGGCTGGCTTACAGGTTCAGAAGTTCAGTCCATTATCAGCAAGGTGGGAGCATGGCAGTATCCAGGCAGGCATGGCGCAGGAGGAGCCGAGAGTTCTATGTCTTCATCCAAAGGCTGCTAGTGGAAGACTGACTTCCAGGCAACTAGGGTGAGGATCTTATACCCACACCCACAGTGACACACCCATTCCAACCAGGTCACACCTATTGCAACAAGGCCACACCTTCAGATGGTGCCCTGGTCCAAGGATATACAAACCATCACAGCCTTCTTAGGATTCACCCGTGTACCTGCTTGTAACTCTTCACCCCCACACTGTAAGGAAATAGTTTGCTTAGTTTGTTTTCTATTGGTGGGATAGACTGCCATTAACAGATGTGACTTGGGGTGGAAACGGTTTATTTCATCTTACAGCTTGTAGTCCATCATGACAGGAAGTCGGGGAGGGAGCTAAAAGCAGGGATCTGGAAGCAGGAACTGAAAAAGAAGCAATGGAAGTATGCTGCTCACTGGCTTGCTCCCATGGATTGCTCAACCTCTTTTCTTATGCTATTCAAGAGCACGAGCTTAGGGGAACACCATCCCTGGTGGGCTGGGTCATCCTCTCTCAATTATCAGTCAGAAAAACCCTGCAGATTTGCATATAGTAAATCTGATGGAGGCATTTTCTCAATTGTGGTTCTTTCTGTTTGACTCCAGCTTGCTTCAAGTTGAGAAAAAACTAACCAGGATGTAACCTCTGTAAATTCATTGGTTCTGCTGGATGATCCTCAGTAGAAACATATGTTGGTTTGCCATTGGGGCCTTAGGAGGAGGGAGTAGATGCTGCTTATGTTTCTCCAGAGAGAAACCAAGGCCTATCATTGCATATCTAGCCATAGAGTAAGAAGGAGGAATTCCCAAGATAATAAGACTAAGCTGGCACACTAAGCCTCATAGAAGCAAAAATCTATGTTCTGTGTTTTTCCCCATCAGTTCCTTAGAAAGCAGATCCCTTGGGATGATAGAAAGGGAAAGCAGGTAGTTTCTCATGGCAGGAAGGCACAGCAGCAAGTGACAGGCACAGAGGGAAGAAGATGAGGTTGAAAGATCTCATCTTCAACTCCATTCAGAAAGAGGAGAAGAGCAAAAGTGGAAATGGGGAGTATTTATAAACTCTGAAAGCCCACCCCTATGCTAAGCTTGCTCCAGCAAAGCTATACCTCCTGAACTTCCTCTGACAGCACCACCAACTGGAGATTTGCTGTTTAAATCCCTGAGCCTATAGGGCAGTGGTTCTCAACCCGTGGGTGGCGATCCCTTGTGGGGAGCCACATGACCTTTTCATACAGATCATATATAAGATACTTACATTATGATTCACTACAGTAGCAAAATTACAGTTATGATTTAGTAGTGAAATACTTTTATGGTTGGGGGTCTCCACAACATGAGGAACTGTATTAAAAGGTCACAGCATCAGGATGGTTGAGAAGCACTGCTCTAGGGGATATTTCTATTTCAAACCACCACAGAAAGGAGGTGTGGCCTGTGTTCTGTCATACTTCACCATGTTAACTATCTGTGAGATAGGCTGTCCATGCACACCTTACAAACAAGAGTCAGCTGGCTCTGTGAGCTAACATCACTTCAAAGTGGTGCTTGCCCATCTGTAAGCACAGGAGCTTCCCTGCTGTCTGGTTGTCCTTCTGTGAATGTTCTATATAAGCCAGACTCTAAGGATCAGGGTCCATATAGAGGTGGTATAACCTAAGTTAAGGAATATGTCTTTTTAGGTTTCAAACTAAGTTGGCTGCACATTGGACAGTGCACCTTCCTTGGCAAGGGAATAAAAACAACCTCCCTAAATCAGATGGGAGAAGAGACAGCTGTATTTGGTCTGTCCATGGGAAGAACATGCCAGAAGCCTACCTGCTCTTGGAGATAGCACTTCAGAGTCCTCCTTACCATCTTGGTAACTTACCAGGAAGAAGGAGTGTGATACCAAAATATTACTTCTCCCAGAGAAAAAAACCAGGAGTAGGCCTGGCCTTGAAGCCTGGCCACCCCCACCAGCCCCCCTCTTCCTAGCTTGAGCATTAATGTTTTCTCTGTGGAAGCTGGATGGTCAGTCAGTCCTACTGAGACTATTTACAGCTGCTTGCCTGAGCTGACTAAAATAGAATGTGATCTCAAATAGGTCTCATCAACCAGCTTGCTCCATTGTCATGTTCACAAGGTGAAGATGTCCAGGGTTGCTCTGCAAAAAAGAGACCAGCACAGGGCTCTGCCCACATAAGGGAGGTATTTGTTTCATTTCCTGCTGTTAAAGTTCTTTGTATAAACTGCTCTGATCACAGATGATTTAACAAAAGCCACATAGCAGAGTAACAAGAGCCAAGGGCACTGAGGTCCCTGCACAGCCCACAGGAGAGACTTTGGGGGTCTAAGTGAGTTTGGGAAGTTTCCACAGACTCGGCAGATCCCAGACTTGGGTCCCCAGAGGGGTCTGGGCCAGGGACAGTCCAGCCAGAAAGACAGAATTAAAACATGGCAAGGTCTTTGCCAAAGGCACGCTAATAGCTCCCATCTATCACCCAGGGAAGGCAATGTCTGGGAAGAGATAATTGACTTTTCATGGAACAGATGAAGTTTTACATGCCATGCTTCTTGAGTGACAGCTTTGCCTTGGGACAGCAGCAGCACACAGGACGGAAAACATGTCCAAATTCTCACCCTATCCTCAGGCCGGGGTTTAACTTAGACCTGCAAGGTTATTTCCATGATTTAGACCCCAAACTCCATCTGTCTTTGTAGTCATCCCAGAAAATGGAATGGTCCCCACATTCCAGTCCACGAATTGCTATTACTTATATTTTCAGGTTTTTGTTAAAATGTGCTTACACATTTTGTACCTTTTTATTGCTACCCTAGTAACAGATATGCAAATGGTATGCAAGGAGTGACAAGATTTTATCTGGTTTACCTGTAGGTAGACAAAATGGGTGCGGCCAGAAATATGCCTCTGCAGTTCAGAAAGGCAAAGTGGCACACTCATTGTCGCAGAGCAAAGCTGGGCTTGATCTCAGCCTTCAGTTCTCAAGCTCTGCCTAGACACTGTGCCCCAATTCAGCCCACAGGTAAGAAATGCCTCCATACCTGATGCTCAAGGGTCATGTGACAGAGCTACCTGCCCATTATCCTCAGTGTTTGTCATGAGCCTATCCTGTAATGACACTGCTGCTCACAGAGTCGCCAATCAAATTGTACCCAAGCAGCCACATGCACACACCTGTTTTCCTTAGTGGGTCTCTCTTGTCTTTTCCGGAGCTTGGTGAGGCACCAGACCACCCTGCCTGTCATTCCTGACATCTTCCAGCCTCACAGCTGGGCTCCCAGAGTCACCCAAAGGGACATTTATATCTCTGTTCAGACTTCTGGAACTCCTGAAGCTGATTCAACCAGTCTGATTTTTCTAACAATAGAGGTTTTGCCTCTATGTTGCTGTAAGCACCTTATTTGGATAAGGACTTCACACAGTGTCTTATATATAAAATCATCAGGTAACAACTGAGGATTAGAGGGTGTTCCTAGAAAGGACCACATTTGGATCAGGGACACAACACACGGACACAGTCATAGGAGCACGTAGGGGATGTGCTGGGTGACAGAACACATATGAGGATGTCCCTTTAGGCTCCAACACCTCCCAGGAGTCTCCTCTTCCTACCAGTTCACACTGCTCAGCATTCCACATACTGTCTAAAATCCCTCTGTATTAGTCAGGGCTCTTTCTGTTCTGAGAGATCAAAGTCCTATCCTAAGGAACTTAATTACAGAAACATATGTTCATTGGCTTTCATGCCTACCTGCCCACTAAGGAGTGCTGACAGAGGAGTCACAGAGAGGCTACCACATGCCTGGCTTCCTGAGGCAAAACCTAGGAGTTGCACACAGTCATGTGGAAATGAAGAGGCAGAATAATGAGAGGGGTGGCACTGATTGTTCTGAGCTCTGGCTTTGATGCCATTGCCACACATGGGCATGCAGGGCAACCCACTGGTGTCTCTTTGTGTGGCCCCCCGGTGGGTGTTAAGACCTTTCTATAGGACTTCCCTAGTTAGGGTAAGGAGAGAGGGAAACACTCCCAAAAAGGAGAGGAGGTAAAGTGGTCAAGAATGCCCACCCAGAGCAAGTCATTTACAAGAAACCCCTCCTCCATGTGGATATCATTTCCTTCCTGTTAAGTAATCAAGGAGAGAGCTTCAGGACCAGGTCTGCCCTGGGTAACTTACACTTGGGGCCAGAAATCAGAGAGCTGCTTCCTGCTCCTTCACTCTGATTTGTTGTGGCTTCCCCTTTTTCAAGATGGGATTTCACCCATTCAAAGAGGTTGATACAAACCAGCCGCATTTCCTGGAATCCCCCTGGGAACCCAGGACAAATTGATGAAACCAAGTTTAACAGCTGCAGGAACTACTGCTGGCATTAGTGTGTGCTTGGCTTGGAGTTCACAGCTGATGGGTTCCTGTTGGCTGTGTGTACAGGAGGGACACATTTACCATCACTGTACATTCAGGCAGTTCTCATCACAACAGATCAGGATGTGCTGGAGGCCCATAGAAACCTTGGCTGTTTCCTCTGCTTCTCCATCCAACTATTGCACACAGAGGGCTCAAAGCCTGAGTGAATCAGATAAGACCTGGAGGCAGATGTTTAGGACATACCACTATCCAGATCAGCTCATGTTTACTGATTGTCTCCTCCAATAACAGAATCATCCACCTCCTCCATTAGAATCTTTAAGTGAAGGGCTGGAAAGAAGGCACAGCAGTCAGGGACACTAGCTGTTCTTTCAGAGGACCTGGGTTCAATTCCTACCACCTGCATGGCCCCTCACAACCATCTGTAACTCCAGGTCTAGGGGATCCTATGCCTTCTTCTGACCCCAGCAGTCAGCAGACACTTGAGTGGAGCAAAGCCATACATGCAAGCAAGACACCCATCCACAATAAATAAATAAAATCTAAGTAAATTTTTATCCATCAGGTACAGTTAGAGCAGTGGCTCTCAACCTTCCTAATGCTGCCATCCTTAAATATAGTTCATCCCTTAAATACAGTTCCTTATATGGTGGTGACCCCCAACTATATTTGTTACTATTTCATAACTAATTTTTTCTACTGTTCCAAATTGTAGTGTAAATATTTTTGGAGATAGACGTGTGCCAAATGGGTTATGACCCACAGGTTGAGACCTGCTACTCTAGATAGACATTGAAACTTGCTGCCTGGTTGTCCCCACAGAGACATCCTCTATGTGACCATGGCAAGTCTCTAACTCTTTCTGAGCCCTGGTTCTTCCTTTGCGAGGCTAGAAAACTTTGGTTTTACAATGCACAGAACTGTGTTGTACATATAGTAAATGTTCCATAAGGGGACTCAGGATTATCTATTATACTGCTACAGAAAGTGATTCGCCTACAAGCACAGCAGACTGTAGACACAGCATCTTTTCTAAATAGCCCTGGGAAAGCTCTTTCCCTTTCCCCCAGGGCCAGGTTCTTTACCCCCTACCCCAACTCTGGGCCCAGGACCAGGACACAAGATCCTCATGGGGAAGGTCAACTGGGAGCTTTGGGTGTGTTTCCCCTCATTTGCCTAAAGTAGATGGGCTGATTGATGGCTGTTTGGGAAAAAACAGCTGCATTCTTCATGTGTTTTCCCCATCAAAACATGTCTGTTTCATTCTCTTTTAAAGGGCACCCATGAGTCATTTAACAGGAACTAAGATGTCTCAGTCTGCGACTTCCCAGGTGATTCACCTTCAACAGTGTGTGTGCATAGAATCTTTTAAGATCTGAAAACATGCCCCAGAGATTCCCACAGGCACTTGAGAGCAGGGGCTGTCCTGACAGAGCATTACAGAGGTGACATCAGATTTCTCAGCATCCTTTACTCACAGATGTTGTCTGGCAGGGAAGCAGTCATAGGCAGCCTACTTGTTCTGGCAGGGAAGAAAGACAGACACAATGTGTTTCCCCAGGCTAGCTCGCTGGGTAAGACACAATGTATTAAGCCGGGCAGTGGTGGCACATGCCTTTAATCTCAGTACTTGGGAGGCAGAGGCAGAGGCAGAGGCAGAGGCAGGCTAATTTCTGAGTTCTAGGCCAGCCTGGTCTACAAAGTGAGTTCCAGGATAGCCAGGACTATACAGAGAAACCCTGTCTCGAAAATAATAATAATAAAAAAAAAAAGACACAAAGTGTTTCCCCAGGCTAGCTCACTGTTGGAGCATCATGCTCTCAGGATAGTATCCACCCTTTTGGGAGACAACTCTCCACTCAGTCCCCAGGATTAATAAAGACACCTAAGGCAGATGGAATGAGAGGAGATAGAATAAACTCCAGACTGTTCCCTGGGCCTCTGATACCTTCACCCTATGTATCTCAAGCAGGCTTCCAGTTGAGGGTTCCCTGGACACCCGTTCCACACTCCACTTGATCTTGTATTGGCTGGGAGAGCCCAGAGGTCACGAGCACGAGTTGGATTCCGGCTTTCCTCACTGACCTTGTGATCAGACCCTGTTTCAGGGTTTCATGAAAAGCACGGTCCCTTATCTGATACTGAAGAAGCCCAGAAAAGAGGTGACATGCTGTTCTCAAGAGCATGTTGTCCTGACTGCCTCTACCACCACCACCACCGCCAGCACAACTAACACCACCACCAACACTGCCAACACCACTAACACCACCACCACCACCCAATTTCTTCCTCTGTTCTCAGCAATTGGAACCCATTCTCTGCTCCCTAAGTTCATGTGTGTGCTGGTTACCTTATGTCAACTTGACACAAGGTAGAGTCATCTCGGGGACGGGGTTATACCTCCATTGAGAAAATGCCTTCATCTGTAATGTTCTTAATTAATGATTGATAGAGAAGGGCCCAGCCCATTGTGAGTGGTAGCTTTCCCCGAGCTGGTGGTCTTGGGATCTATAAGAAAGCAGGCTGAGCAAGCCATAAGAAGCAAGCAAGAAAGCAGCATTCTTTCATGGCTGCTGCATCAGGCCTAGCTCCAGGGTCCAGATCGGTTTGAGTTCCTGTCCTGACTTCCTCTGATGATGAACTAACTACATGTGCAAGTGTAAGAAGCCAAACAAACCCTTTCCTCCCCAAGTTGCTTTTAGTCATGGTGTCCTAACAAGGAAAATGTGTGATCTCATCTCCCTAAAACCATCAGGACAATAACACAAGCGTCTGTGCATGGCTTACTGCACCTTCCATTCTCTGACCCACTTGCTCATTCTTTCACTTACTTACACATTTGTTCACAACAATGAAGAGCATGGTGAGGCCATTGCCTTCCAGACACTGTGTTCATCCAAGGCAACAGAGCTATGAAATGTCCCTATCTCTACCTCTTAGAGCTGAGGTGACACATTCTACAGGACAAACTATTATCAGTAGGATAGGTGATGGAGGGAGCAGGGCAGTAACCAGCAAAAGTAACCTGGATGGAGATTGAGCCTGGATCCCAGGAATCTCCTAGAGAGTGTCCTGAAGTTCTGCGGATGCCCATTGACTCCCTCAATCTTCCATACCTCATCCAAGGACTAAAGAACTATAATCTGTGCTCTCTATTTGGCACAAGCATCTTCCCTATTGAATCTTGCTGGCTCTTCCAGCCTCCCTGGCCTTTGCTCCTTCATCCTCACCATGGTCCATGCCCTCTGAAGCTCACCCAGCCTACTATAGAATCTTTCATTGCTTGCTTCCTTATGTTTCCTTGGTCCCTTGTCTGTCTCCACCAGACTGTGAAATCCCTGGGGGAAGAGACTGTCTCACTGGTGTCTGGATCCTGGGAGCTATACAGCCATTGTAAGGAGATTTCTGTTCTCAGGAATAACTGGCCCAATGGCTAAGTGGTCTGGGGGCAACAAGATTATTCACTGCAGGTTACCCAGTGTGTTCTGGCTAAATCTAATCTTAAAGGGCAAATAATCCAGCCTTGGACTCAGTTTTTGTTAATGTCCCTGGATCCCTCTTGAGAAATTCAGTTTGTTGGGGATTTGTTGTTAGGCAAACCAGTGTGATTTTCAAACTATTCATTAGCCAGGAAGCCTAGGCACAAATATCTCAATGAACAAGTCCTGATGAGAAAGAGACTCCTGGAATGACCTCTATTTGAAGATATATCTGCAGTCAATCCAAGCATGGTGGATTGAATGAGAATGGCTCCTATAGTCTCATATATTTAAATACTGGGGCTCCAGTTGATGGAACTGCTTGGGAAGGATTAGGTGGTGTGGATTTGTTGGATGAGGTGTGTTATGGGGGTGGGCTTTAAGCTTCAGAAGACTCCTGCCATTCCCAGTGTTTCTTCTCTGCCTCTTACTTGCAAAATCAAGATGTTATCTTCCAGCAGCTGCCTCAGTGTCCTGTTGCCATCCCTTCACTCTACCAGCATAGCTTCCAACCCTCTATAAGTTGTCTTGGTCATGGTATTTAGCACAGTGATAGAAAGGTAACTAAGGCCCTCTAACAGCCAGTAGTGAAATGGCTGCCAGGCCCAGTGACTTGCACCTGCAGACTCAACACTTGGGAACCTGAAGCAGAAACATTGTCACAAGTTCAAGGCCAGCCTAGGCTACATGAGGAAGTCCACACCAGCCTAGCCTGGCTGCAGTGTGACTGTCTCAAGCAAAAAGAAAAAGATGAAACCTGGAGGATCTGTTGGTATTGATGAGACACTGCACAAATTCTGGGGCCTGTCTGCTTTCATCTCTGCAGATTAGGAGAGCCCAGGGAAAGGATAAAATCTAAAATTAACCAAAGATCCTAGGAATCCCTGCCCACCACATATCCCCGTGCTCTGGACCAAAACACTTCATATTCTGGCATTTCCCCAGTCTAGGTTATGCTTGTTATGCCAAACTACACATGAGGCTGATGCAGGAGGATTGCAATTTCAAGGCATGTCTAGGCAACATAGTGAGCCTTATTTATTTGCCTCAAGATAAATAAAAATGAGCACGAGGGTATAGCTCGGGGGTAGTATACTTGCATAGTGCACATGAGGCCATGCATTTACTTCCTGATACCACAAAAAGAGAAAAAGTGAGTGGATTTCAATTTCTTTTTTCTGTAGCATGGATCGAGAGTCCTGTGAAGTAAGAGAAAACATCCATGCAAAGTGTATGTAATGACAACAGCTTGCTGTTCCCTTGGTGTGCTGTGGCAGACAGGCCCTCGTTCCTCTAGCAAATGGCCTGTTCTCCAGGCTACTGTCACTCAGCTCTTGAGAGCCAAGCATGGTACTCACCAAGGGCCTCTGCTCACACTGAGCCACTTTATATCCTCGTGCTTGTGACTCTAAGTCCATGACTTTATTATGCATTTGTAGGCAGTTAACCCGTGGTGTAAATAAAGTTATATAGAAGCAGCAACTTCATCTTAGAGCTGTGGTTCTCAATGCTGCGACCTTTTGATGAAGCTCCTCACATTGTGGTGACCCCTACCCACAATCAAATTACGTTGTTGCTTCTTCATAACTGTGATTTTGCTATGTTATTAATCTTTTCTTTTGTTTGTTTGTTTGGATTTTTTTTGTTGTTGTTGTTGTTTTTTTTTTTTTTTTTTTTTTTTTGAGACAGGGTTTCTTTGTATAGCCCTGGCTGTCCTGGAACTAACTTTGTAAACCAGGCTGGCTTGGAACTCAGAAATCTGCCTGCCTCTGCCTCCTGAGTGCTGGAATTAAAGGCATGCACCACCTCGCCTGCCTTATGTTATGAATCTTGATGCAAGTATCTGATATGCAGGATATCTGATTGGGGGTTATGTCCCACAGTTTGAGAACCACCGGCTTAGATGAAAGAATGTGCACAGCTGCCTTTGAGCACTGATCATCCCAGCCACCTCTCCATTCATCTCTCCAGCCATCTCTCCATTCATCTCCCGTCCATCTCTCCATTCATCTCCCGTCCATCTCTTCATTCATCTCTTCAGCCATCTCTCCATTCATCTCCCCAGCAACCTCTCCAGCCATCTCTCCATCCACCTCTATAGCCATCTCTGCCTGTTCTTAGACATTTATTTTAACTGTAAATGTACATTTACTCATCTGGTCAGTGTATTACCATGGCAATAGCAAAGTAACTACGGCACTGTCTTCTTTCCACAAGCGGTCATGGCCCTGGTTCCCCATTTGACACTCCAGAGAGCTCACAGGGAGGAACACTTCCCTTTTGTCCCTGCAAGGGATTCTCCTATGCTGACAACATTCAGATGACTCAGATGAGAGTGTACTTTTGAAGTGAAAGTTAATGTTGAAGAACAGGTAGAGAGGACTGGAGCTATAGCTTAGTAGTGAGGAGACATTTTTTTCTACTCTTGTAGAGGAACGAGGTTCAGTTCCCACATCAATATGGTAGCTCACAACTGTTTGCCATTCAGCTTCGATGAGCAGATGTGCTCTTCTGGCCCCCACAGTCACCAAGCACACACACAGTGCACATACATACATGCAGGCAAAACACACAGACACATAAAGGATTTTTTCCTTTAAAAGAGAGTGAGAGAAGAAAAGAAAATTAGCAGCTTCAGTCTCACATATTTGCCTCTGTCTTCCAATGAGGAAACAGACTAGGGAACAAAGTGTGGCTCCACCAGTATCCAGATGCTAACTAGATGCTAACTAGCTGTCATGGCTGGCCTAATGCAGTGTATGTACTTGGCTACTGATGAGTCATATGTCTCTTGGGGCATCTGCATGGCTGCAGCTCAGAAGCCCATCCTCCCCAATGCTGAATTAAGAGCTCCAAGATGGATCTAGGTCCTATTTATCCATGGCAGGTTTTCTATTAGTTTCCATTTTTGAAAAATTGTCATAGCAGCTTGGGTCATTATCGTGACATGATTTTTGAGAGAACTTTCTTTCTAAAATGAAGACTTGTCAAAGGAAGGTATCTGTAAAGATGGGTCTGGATATTGTCAGCATAGGAGAGTCCTTTGTGGGGATGAAAAGGAAGTGGTCTTCAACTGGAGTGTCAAATGACAGAAAAGTGTCATGACCTAAGAAGACAATGTCTTAGTTACATTTCCATTGCTGTGATAAAACATGGAACAAAAACAACTTAGGGAGGAAAGGGTTTATCCAGTCTACAGTTTATTCTCCATCTTAAAGGCCAGTCAGGGCAAGAACTCAAGGCAGGAACTTGGGGGAAAAACTGAAGTGGAGACCATGGAGAAATGCTGCTTACTGGCTTTCTCCCTTTGGTGGTAGTTTGCCTTCTTATACACCCCAGGGCCCTCTGTCTAGGGATGGGACTGTGGGACCTTCCAATCAATCACCAATCAAGAAAATGCCCTACAGACTTGCCACAGTTAATCTGATGTGTGCATCATCTCAACTGAGGTGCTGCTTCCCAGATAACTCTAGCTTATGTCAATCAGAACATTTGGCCCCTGTCACCTTGTTACACCAACACACTACTATTAAGCCAGAACTCTTCCTTCCTTGTTTATCCTCAATATTTCATATATCAATATCAATATTACAGCATGAATAACTTTAAAAGTCCAACCATCTTTGCATTTTCTGAGACTTTTAGTCCAAAGTCTTTTTAAAAATACACCATTTTTTTAAAAAAGTTCAATGTGTTTAAACTGTGGCCTCCTGTGAAATAAAATAATAATAATATTTTCTCATTTCATGAGAGAAGACTCAGGGTGTAGCCATAGTCTGAGCAAAGCAAAGCTAAACTCCAACCACGCAAATAACTCAGTCCCCAGGGCCTGGCACTCATGTTCTTCTGGGCTCCAGAAATCCTATGCAACTCTGCTTCACAGGTTCTGACATTTAAAACACCCAAATTCTTCTCAACTCATAGGCACAGGCCATCTCCACTCTACAGCATCTGCTCTCATGGGCAGTGGCCTCACTGTCCTGACATCTCCATCTTCTGGGGGCTCTAAAAGCTGCACCTTCACATAGCCTCCTGGTCTCTCTTCAGGGACCCTGACATATGGTGCCAATCCTCAGCCTCCCTCCATGGCTCCTTCAGTCTTTGGGTTCCTACCACAGCTGAGGCGTTCCTACCACGGATGACCTCTGCTGGCCTCTCAGAGTGCCAAGCTTCAGCTGTTCTCCATGACCCCACTGTGTCTTCAAAACCAGTTAGATGTGAGAGACTCTGACACATTACTGAGTTTGGCTACCAGCATGGCCTATTGGCTTGGCTCCCTCTGAACAACAGCTTTAGTGTGCTTACTCCAAGGAAACACTCCCAAACCTCACCTCAACGATGATGGTCTCTTCTTAATCACCACTAATTTCTCAGTTCCAGCTACTTTTGATCAGTTCTCTATTTTCCCAGTAAAGCAAAAGTTTCAGTTTAGTGGTACTGGTTTCTTATTAATCACACCAGATTTTTCAACTCCAATTGACAAGACCCACAGATTCTAATTCAAATATACCATACAAACTGCCTTTTAGAATATTCAAGGGATTCTCAAACATCCTTCTGAAAGCCCACAAGCCAGGTCTCCATTGTCTGCACTGCTTGAGAGCTTGAGACAATATTCCCTTCCAAGCTCCCACAGGACAGCTCACTAAGTCGCTACTACTCAATGGCTCTATAAAGATATATTTTTATACATTTATTATTATTGCAAGATGTGTGACAGAATCCCTGTCTTCTGTGTTTGTTTTTTGTCTACTTGACACAAGCTAGAGCCATCTTGAGAAGAGGGAACTTCAACAGAAAAAATGCCTCTATCAGACTGCCTATAAGCAAGACCATTGAGCATATTCTTGATTTCAATGGAAGTGATGCTGGGGAATATTAAAAAAAAGCAAACTGAGCAACCCAGGGGGAGCAAGCCAGGATGCAGTCCACAAACCCCCAGGTTCCTACCTTGGGTTGGTGGCCTGACTTCCCTTCCAGATGGCCCATAAACTGTAAGCTGAAATAAACACTCTGTCCTCACATTGTTTTTGGTCAGTGTTTTATCACACTAACAGAAAAGTAACTAAGATAGAAACTGAAATTGGTACCAGAAGTAGGTATTGTTAAGAGCTGGCCCCGTGTTTTGGGAAGGATTGTGGAAGGAGTTTGAAACACTGGGATAGAAAAGCTACTGGGTATGTAATGGGGCTAACTGAGATGTTATGTGGAACCTGTTAGGTGAGGTAGAGAATGGTCCTGAGCTGGGACCATTCACTGATTGAGCTTGGATAACATGTACTGCTGCTTCTCATGACTGTCACACCAGAACTCTGAGGTTGAGTCTCCTCTCCCTGCTTAATGTACCTATGTTTTGCCTTAAGAAAATAAATGGCCCTGTAGAGCCTGTTAGACTGCCCAGAGATAAAGATACTTGCTGCATAGACCTGACACCCCGAGTTCCATCTCAGAACTCACATGGTAGAAGGAGGGAACCTACTCCTGAAAGTTGTCCTCTTACTTCAATGTACCACAGTACATGCATACACACATGTGCACATGCATGCACAAAGAAACAAACACACAAATAGTAATAAAACAATTTTTTAAATGGCCTTAAAAATTGAGAGGTATGGAAAGGATGCTCATTTGATACTTTTTTTTTTTTTTAATGAGACAGGATTCTCTTTCCAAGACAGGTTTCCTGGCTGTCCTGGAGCTCACGGTGAAGTCCAGGCTGGCTTCAAACTCACAAATCTATCTTCCTCTGTCTCCCAAGTGCTGTTATTAAAGGCATGTGCCACCAGTGCCCGGCTCATTTGACAATAAAATAAACATTCACATGTTTTAAATTCAATTCTTGGGCCATGTATCGTGGCACATGCTTTTAATCCCAGCACTTGAGAAGCAGAGACAGGCAGATCTCTGTGAGTTTCAGGCCAGCCTGGCCTACATAATGAGTTCCAGGCTAGTCAAGGTTATATAGAGAGAACCTGTCTCAGAAAAAAATAAAATCAATTATTGAAAGAGAGTCAGGATGTAGCTCAATGGAGTAAATGCTAAGCATACCTGAGGCCCTGACCTCTACCCTCAGCACTGCATCTACAGGGCATAGTGGCCAGACCGGGTTACATAGACCCTGTCTCACAATGGATAGATAGATAGATAGATAGATAGATAGTTGGATAGATAGACATAGATAGATAGATAGATAGATAGATAGATAGATAGATAGATAGATAGATAGATACATACATACATACATACATACATACATACATACATACATAGATACATAGATAGATACATAGATAGATACATAGATAGATACATAGATAGATACATAGATAGATGAACAGACAGTCAGAAAGAGAGAAAGGAAGAATGGAAGAAAGGAAGAAAGGAAGGAAGAAAGAAAGAAAGAAAGAAAGAAAGAAAGAAAGAAAGAAAGAAAGAAAGAAAGAAAGGAAGGAGGGAAGAAAGAAAGAAAGAAAGAAAGAAAGAAAGAAAGAAAGAAAGAAAGAAAGAAAGAAAGAAAGAAAGGGGAGAGAGAAAGAGAGAGAGAGAGAGAAAGAAAGAAAGAAAGAAAGAAAGAAAGAAAGAAAGAAAGAAAGAAAGAAAGAAAGAAAGAAAGAAAGAAAGAAAGAAAGTTACCAAGTACTTCTTATACATCCGTGGCCCAGTGAAGAGAAATCACACAAATCAGGGATGGCAAACCCTTGCCATCTTATGCCTGCCACCTGTGCCTCCTGCAAAACTCTAGGAAACCTTCAACTCAGAAGACAGTGACCAACAATCAGTGAGTGTAGGTCCCGATTCCCCTTGTCAGCAGCTTGTTCACTCAGTACAGAGCTGAAACTTAGAATCTAGGCTTGTCACTGTAATCCCGGGCTCCCCGCATGCAATCTGTGCTTACACCTGGAAATCATTTAACACCCTGTATTCCCCAGAGAAGAGCTATGAAGAAGTTGGCCCCAGTGCCTCAGTGTGTGGCCTTATTTAGAAATAAGATCTTGGCTGAAGTGAGCACAGTGTGTGTATCCTAATAGCATCCGTGTCTTTCTGAGAAGAAAAATTTGCCTTTCTTCTTTTTCATTTTCAGTTTGGTTTAAAAGCCATTACAATCAAGGACTTCTAATAATTACTTTTTTAATGTATGAGGCAGGGGTTATCTCACTGAAGTTGGTGCTAGTCAGTTGGCCAGTGCTCCTAGTGATCCTCCTGTCTCCACCCACCACAGTGCTGGGCTTACAGGGCCACTCCTGGCTTCTTATGTTGGTCCTGGGAAAAGGATCCCAGACCTCAAGCTCACACAGCAAGCACTCTGTCCACCTTGTCATCACTTCAGCCTACAAGGACTTTTGCTCCATTTGTTTCATAGGAAAGGCAATTTGGACCCAGAAGCAAATACGGATAGAAGAAGGAAGACACGGGAAGATGGCTAAACACAAGTCAAAGAGAGGCGTGGGCAAAATTCGCCTCCAGGCTTGACTTAGGGTTTCTATTCCTGCACAAAACATCATGACCAAGAAGCAAGCTGGGGAGGAAACGGTTTATTCAGCTTACACTTCCACATTGCTGTTCATCACCAAGGAAGTCAGGACTGGAACTCAAGCAGGTCAGGAAGCAGGAGCTGATGCAGAGGCCATGGAGGGGTGGTACTTACTGGCTTGATTCCACGGCTTGCTCAGTTTCCTTTCTTATAGAACCCAAGACCACCAGCCCAGGGATGGCACCACCTACAATAGGCCCTCCCCACTTGATCACCAACTGAGAAAATGCCCCACAGCAGGATTCATGGAGGCACTTTCCCAACTGAAGCTCCTTTCTCTGTGATAACCCTAGCCAAGTTGACAACACAAAACCAGCCAGTACATGGCCTCACATGGACTCAACCCCTTCAGCACATTGATCTCGTCCCTTAGCGTCTAGAATGCTAAGATGATACATTACCATGTGAGTCATCCTAACTGTTGACATTACTTTTCTTTTTTTAAAAATAGCCACAGGAAGTGAAGAAGACACTGATGAATGGTACAGTCATCTTAAACTAACTACTGTTCTGGGAGACGCTGGGGCTTTGTGTTTGTTTGTTGTATTTGAAACAGAGTCTTATGCATCCCAGGCTGGTCTGATATAAAGATAATCTTGAGCTGGACAGTGATGGTGCAGGACTTTAATCCCAACACTCAGGAGGCAGAGGCAGCTGAATCTCTGATTTGCAGGCCAGCCTGGTCTACAGAGTGAGTTCCAGGATAGCCATTGCTACATAGAGAAACCTTGTCTTGAAAAACAAACAATAACAAACTGCTTGCAAGTACTAGCATCACAGGCATGTACCTCCAAACCCATTTTATATGGTGCTGGAACCCAGGGCTAAGCAAGAAGGACAGCAGAGTCTGGCTGTTCCCCACAAGCGTGACTACCAGCAAGGCCATTGCAAGAACAAGGTCCCTTGACTGCACATCCAGTGCTCCCACTAACGAGGATCACCACCTACTCACTGATGGCTCTGTGACGGTGGATAATGATTGTCAACTTGATGGAATCTAGAATTACATAGATGATAAACCTGTGGACACATCTGCAGGAGAATTTCTAGGTAGCACCATATAAAAGGAAATACTCACCCTAAGTGTTGGTAGCACCCTTCTGTAGGTTGGGATCCTGGGCTGAATAAAATGGAGAAAGCAACTGAGCACCAGGATCCATCTCTCTCTGCTCCTGACTACAGATGTGTTTAGGTTTGGCAATTGTGGTCAGGATTCAGCCCATGGTCGACCCATCTTCGTCTCTCCTCAGCACACAACCCTTCCCCATATCTGTTCTGCAGGCTGTCAGCAGTAGAGACAGACTCCTGTTCTAGCTAGTGTCAGGGTCCCAGCACTTTCCTTATGTCACCTTGAAATTCCTGGTGAAAATTCCAGTTCCTTGGGGTCCATTATCACTGTTCTCAGAAAGCTGAAGGGAGGGCACAAGTGTGTTTTTAGAATAACCTTGGTCTTGCCAGGACAGTCACAGTTTCTTCCTGCTTTCCAATCTGATAACTTCAACAGAGTTTGCATCTCCAACCTGCCCTATCTACACAATGAACTCTGTGCTTTTCTAGTGGGGTGCAATCTAGAGTGACTGCTGTGGGCGCCCTCTTCTCAGAACAATGCTCTTGTCTTCTAGTATCCTATGGTCTACACTCCCATCCTCACAAATCATTGGCTCTTGAATAAATCTTGGCTATCCAGCTTCAGTTTTCTCATTGAAAAATGAAGGTTTTTATGTTGGGAGACTTCAGTCTCTTTTCATTAGGAGAGCCCTGTCTTCTCAAGGGCTGCTCCAGGCTTGCATTGAAGGCTAAGACCAAGGCTCTCAAGCTTCAGCTCCCAAAGGAATTGCCGCAGGAGAGGTGTAGGAATCCAGGTGCCACACTCCAGTACTGTGATGCTGTGGCCTGGGGCCAGTTCCACGGAGCTGCATTCAAGAAGACCCAACCTCAGGCACATTGCTGCCTCTCTGGCTAATGAAGTCTGACAAGCCTACAGGCCAGGAGATGGCTTGAAGAGAACCCTCCCTAGATCTGAGCATGCTCTTCAGACTGGCTGGTCCCATGAAGGACAAGTGTTTCGTTTTGCTTTGTTTTTTTGTTTTGCTTTGTTTTGTTTCGTTTTTTGTTTTTGCTCCTTCCACTGACTTCACAGCCAATGGGCTCTTTGTTCCAAGGAAGCAGCATCCTAATTTGGCTAATGGAAGTAGTAAGGGATTTTATTTGTGAGATCTGGGTGACTCCCAGATCTCCAGAGGGGCCCAGACTAGGTCAGGCACTACACAACCAGAACCACATGTCCACTGTGTACATAGGTGTTTGTCCTCTCAGGACCCTGCTGCCCATCTGTGGCTTCTGAACATTCTCTGATGGTAGAGGGGAGTAGTTAGATCTTTCTGCTGATGTCTGCCACCCCAGGGAAGATTCTTGCCTCCTTTTCACAATAAAATCCCAGTTCAGGACCAGGGCCAGGACCTAGGCACTGTACAAGGTGGCTGGGACCGTAGTTCTGGGATTTCAGTTTCTGAAAGCCAGAAGGGTTTTTGCTTAAAGGAAGAGTCAGTGGCAGACAGATATGGGTACAGAAACATCTGTTTTATAGGGCAGAAGAAAGCTTGTCACTAGCCCTACTGCCTCCCTTGACAGCAGAATCTACCTTCTAGAGTCCAGGCCCCCATGCTCAGGGGGAAGACATGAGCACACCATCCAAGAAGAGACTTAAGGTCTCTAGGAGACCAGGGAGGAGTGTTGTTCAGTGCCTGTGGCTCCTCCCAGCTCTCCCAGCATCCCTCAGTACTTTTGGCTCCTCCCAGATCTCCCAACATCCCTCCATACCTATGGCTCTTCCTAGCACTTCTCACCCCATCCCCTATCCTAAACTTCTCCTTCCTGGGAGCTAGACTTTAGATTCCCTTCCCCAAGCCTGATCCCTGTATAACTCAGCCATTTGGGTTATGCTGTTCTCTTGGCGCTGGACACCTCTCTTGGTCAGTGATTCTCTCTCTCTTTCTCTCTCTCTCTCTCTCTCTCTCTCTCTCTCTCTCTCTCTCTCTCTCTCTCTCTCTCTCTCTCCCTCTCTCTCTCTCTCTCCCTCTCTGTCTTTCTCTCCCTCTCTCTCTCTCTCTCTCTCTCTCTCCCTCTCTCTCTCTCTCTCCCTCCCTCCCTCCCTTCTCACATGGTTTATTCTGCTGGCAAGTTCAGTCTGGCCTCTTGCCTCTATCTGCTTTCTTCCTTATAGCTACAATGAAAACCTTCCCTGTGCTTTAGGAGTAGTTATGCCCCCTCTACTATTTAATTTTTCATTTACATTGTGAAGTTGATTTTCATCCTTGATGCCATACTAGAATCACCCAGATGATTTAAACATTCCCAGCAGACATGGATTGGACCAGAACCTTGGGACCTGGAACCTGCCCACAGTTGTCTTTTTTTTTTTTTAACATTTTGTTTATGTATTTGTATACATGGGTCGTGTGCATGGTCAGAGGACAACTTGCTAGAGTCCATTCTCTCCTTCCACCACATTTGTCCACAGGTTCAATTAAGCTTGGTAATAAGCTCCTTTGCCCACTAAAGCCATCTTGCCAGGCCTCATGAATATTCTTCAACATTCTACTTAACTGATCTTACCTCACATCAGGGCTGGGAGTCATATGTCTTAGTGTGAAAATCTATGTTGACTGTGTTCACTAGGGAAGGAGGATTAGAGAAGTAAGGGACTGGGGAGCAGTGCTCCTGAGTTAGAAGGAAGGAAACAGTCAGGTAGGGCACCTGAGAAGGGACATGGGGGTGGGCCTGTCTTTGCATTCCTGTGCCTGAGCCCTAGGTCCAAACAGGAGCCAGGGAGAGCTATTTAGTTTCCCACTAGGTGGATCTGACTCGGCTTACAGAGTTTATTACATCCTCAGGCACAGGGAACAATCAAAGATTTTAACTTGTTTGACAGAGACAGATTCAGTCTGGATACTCAAATCAGTGATCAGAGAGAGTCTTTGTAGCCTGAAAGAAACTTGTGATTTGTACCTTAGAAAGGGTGACCAGATAGACTGGACAGACAACTGGACAGATAGAAGATGTCAGCCGTACCACAGATACACATTCTGGCATTCTGACATCCATCGATATTTAGTCTGTGGTGAGTTGCAACACCCTGTAAGGGTTCCAGCTTGCTCACCTGTAAAACAAGATGGATTCTCTTAACTCTTTGATAGGGCATGTGCTGGTTAGTGGTTTTGTCAGCTTAACATGAGTTAGAGTCATCTAAGAATCAAGAACTTGAATTGAGAAAATGCCTCTATCAGATGTCCTGTAGGCAAGTCTATGAGACATTGTATTGATTAATGGTTAATGTGTCGGAAGGCCCAGCCACTGTGATTAGTGGGACTGGTGTGTATAAAAAATGCTATCTGAGGAGATGGAGAGATGGCTCAGTGGTTAACACTGGCTGCTCTTCTAGAGGACCTGGTTTCAACTTCCAGAATCCACATGGTGGCTCATGACCATTTGTTGTTCCAGTTTCAGGGAATCTGTCGCCCTCTAGTGGCTGCTTAGAACATAGCATGTACATCTTATGCAGACAAGCAATAAGTAAATAAATACATACATGCGCTAAAAATAAATAAGTCTCAAAAAAAAAAAACCCAAACAAACAAGCTGAGCACATTGTGAGGAGCAAGACCATAAGTAGCCCTCCTCCATGGTCTCTGCTTTAGTTCCTGTCTATTGGTCCCTGCCCTGCTTGAGTTTCTCCCTTCTTTTCCTTCATAATAGACTGTGAGCTGCCAAATGAAATGAAATCATTCCTCCCCAGCTTGCTTCTAATCATAGTGTTTAACGCAGCAATACTAAGCAATGTAGTTCAGTGAGTTGCTTTTATTGGCATTTGGGGACCATGAAGAGCTGTGCTCAGTTAATACTGGAGGGAGGTTATCCTCCGTAGATCCACACATGACTGTGTGGGTGTCAGGGAGATCAGCAATAACTCTGAGGAGGTGGGGAGCAGATGAACAGAGATAGTTTAGTTTTATCATGAATCAACTGAAAAATGTCTTGCATTGGCAGGGCTTTACACCCAGCACCTCAGGGGATTGGACCCTAAAAACAGAAAGTTAAGTCTTACCTGAAAACGAAAGAACCTAAAGAAAACTAAATAAACTAAGAAAACTAAAGAATGCACTTCAGCATGAAGAAAAAGACAAGCTTTTTCAGCCAGGCTGTGGTGATGGTGGTGGCTGCCCTCTCACCTTTAATCCCAGTACTTGGAGTGTGGGGAAGAGCAGACAGATCTCTGAGTTCAAGGCCAGCCTGGTCTACTGAGTGAGTTTCAAGACAGCCAGGGCTACAGAGAAAACCCCTGTCTTGAAAAACCAAAATCCAACCAACTACCCAAACACACAACCAAAAAACAAACGCAAAAACTACAACAAAAAATCCAGACAAACATACAAAACCCAACAAGTTCTCCAGGACAAGAGAGATGGATCAATGAAAGTCCTTGTTTTTCTTGCAGAGGACCCAGGTTTGATTCCCAGCACCTGCTCACAACAATGGTAACTCTAGTTCCAGATGAGAGGGGTGGGGTTTATGCTCTCCTTTGTCCTCCACAGGCAGCAGACACACATGCACTGTATACCTCTAGCATGAATGCATAAAAACTGTTTCCCTGGACATTTTACATCAGTGAATGTTTTATCTAAATTTTCTTTGATATTTAATTATGTAGAGATTTGTGTGTGTGTGTGTATACACACAGATACACACACACACACATACACACACACACACACACACACACACACAGATGCTCACAATTGAGTGCAGTGCACAAAGAAGGTAAAGAGTTGGTTGGTTTCCTGGAGCTGACCTTACACTTGGTTGGGAGCTGCCTGATGGGGGTGTTGGGAACTGAACTTCTGTCCTCTGGAAGAGCCTAAAATGCTGTTAACCACTGAGCCATCTCTCTAGCCCCTTCTCTTTGTATTTAAATCCAATAAACCCCATAGTGAACTATCATTGCTTATGTGTCAAAATAGTTAAAATAAAAACAATGACACACCAAACAGTGGCAAAGATTTACAGTGACTGAATTTCTCATAAATTGTGGGTGTGGATGTACAATGTCCCAGCCACCTGTAATGGCAGCTTTTGGTTGTCAACTTGACTTCATCTGGAATGAAGTAAAACCCAAACTGCTGGGAACACCTGTGAGAACTTTTTTTCTTTTGAAGTGGGAAGTCCCACTTTTAATCCAGGTTTTCCAAGTTGGGAAGACCAACCTGTAATCTAGATCCTTTGAGATGAAAATGTTCACCTTTAATCTGGCTACACTTTCCCCTGGCAGCCTATAGAAAGAACATGGAAAAGGGAAGCTTTTGCTCTTTGCCTGCTTGCCCTTGCTCTCACTGGCAAGCTCATTCATTCACTGGCATTGGAGTCTATGTCTTCTATGTCTTCAGGATTCCAGAGTCTACTGAAGACCACCTGAGATGCCCATCGTCATGAACTGAAAAACTACTAGATTCCTGGACCAGTAGACAGCCATTGTTGGACTAACTAGACCACAGCCTGGAAGACACTCTAATAAATCCCCCTTTTATGTCTCTGTATAGATTTTCTATCTGTTTAGGTCTCCTAATTCACCTTCCTAGAAAAGAGTTCAGCTGTTCTGTAAGAAACAAAACATAGCACACTGTGGGTACTAAAGAGGGGCAAGGGAAGGAGGGGGAAGGAAGGATAGCCCACGTCTGGCCAGAGTTCCTCCTATGCTCTGGGCAAGCAGATGCAGGAGGGCTACCAGATGCTATCCACCCAGACCCGGGGGGGCATCTAAGCCACTAACCCCACTTGAAGGGGGGTGGTGGTGGTGGTGGATGAAAAGGGACAGCCCCTGACCTGGGGCCCAGGGACGACACCCTGTAGCACTGGGGTTATTGGAGTGAGGGCAGAGGGAGAGAGGTTCCCATGCAGGTGAGAGTAAGCACAGCAGGCCTAGATGAACAACGAGAGTCTATGGTTTTAGAGCTTTATTATTGAAAGGCAGGGAGAATGAGACAAGGTAGAAAGAGAGAGAGACCAGCCATGGCCAAGAGGAGAGAAGGAGGAAAAGAAGAGAGAGAAGAAAGTCTAGAGTAAGAGGGAGTGAGTAAGAGGTTGGAGAGGAGAGGAGAGGAGAGGAGAGGAGAGGAGAGGAGAGGAGAGGAGAGGAGAGGAGAGGAGAGGAGAGGAGAGGAGAGGAGAGGAGAGTGGAGAGTAAGTGTAAGAAGAGTAAGAGCAAGAGAGCAAGAGAATGAAGAGGGGCCAAACAGCCCCTCTTATGGAATGCTGTTATCTTTACTGTTGCTAGATAACTGGGGAGGAGTTTAACCTGAAAGTCAGAAGCTTGGGGCATTGCCTATTTGACTAAAGCCATGCTTCTCTTGTGAGGGCTGTGGGGGTGGTAACTTTGACAGGAGCCAGAGTTCCTGGAGACATGAGAGAACTTCTGTCCCACTGGGTCCCGGGGTTACACCTCAGATTGACTGGAGACCAGACTGTCAGTGTATAGCCCAATGCCCAACAGCACACAGGCTGGTAAGATGGCTAAGTGGGTAATGGTGCTTGATAACCTGAGGCTAAAACCCAGGATCAATGTAGCAAAACTGACTCCTTCAATTTGTCTTCTGACCTCCACATTCATACACTCCATCTATGAAAGAAGTAAATGAATAAAATTTTAAAACAAACAATTGAGCTGAGCATACAATTGCTGTGAGGTCCAACCATCGTGTTCCTGGGCAGTTATCCCACAGACATGGAAACTGGTGTTCACAGATACACCTTTTTGTAAATGTTCACAGTGATTGTGTGTAATGGCCATAAGCACTGTCCAGATGTCCTTCAATAGTGACTTGGTAACCCAGATGCCATGCATTGGTGCTGTGGAATGCAGCTTAGCCATAAAGAATGTCTAGGGAATTCTATGGAGTGAAAAAATATCCCAAAATGGAAGAGAGGAAGAGAGAAATAGAGAGAGAGGGAGGGAGGGAGGGAGGGAAAGAGGGAGAGAGAGAGAGAGAGAGAGAGAGAGAGAGAGAGAGAGAGAGAGAGAGAGAGAGAGAGAGAGAGAGAGAGAGAGAGGTATATGATTATTAAAAGGCAATGGGAGGCTCCTGAGGGGGCTGGAACCATCTGAAGAATTGGGGGGGGTGGAGACAGGGTTTCTCTGTGTAGCCCTGGCTATCTTGGAACTTACTCTGAAGACCAGGCTGGCCTCCAACTCAGAAATCCACCTGCCTCTGCCTCCCAAGTGCTGGGATTAAAGGTGTGCCCCACTACTGCCTGGCTTATTTGAAATTTTACAAGTGTCATTTATTTGCTTGTTTGTTTGTTTGTTTCCAGGATAGGGTGTATATAGCCCAAAGTAGACCCAAACTTCATGCTTGCTGTTCAGATGATGACGATGACCTTAAATTTATGATCCTCCTGCCTCCACCTCTGAGTTCTGGGACTATAGATGTGTGCAACCATGCCTAGTTTTATGTAGCACTGAGTACTCCACCCAGGGTGTCATGAAAGTTAGGCAAGCCCTTGACCAACTTTGCTACATGCCAGCCCGAATATGATTTATTTTTGTAACTCAAGGGAGATTTTGCTTTAAAAATAAACCTGTTCTTATTCGTAGCAGTTGCTTAAGCCTTGCTAAGCTGGAGCCTGAAGAACTTTCTTGGGCTGCTGAGGGGTGGTGAGAAGGCAGACACTTCTATTGCAAATGAGGACTTCTAAATTTCTACCCAACAACTTCCATCTCCACCTGGGTTCATGACATAAGGTTTCTGAGAGTCACCTAAAGCCTCAAAAGCCCCAAGGATGCCTGTACCTCACGAACCATAGGCATGGTTCTCGTTCTTTGCCTTCACCTCTTTTTGAAATCCCTGGCTGCTGGAAGATGTATTAACTTCTGGAAGATGTATATGCTGCTGGTGTTCCTGTTCATACCCATCTACAGGTCTCTTTATAATCTTCTCTGTCCCTCTCCTACTCCAAACATCCTCTTTGGCTCTATCAGGGCCAGGTCTCTCCTTGTTGCATAAGCATGACATGTTTGTTTTTCAGAGGTTGCCTTGCCTGAATTTTGTAACCAGCTCCCTCAGGAAGGATAGGACCCATCTCATTGCTAACAGTTTTCCCTTCTGAATTCCCATGAGCATGTCTGTTCTGCCCATGACTGAGCTGTATCTGTGAGTAAGGAAGAGAGTTAGTTAATACTTAGTTGTACTCAGGCTCTTGGGTGAGGCTCTGTGGGGCTTGTGTCTTCTGGGGCAAAGTCAAGAAGCAGCCCCACATGTCAGTGTCCACACATACTGCTGTAGGTGTGCTGAGAAAGCCTATTCATCAGTCTAGTCTAGACAGACTGCACCTCCTCTCCTGCCTCCTCACTTGGAAAATGTCACTGAGCTAGCTTTGTGGAGAAAGCGGGAGCTGGGAATTTCCTAGGTCTGTGCCACTTTGTGCGGTGGAAGGGGGCCTGGCTCTTTTCTGATGATGGCAATAAAGACATGTTGCTGTCTTGGATTACCCACTTCTGAGTCTTGCTACTATGGAAGAAAGGTTCTTTCTCAGCTGCAAGTGAGTAGCTCAAAAGAGAAAACTGTGTCCAACAGAGGCCCCAAAAGGAGGAAGCAGAGGACACACAGGACTTAATATGGAGGCGCCAATTGCTCTGTGGAAGGCAGGTGATGAAATTGCTTCACATCAATTCTGGTTTCTGTTTTAAAACATTTGGTTTGTTGCTATGAAAACAAATATATGGAAAGAATGCAGGTCAGTGACACAAAAGGCATTTCTTCTTCCTAACTTTAGATGCTGTTTCCCTCTACCCTTTGACAAGTCGCTGGCCAGCAGAGGAGACAGACGTGGGAGGGCAGCCAATGCTCTTTCTGGAGATGTGGCCTCAGCCCAAGCTCACAAGGTGTGTGTGGGGTGGGTCGGGTGCAATTTTAAACTAATTGATGTACTGCTGTGGGGAGTCTACTCATTAAAACACACTCTTGGAGGGCTGGTGAGATGGCTCAGTAGGTAAGAGCACTCGACTGCTCTTCCAAATGGTCCAGAGTTCAAATCCCAGCAACAACATGGTGGCTCACAACCATCCGTAACGAGATCTGACTCCCTCTTCTGGAATATCTAGACAACTACAGTGTACTTACATATAATAAATAAATAAATCTTAAAAAAAAAAAAAAGCCGGGCGTGGTGGCGCACGCCTTTAATCCCAGCACTCGGGAGGCAGAGGCAGGCGGATTTCTGAGTTCGAGGCCAGCCTGGTCTACAGAGTGAGTTCCAGGACAGCCAAGGCTACACAGAGAAACCCTGTCTCGAAAAAGCCAAAAAAAAAAAAAAACCAAAAAAAAAACAAAAACAAAAAACAAAACATACTCTTGGTACTGATGAAACCCTAAGCTACAGGGGACAGGAGGAGGCATGGAGATCATGGCCAAGGGGACAGTCTTTATGGTTCTGTGTGATTCACCAGTCTGTCTTCTGGGGACAGGGGACAGCACAGTCTTGGTGGCAGGGAGAGTGTCACTGTGATTGCCTGTCTATTTAAAGCTCATGAGGAAACACAAATAGGAAACAATTGTCCCACAGGATAGTCTTCTGTAATGTCACTGCTACAGACCCTTCTACATGGGACTCATTAAAGGTCTGGCTCTAAGGACCAAAATGGGGCAAGGGTGTCTGGGATGGAGTAGAAGTACAGGAACAGCGTGGCCCTTCTAAGTCCCTCCCTTGGTAAGGAGAAGGTTTAACTTACATTGATGTATTAGGTCTGTATTTTGCTGTGAGAAAGGATATCCCATACAAATCAGAGACCTTTTAAAGCAGGTGAACTTTGGGTTAGACTCTCCTAGGTTCCAAACTGGCCTCAGATCACACAGCAGAGGGACAACTGCAGTCCCAGGTGACCTCCCAGGCCCTCTCCCCACACTGAGGGAGGTGACTTCCTCATAGTCCCTGCCAGGATGGGAGCCCATTCCACCCCGGTACTCCTAGCAATGCCATCCTTTCTGAGACCAAATGTTTCTCTTTTCTCATACAAAACCCATAGACAGTCAATTGCTGTGCTTCCTCTACTGATCCCAGCTCTCAGATGGGCAGGCCCACGTCACTAACAACTCTGGAGTAGGCGAGTGGGCAGAGGAGGCAGTGAGATGGACTCGTGTGTGTGTGTGTGTGTGTGTGTGAGAGAGAGAGAGAGAGAGAGAGAGAGAGACAGACAGACAGACAGACAGACAGACAGACAGACAGACACAGTGACAGTGACAGACAGACAGGCAAACAGACAGACAGACAGACAGACAGAAGGTGAGAGCACTGAGCACCTATCTCAGTGTGTCTTGAGAAACTCTTGGGACTGATTCTCCCTGTTACTTGCTGGCCAGTCTGTGCTGGAGACCAGCAGTTGTCATGGTGGGAAATAGGATGGGATGAGTGGGCCATTTCTTTACTTCAGCCCAATGCTCCCTCCCTCCCTCTCCCTCCTCCCCTCCCTCCTCCCCTCCCTCCTCCCTCTCCCTCCCTCCTCCCTCCGCCCTCGTCCTCTCTCTCTCTCTCTCTCTCTCTCTCTCTCTCTCTCTCTCTCTCTCTCTCTCTCTCTCTCTCTCTCTCTCTCTCTCTCCATCTCTCAGCGCAGACCAGGTCTCTCTATAATGTAACTTTGGCTGTCCTAGAACTCGCTATGTAGATACAGGCTGTCGATCAGGCTGTATCTTTGTGTGCTGGGATTAAAGGTATATGCCACCGTGCCTGGCTTCTGCATTTTTTTTTAAAGGGGTTGTTTAATTTTATGTGTATAAGCATTGGTCCACATGTATGTAGGTGTGCCACATGAGTGCAGTACCTCTGAAAACCAGAAGAGGGAGTCACTGGAGAAACTGACCATTGTGAGATGCTGTGTGAGTGCTGGGAACCAAATGGGGTTGTCTGCAAGAGCAGCCAGTGCTCTGAATCACTGAGCCATCTCTCCAGCCTGTCTTATTTTTGTTTTAAATGTCTGTAACTGTTGAAGAGCCCTTAGTGACTGTCAGCAGCCCAGGACTTCTCAGGAAGCATTCACATTCCCCATGGGTCCCCACTGGTGTGCCTTTAGACAGTGGACCTCCTCCAAAGGTTACCCTTAAACTCTTAGTGTTTGCTCTCCCAGCATTCCTGTCGCTCAGGAATGCAGTAGCTCAGCTGGCCCAGAATCTGGGCTGTGGCCAGGGCAACTTTCTCTCTGTGTGTTTTCAGGTGGCAGCCGGCAGGCCCTGGTTCCTGTGGGCTGTTGCTACCTGGGCCTCTCTATAGGGCTCCTAACACTGGCAGGTAGCCTCCCTCCTCATAATGAGTGGGCAATAAGTTGATAGAGACCAACGCAGGGGCCTGTTTTATCACTAGATGTTAGAAGTCACCCGTTGCTTGAGGTTGGAACCCATGAGGACCCCTAAGGAGGTTGCCTCTCATCTCTCTCCTTTATTTTTATTATTTATTTATTTATTTATTTATTTGAGAAAGGGTTTCTCTGGTTACCCTTGGCTGTTTGGGAACTCAGTCTGTAGCCAGGCTGGTCTCAAACTCAGAGATTCAGCTATTGCTGCCTCCTGTTGGGATTAAAGCCATGCTCCACCACTGCCTGGTGCCTTATTCTTATACACAGAAGCATGCCAAGGTTTTTCATGTGGCTATTTAGATATATCTTAGTCTTGTGAATGTATGTACCTATGTCTGTGTATCACATTCTGTGTATCATATTCTGCATACTGCTTTCCATACCCCAAAATTGCTTGACTGCATCTCTCAGGATTGATGTTCAGTTCTTATGACAAAGAATGCTCTAGTGAGCGTTTGCCAGTTATGTCTGTGTGGCTGAGGGAGGAAGCTCTGATGTCAGTCTAGTCTCCTTCCTTCCTCCCTCTGACCTCTAACTGACCTGCACCCTGGCTCATCTCATAGCTTGTTAACAAATACCAGAAAGGGGACTCTCTGCCCAGACAGTCCTCTCTCCTCCCCTCTCCTCTCATCCCCTCCTCTCCCTTCTCCCTCCCTTCTCCCTCCCTTCTCCCTCCCCTCTCCCTCCTCTCTCCCTCCCCTCTCGTTCCCCTCCCCTCTCCCTCCCCTTTCCCTCCTCTCCTCTTTCCCTCCCTTCCCCTCCCCTTTCCCTCCCCTCCTCTTTTCCTCCCCACACCTTCCCTCCCCTCCCCTCCCCTCCCCTCCCCTCCCCTCCCCTCCCCTCCCACTGATCATCTTGCCTCTATCTTATGCATCTTGTTCTTCCCCAGGTGGCCCTGCTTGCCACCTAAGCTCCATAACTCCCTGTACCAGCTTCAGGCAACCTGTATGAACATTCCAGGTCAGACTGGGCATCTCTCTTCCAGGTCCCACAGAGACCTGAGCAGGGTTCTATTCAGAACTTGGAGACTACCTCAGGACTATCTGCCATGTCTGTCTTTCTGGGCCTGGGAAATCTCCACTAGCAGGTATCAGCTGAAACTCTGAATGGAAGCCTTGTATAGTCCTGGCCTTAGCTGCCACACTCTGACAGCTAGTGCAGGAATAATGGATCAACCACACCTTGAACATGAACACTGTTGTTAACAGAGCTGCCTGTCATGGCTGGGGAGAAACATAGGGAACCATCAGTTCTAAGTACTTGTGCAGTGTAATTGCATCTCTGGACTGTGGCTCTCTGACCTCCATTCCTTTTCCATGCAGCCCTGAGCACGATAGAGTTTTCTTCCTCCTTTGGTCCTCTGACACTGATTTCTGCTCAGCCCCAAGACCTGAAGGGGCGGTCATCTCCACGCTGAGTTACAGTTATAGTACCTAATGTTGGCCTTCCTCACTCCAAGGCCCCTGACAACCCATGCTCACAGTGGATACTGGAGGTCAGGAAAGGCATTTATCTCACTGTCGTTAGTCTGTGCCCACCGGGGAGACACATTGGTGGCAACTTTTCTTCTACCCAAATTTTAAGAATCAGTGCAGTGAGGCTCAGTGGGCCAGGAGTTCCATTGGAAGAGATCTGTGATTGACCCTCTGTGGTTGCTCAATATTAGTTGTTAATTTGACAGGATCTAGTGTAGCAATTCTCTTCTCAGCCTTCCTAACCCTACGACCCTTTAATACAGTTCCTTGTGCTGTGGTGACTCCGAACCACAAAGTTATTTGTTGCTACTTCAAAACTTTATGTTTCTACTGTTACAAATCAGATTGTAAATATCTGATATGTGACCCCCACCACCAACCCCAAAGTGGTTGAGACCCACAGGTCGAGACCCACTGATCTAGAATCACCATAGATATATGACTCAGGGTATGTCTTCAGGGGATTATCTGTCAGGTTAATTGAAATGGGAAGAGTCACTCACCTTAAATATGGGCAGCAGTATTCCCCCAGCTAGCGTTCCAGAGAGCATAAACAGGAGAAAGCCAGCTGAGTCCCAGTACTCATCTCTCTGGGCTTCCTGCTGCTATGATAGACTGCATCCTTTTAAACCATCTTCCATAGAAACCCTTTCTCCCATGAGTTGCTTTTTGAAGATATTTGGTCACAGACACCAGAGAAGAAACCAGCAAACCCTTCCAGCTCTGGCTGCATTGTTCAGCCACTCTGAGCTGAGGAACTGTCTCTAAGAGATCTGCCCTAGGGGATGTCAGATGTGGCTCAGTGAAGGACTGAGTGTGTAATTGCTTGGAGTCTCCATTAGAGTGAGGTGCCCACTCCCAAGCATCATTCCTCAAGTCTTTGCTATACCCCTTCAGAGACCACATCCCCACAGGCTATAGTTTCATATTACAGCCAACTCCTGATGTCCATTTCCACAGTGGAGCCTGAACTCCTGACAAGAGCCACCATTGTAGCACGGCTCTGGCCCCTGAGCACAGTGTCTGTAGAATGGACTAACTGTCTTCACTGCTGACCTCCTACCCAAGCTCCCTGCCACAGTTAACTCTCACTGTGCACCTCTTCCATGCCAGAACCGTTCCAGGTTTAACAAAATCCATCCGAGTTGGTATCCAACTGGTGACAGTGAAGAAAGTGCTGCCCAGCTTCTCTTTAACCCCATGACCACTGATCTTGGCCAGTTATCTTGACTGCATCTGGCATCAACTAAAATCCAAACTTGTTGGCTATGTCTGTGCACCAGTAGATTATACAACTGCAAAAACAGATGAGAGAGTTAGGGTGTGGTTGGTCCCTGCTTGCTCTTTATCTCCTGCATCCCAGCCTGCACATCTGTGGGTTTGAGGAAGACTGCCCCATCCTGGCTTAAACAAACACCCTCCAAGATGGCCAGGACATCGGGAAGACTAGGGGCGGGGCTCCATCATCCATATGGCTATGGAGAAGAACTGGTCCCTGCAGGATAAAGGCTTTCTATGTGCAGCCTTTTGGGTGAGGAGCACCCAAACTACTGCAAACACCTCCCCCTTATGTTCTCTAAGGAAGCTCAATAAACTCATTGGCTTTACAGAATGAACTTCGGCAAATCTTGTTTCCGTTTGACATGGAGACCTTAGGGGGAACTGTACCATTTTGTCTCCCCAGAGGAGGGATTTTAGTACTGCATGTGTTTAGTTAGTCTCACTTCACAAAGGAAGGAGCAGAGGTTTAGGAAGTTGTGTGACTTGTGGGCTCACACATATGTCACACGGGTCCTAGTTGTGGGTGAGAAAAGCAGCTGAGGTACAAAATGTCCTTAAACTCCAAACTCCCCTATCACATGGCCAACTGCTCCCTTGGAAGTTGCTCCAGGCCTTTTATCTGGTGCCTAATGCCTGAGAGGTGCTGAGTGGACTTTTGGAGCCAGCCCTGGCTCTGGAACCAGAGGATCAGATTTGGCTAGTTGGTTCTGACCAGACAGAACCTGGTCTCTCTAGAGATTCCTTGTCTTTCACTCTGAAACTCTCCTTAAATCTTCATGTCTTTTGCTTCAGACACTGAGTTTATCTAAAATTTCCACAAAAGAGGAGGACATTACCTACGAAGACAAACCCTGTGTCCACCATAGGGCTACCCTGTAAGGCAGGTACCCAGTCCACAGGGGGCAATGCCAGGTGATTTTTCTGCCGGGAAAGGCTCCTGGCCAGGATTATGGGTCTGGACTTTGGGTCTATTCTCAGTGTCATTGCTCAAGATGACAATTGTCAAGAGCCTGAACTCTTGACAGGTCTAACGATGGAGAAACTAGCACCAACCACAGCAAGGCAGATTCATCAGTTCTCAACCTAAGGGTTAACTTTTTCGGTACACTTCTATCTCCAAAAATATTTATATTAGAATTCATAATAGCAGCAAAGTTACAGTTATGAAGTAGCAAGGGAAATAATTTTTTTGACTGGAGGTCACCACAACATGAGGAACTGTATTAAAGGATCGCAGTATTAGGAAGGTTGAGAATCATTGTTTAAGTGGACATAGAAGGAGATGCTAAGGAGGACCCCAGTTTCTATCCTGGAGTGGCCCTGGAATTCAGTACCAAGGCAGTGATGGGTTTCCTTCAGGTCAAGTTAGTTTGAGAAAGCTGGGAGATATGTAGAGAGGAAAGGGCCAGATTTACAAACCTCAGCTGGAGGTCAGAAGAATGGACTGGTCACAGACACCCGGGCCTACAGATTTCTTTACATTTCTGATTTAATGTTTTTGCATGTGTATGCATATGCACTGTGCATGTGTATTTCCATATTGTAGGCACATGTGCATGTGTGGGCAGCTCAAGGTAGACATTGGGTGTCTCCCTACCCCACTCTCCACT
The DNA here is from genome assembly GCF_978045245.1 of Mus caroli. NCBI lineage: Eukaryota > Metazoa > Chordata > Mammalia > Rodentia > Muridae > Mus > Mus caroli. Next base: position 20,458,696 of record NW_028227269.1, on the reverse strand, counting down.
GTATTTATTGAGGCCAGGTCTCCTGAACTGTAGCTTGCTGATTCCAGCTAAGCTAGCCAGGCAGCTGACCCTGAGGATGTCCAGTCTGCCTCTCAGATGCTGGGATTACAGGTAACTGCCATACCTGCCCAGCTATTACATGGTTCTAGAGATCTGATTTCTGGTCTTCATGCTTACATCGAACATGTTTTAGTCACTAAGCCATTGTCTCCCCACAGCCCTGTTTTAAAAAATTAAATAAAAGTTTTGATGTTTGAGTAATGACAGACCCAAGGGAAGCTGCAGCTGGGTCCATGCATCTGTCCTTCAAATTCACCCCTGGTCCTGTCCTGCACAGCTACAGTGATGTTGAAGTCAGGGATAGGGACACTGCTACCATCCACACAGCTTTTTCATATCATGATTGTGTGCGCACACATACACATGCATGCTGTGTGCATGGTATCTGGTGCAGTTTCAGAGCATGTGTAGATCTGCCTTGTCACTGTCACTGAAGGCTCTTCCTATGGTTAGAAAATTGCAGAGAAGTTTCTGTGGGGAGGTGACCGTAGGGTCTCTTAATAATGAACCTTCCTGCCTCATCCTCGGCTCTGCACCCTTCCTTCCTGCCCCATCCTCCTCTCTGTACCCTTTGTGCAGGCGGCTTTCTTCTCAGGCTCACTTCTGAGTACCCTCCCCCTGTGGTCCATCCTGTGGTAAATAACCAGCTTAGAAAGGACAATGGACTAGTTTCTAAGCTGCATTTACCAGAAAAGGCTACATGTCTAGAAGGCTTTGCAGGGCCTTGTGCTAATTTTAGCTTGAATCAAAGAAAATACACTTTCATGATTTGTCGATTACATTTAACAGCTGCAGCTGACGCTGGAGTGACCCTGAAGTCCGTGTCAAGAGGTTAAAGCAGAGCTCCGTGCACTAGTGACACCATTGGGGGTGCTTCTGTTTTTTGGCTAAATTCTACACTTTGAGGGGTCTTTCCTAAATGAGACAGTCTCTGAGAAACCTAGTAAGTGAACTCCCACAGAAACAAGGGGGAGGGAAACACCCTATCTTCTTGATATCAATTTTTGGATCCACGTATTTTCGGTCACTCACTAGCATATTAATTCTTCCATCCATGAATTCTGATATTGGAGGTCCATAACAGAAGCCACAGATTCACCCAGTGGAAAAATAGTCCTTCAGGCTGCAGAAGCAGCAATTGAGTAGTGCACCACTGCCATCTAAGGCTCATGAAAGAAAATTTTAAAAATTGAGATCTGTGATTCATGTAATGTATGTCAAATAGCCCAAAGAGTTGTTTGTGAGCTTTGAAACCTGGGGCTGAGAAAATAGCAGAAAAGGCCGGGACATGCCCGGGCATGCCCATCATTACATGTCCTGACTGGCCTGTTGCCTCCCTATCTCCTGCACTTCTGACAGTCTGCTGATGTTTAAATCAACCAATCATGTGAAACCGCGCCAATTCCTCCCCCAGCACCACCCCTTTTCTTTAAAAACCCCTAGCTTCCAAGCCTCATGGTCAAATCCACTGTCTCCTCCCTGAGATACATTTCGACCCAGAGCTCCGCCATTAAACTACCTCCTGTTCTTACATCAAGTTGGTCGTCTGTTCGTGATTCTTGGGTGCATGTCGAATCAGGAATTGAGTGGGGGTTTCCCCACTAGGTTCTTTCAGCTCACATTCAGTGTTGCACCATAGGGTGGCTCTTGAATATCTTGGAATCGAGACTTGTTAGACTGTTCCTGGGCCTTTCAATAGGAACAATTCAGTCAACTTCAATGGCTCCCAGAAAAAGGAAGTCTAGTGTAGAGAAGCTGGCTGTCAAGGGGACCGTGAGATGAAGCTGACAAGGCTTCCCACACCATTTGGATGAGGACAGAGCTAAGCAGTGGTGACAGTATCTAGGGGCTCTGTGTCAGGCAGCACAGGGTTTGAGTCCTGAGTCTGTCCCTTGTCAGTTACTGGACCTAGAACAAGCTACTTAGGCCTCTTCATTCATTCTATGAGACAGGGTGTTCCTAGGGAGCCAAAGGTGGCCTAAAATTTGAGATTCTTCTGCCTTAGCTCCTCTAGTGCTGGGATTGGAAAGTTGAACCATCATGACTGGACCACTTAAACTTTTGGAGACTAGTGGTTTTAATACCTAGTGGGAAACAGGACTAGTGATCTGACCCTAATTAGGCCAGCATGGCCATTAAAAATATGTGAACCACAAAGAACATATAATAGAGCCTCCAAATGGAAGGCATATATAGTTCTTACTGACTGGTAGCTAGTAAGACTAAGAAGGAGATATGGGGGACATCGAAGGCTACACAAATGAGACAGAGAGACAAGGTTTCACAGGGTCAGTAGGAGTTTTCCATTCAAACGGGGAAGAGGAGTCCAGATGCAGGAACTGTGTGTACAAAGGCATTTTAGTAATAATTGTCCCACGTGCTGAGTGCATTTTATTGAGTTTGGCCTGGTCTAAGCTCAAAGTGGATGAGGTGTGGCTGGAGAGAAACTCAATGGTTAGAGCACTTACCACTTCTGCTGGGATCAGAGTTTGGTTCACAGCATCCAAGTACCAGGGCTTACAACTGCCAGTAACTCCAGCTTCAGGAGATCCAATATCTTGCTCTGGGCCTCCACAGGCACCTGCATGCATATATGCAAATGCATGTAGTCTTTCTCTCTCACACACATGCCCAAAATTGAAATAATAAAATAACTCTTAAAAATCCACTGAGTGAAATAGAACAGGTGATTTTGGCTAGAACCTCCAGGAGGGCTCAGGAGTCCATCTTGCTTCCAAACTTCCTCCAACCTCTATCAGAGCTGAATCAAGTGGGCTGGAAAAGGGCAGGCCTGCATAGGGCAGAGAGTGTATACCAAAAACCTCTGTGCCATCAACAGTTTCACAGGCTCACCTACTCCCCTCTCCGTACCCTCACCCCCTCTTCAAATCCCCTCTTCCCACTCCACCTGCTCACTCCTACCATGTTTCCTACCTTCATTGCTTGTTTCCATCTGCCTGAAGATCTTGTCTGTTTGATTCTCGGGCATGGACTTGTCCTCAGGCATCTTCATCACGGAGGACACCATCTTGTAGATGGCCTGCAAAGGGGCATCTGTGAGTGTGCTCTGGAGGACGGAGGGTGAGTTACGGTCCTTGCTCAGCTAACCAAGGAGCAATGACAGGGCAGAGTCAGGACCCTTCTCTCATCAGAACAAGTCTCACAAACAAGGTGCTGGGTAAAGGGAGCCAGGAAAGTTTAAGTGATGTTCAAGAGCACAGGATACAGCTGGGGCATGGAAGAATGTAGGGCTCCTTGGTTCTGAGTAGAGGGGAGGTTGTGGGGGAAAGCATCTGTCTGAAAGGAAGGTCTTTGGTGGGGAGCTGGGAAATCCTAGAGGGAAGGTCAAAGGGGAAATCCATTGATCCCTGCCCACCCATGGGTCCTGAATCTGCAGATTCAACAAAATACAGGTGGAAAATAGTCTAGAAAACGAAACTGGAGGTACACAGTTTCTTGTTATTTCCCAAATAATACAAATTATTATTAACATCTATAGCCATTGTATTAGGCACTGTATATAATTACTTTACTTATTTTATGGATGTATGTAATTATTTATTTGAGGGAGATGACCTCACGACCAATTCAGAGGACAACTTGTGGAAGCTGGTTCTCTTTTCCTACCATGTGGGTCTTAGGGATCAAAGCCAGGCTGCCAGGCTTGGTAGCAAGCACCTTTACCCACAGAGTCAGCTCACTGGACCAAATACAGAGATGGTTTAGAGCATGGAGTAGGAAGGATGCAGGGTGCACATAAGCATTGCTCCTGTGAAGGACTGACTGCTGACTCATCCTTTACTGTGCCGTTCTGATTTCTATAGGAAGCCCTATAGACAGCTAGTGTGTGTGTATGTTATACATATGTGTGTAGATGATCACACACCCATGCAGAGGCCAAACAGGAATACCGGTGTTCACAAGATTCCCTTTCTCTATCACTGAACCCGGCCGGGGCTTATCATTTTAGCTAGGTTGCCTGCTCAGCAAGCTTCTGGGACTCACTTGTCCCCTAGTTCTAGGGTTTCGGGCATGCTCAGCCACTCCTGCCTTTTCCGTGGGTGTTGGGATTCAGAACTCAGGTCCTCATGCTGAGTATCAAGTGTTCTTCCCCACTGAGCCATTTTCCCAGTTCTTGCTTTGACAATTCTTAATCACCTATCTGAGCCTCAGATCTTATTAGAGGTTAAAAAAAAAAGACCCGTTTTATAGAATTGTGTGAATAAACCTGATGGATGAGCTCACCTGGGGCCTGATTTCCAGCAAGCAATCGATAGATGCTTAGCTTTTATCATTATTCTCTGCAGACATGCAGTCCTTTAGTATACCAGGTAGCAAGTGGGCAGAGGAATGACCTGGTGTATGGGGCCGGGGATGGGGGTCCTGGATCCCTGACTCCCCATGCGCCAGGCCCTGTCAAGTGCAGGTACCTGCACTATCTCCAGCATTTCACTGCAGCTGATGTAGCCATTGCTGTCTAGGTCGTACATGCTGAAGGCCCACTTGACCTTCTGTTTCAGCTTGTCCCAAGAGGTCATGATCAGAGCAATGATGAACACTCGGAAGTTGATGGTGCTATCACTGTTGGTGTCAAACGTGTGGAAGACATGTTCAGCGAACTTGGAGGTGTCTCTGTAGGGGTAGAATTTGGCCTAGATCTTGAAATTGTCCATGGTCAGGTGGCCAGTGGAACACCCATTGAGGAAGCCCTTCTACCACTCCTGAAGCTCATGGTTGGTGAACTCCCTGTGTTTCCGCAGGTCCTGCAGCACCTCAGGACCCAGCTTGCTGTTCTGCTTGCCCATGGCAGCTGGCAGTGGAGACTAAACCTGCAAGGCCAAGACACAAGGTAAGCTGTGGATAACTGAAACTCCATGTCTGGCTTCCTATCACACTCTACCACCATGCTGGCTAAGCAATATCTGCTGTATGTCCAGTGCCATCCATCACAGCAGTGGTTCTCAGCCTTCCTAAAGCTGCAGCCCCTTAATACAGTTCCTCATGTTGTGGTGAACTCCCAGCTATAAAGTCATTTTCGTTGCTACATCATAACTGTAATTTTGCTATGGTTATGAATCATAATGTAAATATGTGATATGCAGGAGGGTCTTAGGTGACTCCCTTTGAAAGGGTCATTCCATTGTCAAAGGGGTTATGATAACAAAGGTTGAGATCTTCTGGGCCAGAAGAACTCAAGACCATGATAGTGCAAGCTCTGGCTTTTAGTATTTCCAGGATGGCTCTCCTCAGGAGGTACAAAATGGCTGTATATAACATGGCACAACCCAGAACACTCTAGGAAAGACAGAAAGAATATCTTTTTATAGCTAAATACAGTCTACTTGGAGCATGCATGCAGAATCATGGTATAAGGAGACAGGGAGAGGCAAGCCAAAATCAGTGGAATGAAGCTTTGTCAAATGTCCTGTAAGGGTTACACAAGAGGCAGGATTGAGACAAACCCCTCAGCTCATCAGCTTGGGGTAAAGGGGTCTCATGGACCCAATGCTGACTCTTCGCTTTGAACAGCTCGTTCTTTTTCTCGTGGGGGACCCGGTGTGTTTGTTTCCTTGTCACAGATACATTTGCTGATGCTGCATAGTAAATAAATCCTGCCTGCATAGGCAGATGTTAGTGGTTCACATTCCTACCTAACACAGCTAGGGTAAATTTAGAACTAGGTTGACACCCATCCTGAGTGGACTCAGGGATGATACCAGAGAACAGGAACATGGCTTTGGCCCTTCAAAGTTCAACTTCATTTATCAGCAACCTTAATTTTATAAATGACATTTAAAAACCCCATTCTTACCCAGATTTCTGGGTTAATCTGGGTATGTAGGGTTTCATGGGGACCCAGGTATTAAAGCTTTGAAGCATGTTGATAGGGGGTTTCTAGACCCCCCCCAAGACCTCCTTATCCCCCTCCATACAATACTGGGAGAAGTTATCAGCACATGCCATGCTATTTTTAACCCTAGAAGAGACACCTGGAACCTTATGGGAGTCCCCACTCTTTATTATGCCTATGAGATATTGTTCTGCCAGGGAGATCTAGAATTAGTATCAATCAGTTGGTGAATGTCCATGTGAATGTTAACAGCTGAAACAGCCCCCATGGAAATTCAGGACTGTGCTTCATTGGCCAGCACACCACACTACAGTCTTCTACAAGGTCCAAGTGTGAGATCCTGCAGTGATTGGCCATTGGCCATTAATACTCGTTCACTTCCCTACCTCAATTTTGATTTCTTTCTTTCACAGTAACACACCTGTATAGATCAGTTATTTTTGAAATGTGTAGAAGAACTAGTGTGGGTGAGTCTCCTCTACCCAAGTCCCAAAGGAAACCACTCTGAAGTGCTCAGAGGCTTATGAATTCTAAGCACTACGTGCTAGGTCCTGTTAAGGAAGATGAGACATGCACTCAATATTACCTGCCACCGCCCGTCTTCATCACCTCTTTCCCAGGATGTTAGCATTCTATGTACATATTTTATTTACTTATTCACAGGACTAGGAGATATTTAAAGTTCCTTGTCCAACACAGACATATGGCACCTTGATATTGCCTTTCAAAGAACACATTTACTTACCTAAACATGCCCTCCCCTGTACAAACAACCAACTCAAATGTCCACAGTATCTTGATCAGAAATAATCATCAACTCATGTAGTCAGGTGCCACACATCTGTAACTCCAGAACTGGAGGGTAGAGGCAGGATTATCAGGAGTTCAAGGTCATCTATGACTATATAACAAGTTCATGGCCAGCCTGAGCTACATGAGACTCTGTCTAACAAAGTTATATTAAAAGAAAGAGAACAGGAAGTCCAATAGTGGTGCATGCCTTTAACCCCATCACTCAGTGACAGTGCAGACAGATAGGAGTTCAATGAAGGCTACCCTGGGCTACAGAGCAAGTTCTAGGATAGCCAGGACTACACAGAGAAACATTGTCTCTCTCTGAAAGACATACACACAAACATAGACCGGGGGGGGGGGGGGGGAGGGAGAGAGAGACCGAGAGACAGAGAGAGATCTTCAAATGGAAGATTATGCACAAGGGCATGTGGTGATTGATGCCATCTATGAGAACAAGTCTGATGGGTTTGTGAGTGGAGGCCTCCTGTGGAAGAACTTACTGGAAAGGTAAAGTTTAAGTGGGGAATTGGCTGAATGGACAGGTACCTTGTAGGACTTTCTGTCGTGTTTTCCTTTGTAATTTTATTTGTTTGTTTGTTTTATGAGATAGGGTCTCATGTAGCTAGAAAGAGCGATGACACTACGTTCTTCTCAAAGCAGTTTATTCAGGAACCTTTCAACATGAATGCATGAATCTCTCTCCACGAATAGTCTCTTGTGTATCTCCTTGCCCCCAATCGCAATCCCTTATATAGCCCCTCAACCATGCGCCATCAGCCCAGTCCACGTAAGAGCAGTCCATTGGCCAGAATCATCACTCGTCATATGGTCTGATCTTGAATGATGGTGCACCTACGCAGTTCTCATGATGGTCGTGGCTTATTTTCAGGTGTATGAGGAAGTCGGGTGCAAGTCGTAAGACTTGGCTGCAGTCCCGGGCGCCATCTTGGGACTGCTGTGACACCCACTCCCCACATCTCCCCCTTCTGTACTTATTGGCAGAGAGAATGTCTGTCTTATGTCGCACCCTGTGGCAATGCCCCTTACCCATCATCGGGAGACAAAAAGCATTGGTTTGATCCCTGTCTTAGGTTGGTGACATGCCCAGGAAGTCTTACCCGTCATTGACTACTTCTCTAGCATGCCAAGCCACACATGAGGAGATTGTCCTGTTTTGGCTGGCGCAAAAGCCTGTATCATAAAGGCTTGGGCTCTGCACTGATGACTCTGCTTGCGGCAGGTGCACCAGAAGGCCAGGATGCTGAATAATATCAAACACAGGGCAAGTCCATCAATTCTGGCTCACTCTTTCAAGCGGGAGACAGCGGTCAGCAATCCAAAGCTTCTGCAACTCCAACGGTTAAATTATTCACAGCCACGGCAGTTTGTAAGGGATATGGCCGCACTGGTGGCTGCAGTGGCAGAGATTGCTACAGCAGTGACAATGGCTGCAGCAACGCCAAAAATCCCTCTTAGGTCCAAACAAAGTCATAGCAGAAGGAGCCTGAACAGGCAAAGGTTCAAAGCGAGGCATCCTAGTCACAACAGCTAAATGATATTTAGATGCATTCCAGCACATACTATAATAACAAATATCACTACTACAATTAACAACATTATTCTCATAACTACCATTATAAACAATAAACACAAAAGGAGGCCACATACAAACAGGCATAGCCTGAAAAGAAGCATTCCTCCCTCCAGCAAATTGAAATACAGAAGTTTTAAACACATTAGTCCATTCCAATTAAAACTTGCATTGCCCCAGGCCCCTCTCGCCACCATGCTTAAGGGGGAAAGATCAGTGCAACTACCATTCACCCCACCTAACACCATATATTAAAAGGATTACTAGCTCCTACTTGAGCTGGATTTTGATATGTCCAATTAGACCCTGAAAAGGAACTATTATGGACTGTACCTATATAAGGGGAAAATGAAAAATAATTCTTCACTGCCCAAGGTACTTTTCTAGATTGACAGCCGGTCCAAGGTGGAAGGGAATCACGAACGCTCCTACAAAAAAGGGGCCCATCTAGGTTAGATAGGTGCTATTGCCCTTGGATATTCTGGCAGGCCACAACCCTCAAATCCAGGTAGCAACAGCTTTAGTAGATACAGCTGAACACAATCACTCATCTGTGAAATATTTTGAATCATCTGAAAACACAACAATCCCCTTAGCTGAAGCAGCATAGATTCCCTCACTGGAGCTATCTCTCCATCCCATGATAAAAAAAGGCAATTGTAGCAAAGCATTAGATGTAAAGAATTGAGGAAACACCTGTGCCAAATGCGTCAACGGCATGGTTTTCAGGAACACAGAAATAATTCCCCAATGTAGCTCTTCAGTTCTCACTAGCGGGACCATTCCCAGCCACAGGAATATCCACGTCCTCATTGCTCTGATTGCCCTGAATTGCTCTGGTCAGCCTCTCTGGGATCCACAGCAGTAGTTGGTGATCCTGGGGAAACACACAAACAGACCCTCTCTCCCAAACCAACACTGAGTCAGGGCCCTTCCAACAACCAGTCAAGAAGTACACTTGGATGGGATAATTAGTTTGAGCCGCTACAAATCTCCCTTGTCCCAGCAGCATGTCTTGATCCCAGGCTGCCTGGCCATTGCCAGCATTTATTGCTGCATGCTCAGCAGCAACCTCAATGAAAAATGCCGTCCAGTCTAAATATTGGCCTGGTGACAATCAGGCATGAGCCAGATTCTGCCAATTGCTTGGAGTCATGCAGTAGCGGTGCAGGTTCTCTAACTGCACTCTTACAAAAGCAGCACTGACACCATAAGTACGAACTCCTTACACTAATCTTTGAACAATCTTCCAATCAAGTGGCTCATGATAATGACCTCCCTGTGCATCCTTAAATACAGGAAAGCACTGGGCTCCCAGTTCCCTCCAGGTTTCTAAATGCAGACTATGCCCAGATCCTCTGTCAGGGGCTCACGGAGGCTGCCACAGCGGCCCTGGCCCTGAAGGTTCTACCTTCATTTTTAGTTTCTCTAGACTGTCAGCTATGCTCTCCAGATTGTCCTCAGACATATCCCCATCACTAGAACTTCCTTCTGCCTCTGACTTTTGGGATCGCGCCTCTCTCACCTGATTCAGTGCCTCATTGCCCTTTTGGAGTTCTACTCCACACTGGCAGCACCCCTTTAGCAAGAACTCCCTGTTCTTCTGCAAACTTCAAGTCCTTCTCTAACTTCTCCCACCTGAGCCCTGTAAGAAGTCCTGATACAGAGAACCAAGGAGCGACCTGATCCACTACTTTTAAAAAGTTCTACAGGGTCTCCTTTTTCAGCCTGATTCCTTTCACTTTCAGCAAGTCCTTAAGGGCTTGGCTAACTGTTTGACCTGAGGTTGAATTCCCCATGGTGCTTGGTGCAACTTGTCCCAAAACCAGGAACCTTAACTTGTCCCAAAAACGGGAACCTTAACTTGTACCCAAACCGGGAAACTTATAGTCTCAATCCAAGAACTTAAATTGTCCCACTTACCCAGGAACCTTACCAGCTAGCTGCCCAGACTGTGATGAGTTCTGAACGTCCCCGTATGGGCCACCATTGGTCGCCTCCGATTCCGACCAGCAGAAAGAAGTGATGACACTACATTCTTCTCAAAGCAGTTTATTCAGGAACCTTTCAACATGCATGCATGAATCTCCCTCCAGGAATAGTCTCTTGTGTATCTCCTTGCCCCCAATCGCAATCCCTTATATAACCCCTCATCCACACCCCATCAGCACAGTCCACATAACAGCAGTCCATTGGCCAGAATCATCACTCGTCATATGGTCTGATCTTGCATCATGGTGCGCCTGCGCAGTTCTCACAATGGTCATGGCTTATTTTCAGGTGTATGAGGAAGTCAGGGGCAAGTCATAAGATTTGGCTGCAGTCCTAGGCACCATCTTGGGACTGCTGCCACATCTGCTCCCCACAGTAGCTCACTCTGACTTCAAACTTACTACGTAGCTGAGGACAACCTGCACCCTTACCTTCCTGCCTCCCCTGTCTAGCAGTCACAGGTGTGAGCCACAAAGCCTGGCTCTTTTGTAGATTTTTTTTTGTTTTGTTTCTTTGGTTTTTTGTTGTTTTGTTTTTTGAGACAGGGTTTATCTGTATAGCCCTGGCTGTCCTGAAACTCACTTTGTAGATGAGGCTGGTCTCGAACTCAGAAATGCCCCTGACTCTGCATCCCTAGTGCTGTGATAAAATGTCATTTACAGTTTTAAGATGTCAAAATGTGTACATGTGTTCTTTTCCTTTTTTCTCTTTCAAAGCTTTAAAAATATTTATCTATATAGTATGTTACAAATGATTTTCTTTTTATATAATACATTCTGAGGTTGCCTGGTACCTGCAAAGGCCTGAGTAGTATGTCGGATCCCTGGAACTGGAGTTACAGAAGTTTTGAGCCACCATGTGGGTGTAGGGAACAGGACTGAACTGGGGTCCTCTGCCAGAACAGCAAGAGCCCTCTCTCCAGGATTCCATTCCCCTTAGATTTCATTTTCTACTCAAAGAAGAATAATCCCCAAATCATAGTCACCCAGCCTCTAACTCTTGACTGGTGGCATGTCTAAGAACCTCTGAGTTGATAGGACACTATAAGCTAAGGCCTGTCTGGGAGGGGCTTCAGGAACAAGAAATAGAGACAGAGCCTTCACGCTGGCACACAGCTCTAATCCCAGCAGTCAGAAAGCAGAGGCAGCCAGATAACTTTGAGCTCCATGCCAGCCTGGATTACAGAGAGAGGACCCTGTCTCGAAAACAAAAAACAACCGAAACGCAGAACTAGGGTCCTAGAGGACCTGCATACAGGGGTGAAGGCTCTCTTGAGTCCCCTGGTGATGGCTTACTGTCAGATCCTCTCTTTTCTTGCTACATGCACTTCCTATCTCACAGCCTTGCTTCTACCACGGTTTATTGTCCTCTTTCCTTATCACCTACAGCCTGGGCTTCAACCACGGGTCAGCCAACCTCTCCCTTGCTCACTGGACATTGAGCTTGACAGGGTGGCCAGTGCTAGCTGGAAGTATCCTCAGAAGCTAGCTACATCCATCTCTGAAGAGGAGCACACAATACCAATTTCCCCAGCCACAGAGAGTCTGCACTAAGAGGACAAAGGCGACTACTGGTGGCTGAGGGGTCACCGCAGGCCTAGTATAAGCATACAGATGAGCTGCTCTCCATGGATCCCACTACCCAGGGCTCTAATCCACACCCCAACATAGAGTAAGACCATATCATGACTCTTTGGGAAGGGATAGAAATGTCCTGGCTTTATTGTAGGTAATTCATTTTGGAAACTCAATTAAGAAAACACATGTAAAGTTGAAGCCACCCTGGGAACACGGAGGTGTAGGTAAGAATAGGGCAGCCAACAGTTGGAGGGTGGTACACCTGGTGATGGTTGGTCCAAAGAATCCCTTAGTGGAGCAGGAAAAGAGGTACAAAAAGAGATGTCTGGGGACAATCCAGGAATACTGATACAGAAGAAAGGGAGGAAGGAGGGGAGGAGGAAGGAAGGAAAAAGGGAGGGAAGGAAGGAAGAAATGAGGGAGAGGGAAAAGGAGGGCATGGGAGGGAGAAGGGAACTGGAGTACCTAGACGAAGGAACAATGAGCTGAGCCCAGGAGGTGACTACTAGGATGTTACTGTCAGAGGCAGGCCCTCAGGAGACCCTCAGGCAGGAGACAAAACTGTGAAACAATGTGAACAGGAGACCCCAGAAAAGAGGGCAGAGTTTGGGGTGGTAGCAGGTAAAAGGTAGAGAAGCCAGGTTGGTTCAAGATGGGAGGTGTGGGGTCCTCTGCTCAAATACTAGTATTGAAGAGAAAAGATCTAGACCCGGTGAAGCCATGTAGCTCCAAGGCCCTCACCACTGAGCCATTCACACAGGGAAACTTACAATGTGTCTCTGGCCTGGAGTTCACTTAGAAATGTCACCCATCAGATACATCTTGCTAACCAGAGAACTGACCATCAGAGAGCTGCAGAACCTCTCCTAAGTGAGCCAGGACCTGACTCCAGGATACCCAGGTATGGGATTGTGCTGGTATGACAGTCCCAGAGAGGGCAATGTGGAAACAGCTGCATTGCCACCATAGCTAGCCCTGTGCTTGTGGCTCCTCTTCATGATCAACAGCCCTGGACCCCACTGCCTTGCCACAGACCCTTGGTTTCCAGCTCATGAACGCAGCATCCACCCACCTCATTGAACACACATCACTGCTGTGTCTGTGATCTATCATCTAACAGATGCTACTAGAATGCCAAACTCCTTGTACCCTCTCTGCAAAAACCTGCCAGGAGGAGGCTGCAGTGCAGACAGCCTTGGAGGTGTTGGAGGAGAGGCTTCATTTCCCTTATTTCTCATGCCCTTCCCAATGGCTTGAAGATCTGCTCCTTACCAAATATTTCGGAGGTAGGAGCTCCAGAACACAGGGCTGTGCCTCTGCCCAGCCTTTGCCTCCTCCCTGTTATCAGGCTGCTAATTAGAATTCATGCTTTGCATTGGTTTTGGACATTCTTGCTGTTGTGGTTATAGTACACACACACACACACACACACACACACACACACACATAAACACACATACACACACACAGAGACAGATGGCCTTGTTCTCAGGATGTACTAATACTAATTTGGAGGCAGGAAGAATTTTGACATAGCTCACATCCAAGCAGATCCCAAGTGACCCTCTGTGGATCAAAGAACAAGGCGTAAGCATCAGGAGGATGGAGATCACCCGGGAAAATTCAATCCATGTTTCAGGGCTATCCCTGAGGTGTTGAGGGTTCATGGGATGTAGAAAAGGGAAAAGGAAGGGTCTGATCCTTAGGACCTGGTTCTGAGGAGCAATGGCTTGAAGATCTGCTCCTGCATGCAATGTCATTCAAAGAATGGGTTGTGACAATGGGAATGTGTCTGGCCATCTTAAGCACCTGGGACCAATGGCATAAACAGTATGAGATAAGGTGAAGAGAGGGTAGGATTGACCCTTTTCTAAAACTCCAGTAAAGAAGGGCTCTATGTAAAGAAGCCTCAGTCATGGAGGGACTCCATGGAGCATAGTCCTCCTGCCCTGCCATGTTCCACTACACCCAGATGGGAAAACACACCTTTACAATGCTAAGTGCTGCTGAGACTCTTCAATATCCAGCAGCTAGCCCTGAGCCATAGGAACTCTCAGCCACTGCAGTCAGTGACAGTGACCCCTATTCCCCTCCAAAGGGGACAAGGATTCAGTACAGACACTTGGGACAAAGGACCAACAATCATATAGCAAGCTAGCCAAATAACCCTCCAAGAAGGACAAGAAAGCCGGCTCCCAGAAGCAGAAAGCCCCCTACACCCACCTTAGCCTCTTTCTTGACAGATACACCCCTTCACCTGGGAGAGTGTATCACCAGAGAAGCCCATACTTGAGCAGACAGTTAGGACCTGCTTCAGTGTTTTCCAGTCTCTTGGGTTCTTGAAGTATAGATGCTTGAGTCATGCTGGATTTTGGTCCCTACTCTCGAGTGCTCTGCACTACAAATGCACATTCCTAGGCAGGACAACTAGGTGCTCTGGCCAAGAAGATGGAATTTAGAGTCAAAACTGAAGGCCAAGAGGGGATTTTGGAAGATGACAGAGCCTCCAGTGAGTGGTAAACCGTCTCACATGCTTCAGCTAGTGAAGGAAAATGAGATTTTGTAACTTGTGATTCATGTAAAGAGTTGTCTAGGAGCCCAGATGCCAGGGCAGGGCTCTTCTGTAAAGATGAAAAAGAATGCAAGGACACAGGCAAGGCTATCTTGTCTGAGTTGACACCATCTGGCCAGAACCTCCCCTCTGTCTACTGCCCTTTGGCGCCGGGGTAATGTCATACATAAACTGGTTGCTATGTGATCAAAGATAAGCCCCCAGCCCACAGGAACAAGGTCATGATGCCCTTTGGCTGACATGTAATCTTACTGTTAATGTTTGAATGAGCCAATCCCATACCTTTGTTGAAATTCCTTGCACTCCTATCCCGTTTTCTTTCATAAGAACCCCCCTAGTTCTGGAGACTCTGAGTTGACTCCCCTGCCGTCTGTGTAAGGTACATGTCGGCCCAGAGATATTCCAATAAAGTCTCATGTGTATTGCAACAAGAAGGATTCTTGCGTGTTCGTGGGTGCACCCTATCCCTGGATTAGAGTGGGGGTCGCTATATGGGGGTGTCCTACATTTAGGGGCTTGTCCGGGATTTGGAAGCGCCCAGAACCCCAAGAATATCCCTTTGATGTATGTCTGTGTGAGTTTGGTGTGTCTGAGTGCGGTGCTGCTGAATTTGTGTCTCGGTTTTCCAGTTTTAGTATTCTGGCAACTACCGCTGAGGTCCGTGTGAGTCCAGTGGCTGTGGAAGGAGATGTCCTGAGTCCACAAGCTACAATCCTGGGAAGACATTCCAAGGGTGACCCTGGAGGAAGTGCTCAGGGTTAGGGACAGCCGGGATGACCTGGCTGTCCTCTGGCAGAGTGAGGAAGATCAGGTGCTCTTTCTGCCGAGCAAGAGTGGACACGGAAACCCACCCCATCAGAGGTAGCGTTTGGCTGGTTGTATAGTTCCAGGCAGGGAAGAGTGTGCTTGGACGTTCTGGTGTCCCTTGTCTCTGTCTTCATTTTGTCTTTGTTTCTGATTTTTGTCATGGGACAGACTGTCTCAACCCCATTATCTTTGACTGAGGACCATTGGACACACGTTAGGGCAAGAGGACGAAATCTATCAGCAAGAGTTAAGAAGAAACCTTGGCAGACTTACTGTACCTCGGAATGGCCCATTTTTGGGGTGGGTTGGCCTCCCAAAGGAACGTTTGATCTCCCCACCATTAGGGCCGTAAAGGCCGTTGTTTTTCAGGAAGGACCAGGATCGCACCCGGACCAGCAACTGTACATCACAGTGTGGGAAGATTTAGCGCGATTTCTGCCTGCATGGGTTCGTCCATTTCTCCCACCAGTACGTCCACGTACCAAGGTTTTGATGGTCTGAGAGAATGCTGAGAAGGGGAAATCGAAACTACTACCTGTAGAAGCCAGTGAAAAATCTACTCCACTGCAGCCAGCGGCCATTTCTAAAATCTACCCAGAAATAGAGTGGCCCCCTGAATGGCCCAACTCTCTACCACCACCTTATCCCCTGATTCTCCAACCTGTACCCCAACCCTCAGCTCCCATGGCTCCACCTTCGGTTCTAGGGATCGGGGAGGGAGGTCCCTCAGCAGGAACAAGAAGCCAGCGGGGAGCCCCCAGCGAGGGGCCAGCCGATTCTATGGTGGCACTTCCCCTTAGGGCTGTTGGAGCTCCCCCCTGCCAGCCAGAACGATCTACAGCTTCTGCAAAACTGGCCTTTTTCTTCCTGTGATCTCTATAACTGGAAAGTAAACCACCCCCCTTTCTCAGAAAATCCTACAGGGCTTAAAGTGTTGATAGAGTCTCTGATGTACTCACACCAGCCCACCTAGGATGGTTCCCAACAGCTCCTACAAACCCTGTACACCACCTAGGAGAGAGAAAGAATTCTCCTCGAGGCACGGAAGAACGTCCGAGATGGGGCCAGTTGGCCAGTCCAGACCCCGGTCAAGATAGACAAAGGATTTCCTTTGACTCATCCTCAGTGGGATTATAACACAGCACAAGGTAGAGAACGGCTGTCCAATTACCAACAGACACTAGTTACGGGTCTCAGAGGGGCCGCTCATAGGCCCACAAATTTGGCTAAGGTAAGACAAGTTATCCAGGGGCCAACTGAGCCCCCCTCAGCTTTTTTAGAGAGACTCATGGAGGAATGCATTTTGTGGTGAACTTAGGGATAGACTTTAGACTTCGGGGAATCTTAGGCAAGCATTCTACCAACAGTCGTAGCCAACTCCAGCCTACCCTCCCTCCTCTCCCTCCCCCTCACATTTTCATGTGACACAGTCTTTTCTCTGTGTAGCCCTGGCTGTCCTGAAACTCCCTCTGAGACCAGGCTCACTTGGAACTCACACAGATCCATCTACCTCTGCCTCATGAGTACTGGGATTAAAGAAGAGCCTCACCACCATCTGGCTATGATAGAGTCTTTCTAAACAGCCCAGTCCAGCCTTGAACTCAAGACACTCTTCAGTCTGCTGAAATTACTGGAGCACAGCATGCCTTAAGTGCTCTTTTGAAGGAGATGTAAGACATTGCTGCAAGCAGGAAAGGGCAGAGGCCTCCAATTCGTTCCCCCAGTCCCTCTACAGATGGATGTCTTGTGGGATGGAGTCAGAATAGGCTTCTCTGTCTTGCTGCTCAGCATCCAGGATCAGGTTGGAATGTTGGAACCAGGCTTGATGCAGCAGGTTCTTTTGGATCCCTGAGCCAGCTATGTAATGACTCACACATGGGTTCCTGATTGGCTGGGATGACAGGTCATATCAACAGTGTTCTGATGCTGCAGGCCAAGAAGCCAGCAATGGCCTTCCCCCAGTAGCCAGGGGAATGGCACGGGGCCTCTAAGACTGGTTCTGCATGGTCAATGACTGAGGCTGCCCTACCCAGTGGCCAGCACCCAACACTCCTGGGACGGTCCAGCAGTAACCCAAGGGTGCTGACCCAGGCCTAGCATAGAGCATGGTAGAATATCTCTCATTGCTTGTGAATGAGCCTATGTGTGTCCCTCTCTAAAAGGAACTGCAGTTTACTTCGTCAGGCTGCAATGGGACATGCAGATTTGGTAGTCCCTGGGTCAATCCCTGCCTACAGCCTTCCCTTCTAGCCATATGTTCTTGCTACCTTGATTTCTCTGAGTCCTGTCTCCTTAGCTGTAAACCAAGAGTGAAGGTCCCTGTGTGTGGAGTTTACAGCCTATTTCTATGAAAGGAAACAGAAGCTATGAGGAGACAGACAAACTGAACCACAGGCAAATGCTCGGTGGGGACATTAGAGGACTTTTACTGTGAAAGACCACAGGCTTCCTCAATGAGCTCCATCTGAGTACAGCACCCTGTGAGGAGGGAAGCCACCGAACTAAAAATCTTCTCTTGCAGGTCACACCTAGTGTAGTGCCATTAAAAACCGTGTTCTGTGCTGGTAAAGAGCCCGGGGTCACTGTGATTTGGAAGCATCCCTGGGTAGGGTCAGTGACGTCCTAACTCCTGTACTTCAAACAGGAAATGAGGGGAGGGAAGGAATGATGTAGCCAGGCAAACATCAGCCCAGGGACCACAGAGGCTCCTGTTGCTGAGGGGCAGGTCTAGTACAGGGGCCCAAGCACCAAGGGCTTGCTAGACACAGGGTTGGGGTTTCAGGAGGAAGGCCCCTTCTCTCATGGTGGCAGGTATCCTGGGAGGTCCATGCCTACTGCTTGGGAATAGGAGTGTGAGGGTTAGGGACCCTCAGGCAGTGGCTCACACTTCACACCATACACGTTGTAAAGTTTACAGACACACACACACCCGAACACCCCTTCACCAACACAGAGATGTGTTACCTCACTGACTACTCAGAGGCTCCCATCCCTCCTGGCTCCTGTGATAGCCCAGGAGGAAGAGCGGTTAGAAGGAGGACTCCTCAGAGCACTACATAAGACTCCGGAAGATATTTGTCCTGGGAGCTCGCTATTCTTACACACAGGAATATGAGTCCTTTGCTCATTCATTCATCCAGCCACCTTTACCAAGTACGCATGGACTTGGCCTGAAGATGTGCTGAGCGAATGACCCTAAACTTCGGCAGATGGAGAATATGCTGACTGGTGGACGGGAAAGATGGATGCTGAGAGGAAGCCTCACTGTGCTCAGAGGTGAATCACTATGGCCCAGAGAGAGCAGGAACATGTGGAGAAATTAGGGAGGAAGGGAGTAGGTCATTATCTACTACCGCAGAGCTGTCACTCAGTACACATTGAGCTCTGAGCTGCAGAGATTCACTGCACCCCATCAGCATGACCCTTCTTCCCATCCTCTCTGGCCACGAATATCTCCACTGCTTCTGTATCCATCCCTATGGCTGCCACTGGGCCTTTGCTCCCACACCTTCTTCAGGCTCTCTCCGAGCTCACATCTCTTAGCCTTCCTGGAATACTTTGAGGAAAAGGGAAGACTCTACATACAACCTTCTATGCCTAACATCTTTCCAGCTTTACTTTTTCCAATATTATAATGAGTTCAAGGCCCAGGCTTTACTTTGCTTTTCTTTGCCATTAGAAACCAGAGCACTCAAGATCACTTGGGACAGTGTATATTCTTAATACATGCTGAGCATAGCCATACTGTCTGCCAAGGTAGACAGCTAGCAGGAAGGCTGTGCCCCAGACTTGTACATGCTTTCATCCACAGGCAGGTGGGTGGGAATGGTGGAGGTGCCAATCATCAGAGGGATCTTTCTACTGATCATCCTCTGACTTCTGACCCCATAGCAAAGTTCTGACATAAGATTAAGAATTATCTGACCCAGACTCTCCTCATTCAGTGCCGAGGTGTGTGTGGCTACAGAGGAGTCACTGGGTGTACACCAAAGCATCCAAGGGCCTCAGGATGAGAAGAGGCACTATAGGCTAGAACTTGTACTCCTCTGACCTCTTTGTCTGCTCCAGCTTCCAGACATCAGTTTCCAGGCTTGACTGGACCCTACCATACACTTGTGCATGGATGGCATCTGGAGTCGAGGACCCTGGGGCCTGGAGGTACATATGCAGTTGACATTCAGTCATATAGACTCAAGAACTGCTCTCTTTAGCCCCAGCAGTGCACACCATATTCCATTGTGTCTATTTTCGATTGAAGGGACTCAAAGACCCTCTTTCCGAAGACAAGGGCCTCTTTCAGGTTATCTCCTTCAGACTTACTTACAACCTGGACAGAATGTCTATGGAATGTGGGGGAGTGAAGAAAAAGGCAGCAGGAGATATCCTCTCCCTCCAGGAGATGAAGGCCAGAAAGGAACTCCACCCAGAGGAAGTCCTGAGGACACCAGGTGCCATTAAAATCCCTCTATGAATGCTATAGGAGCTTCGGTGTCTGGGGCTGGGTGTAGGGGTGAGGGAGACCCAGCCACTCCTAGGTTTGCTGGGAACTGCTGGTCTAAGTCTCTAGGGAACTAGCTGCATTTACCAGAGCCAGGGACAGAAGTACTGCTTGACATTTGCCTCTGCATGTTGCAGACCTCTTGAGGTAGCAGCCATTGGGATTAGAAAGAACCACGACACATGCATAATCTCAGAAACAATGGTGGTGCTGCTGGCCTCATGGTTAAGTAGGCCTGGCTCATCCTGGTACTTACAGGGTTCTTCTTACCTCTCAGCCTCCATTTCATGACCTGTCCTCTGAGATCTCTGAAGAGACTGTCCCCACAGTCTCTGCAAATGGCAACCCTTTCATCCTCAGCTCTAATGCTCTGCAGGCCTATTGGCCTCGGGGTGACTTATCTAGGACCAAGTGGAGGCCAAGGCAGAGCAGGGATCAGACCCACTGGGGGATGATGCACAGGCTCGACAAGCTGCTAGACCATGCCCATGGAAAAGAAGACCACAGGTCATATAGGGCACTGGCACCTGGGTGAGCTCACAACATCCCTTCACGTACCCCAAGTACCCAAGTAAAGCTGATTGTGTGTGTGTTTACGTGAGTATGCACGTGTGTACTATGTGTGCATTTGTGTATGCATGTTCTCTGTGTGTGTGTAATTCCTATGATCCCCCATTAACAGAAGCCTGGTGAGATACTGGTCACCCTCAGCTGTAATAACATTGTCACAAAGCCAATGTGGGTGATGGTCATGGCCATTGCTCTATGGATTCAGGTGACTGGGCTATCCAGATGCAGCTGTGTGTGGCTCCTAGACCTTTTTCTTTTCTGGTCATTAGGATGCTTGATAGAGTATCCTGGCTGGGCTTGGGAAGGCTCAAAGGAGCACCCAAGGTCCTGCTGTGGAACTTATTAGGAGTGACCCGAGCCAGGCCTTTTCCTCAAAACCCATATTGCCCAGACGTGCTTTGCTGGCTCAGAAAATGGCAGATAGAAAATATACACATGGAATAAAAATATGTCCCAACTCAGACAGCACACTACTGTCACCAATCTGGTCAAAGATACACACAGTTGGCATCATGAATATAACTTAGCCACCCTTGTACAGCCAGCTCAGAAGGCCATCTCTTTCCTCCCTGTCTGTTCCCCATATGGGGACTGGAGGCCTCTTCCCAGTGAACAGTATTATGGGACTGTTCCTAAATAGTCTTGTACCTCACTCAAAGCTGTCATTGTACCCTGAGATACTCGGGACAGACCAAGGAGGGAGGCCCAGTGTTACCTCCATTTTCTTGAGAGGGAAGATGGGGCTCACAGGGAGGCTAGTAATTGACTCAAGAGCTAAGTGGCAGTCAGAATGGGATAGGAAAGTCCTGTCACCCGAGCACAACTTCTCTTCCTAGGCTACAGCACTGTCTCAGTTTCCCCTTATGGTGCAATCTCTCCATTCCCAGCAATGATCATACTTGCAATGTTCTTACTGAACCAAGCACTGGTTTGGCCCAGAGTCTGTTCTAAAGAGCAGGAGGACCTAGGACTCCCCTTGCTCTGCAGACTCGGGATAGTGGTGGAGTCTGTGTGTCTGCCCTCCTCCCACCCAGCCAGGTAGACTGGACACCATGAAGTCAAGAGGGCATCACTTCATTCATCACCTTGCATCAGTGCCTAACCAGGAGCTATAAACAAAGCAGGCACTCAATACTCAGTGCTTTACAAAGGATTACCCCTGAATTCAGACAAAGACCAAAAATCCAAGATCTGGACTAGAAAATCCATGCACTTCCCTAACAGATATGTGCACATTAGTGTGGAAATGTGCACGTTAATGCAGGTGCCCATTGAGGCCTGAAGACGGCACACCATTCCCCAGAGCTGGAGTTACTAGTGATTGCGAGCCTCTCAACACGGGAGGAAATGAACTAGCATCTGCTCAAAGAACAGTAAGAACTCTTAAGCATGGAGCCACCCCACCAGTCCACATATGTATTTTTTTATTAGATATTTTCATTATTTTATATTTCAAATATCCCCTTTCCTGTTTCCCCTTTGAAAATCACCTATCACTTCCCCCCTTCCTATGCTCCCCAACCCACACATTCCTGCTTCCTGGCCCAGGCAATCCCCTATACTAGGGCATTGCACCATCACAGGACCAAGGGCCTCTCCTCCCATTGATGACTGACTAGGCCATCCTCTGCTACATATGCAGCTGGAGCCATGGGATTCTTTTTGGTTGGTGGTTTAGTCCCAGGGAGCTCTGGGGGTACTGGTTGGTTCATATTGTTTGTCCTATGGGGCAGCAAACCCCTTCAGCTCCTTGGGTCCCATATGTATTTTTAACTGACTTTATTTTAGAGCAGTTTTAGATTAATAGAAACATTGAGAGACAGGCACAGAGACATTCCCTGGGCCCAACTGTTTCTTATTACAAGAAAATAAGTGTTGGCCATGTTTCTGTTTTGTCTGTTGGGTTCTGAGGTTACAAGTGGGCAAAATCACATCTTACTTTCAATTGCATTTCAGTCATTGGGCACAAGCGGTTTTTACAGCCAAGTTGTTGTGGTAAATATTACTTGTGGATTTCTTACCACCACATAAATTATAGAGGTATTAAATAATAATAATAATAATAATCAAGGAAGAGAATAATAAACTAATAAGAAATAGTAATAATAAATAATATGAAATGATAAGAAATAATAAAATAAGAAATAATATTAATATGATGTAATAATATATTAAACAATAATAATGTGAAATAATATCAAATAATAAAATAAGAAATAATAATTATGATTAGTAATAATAATGATTATAAGCATTAAAGCACCATCATGGGGCACATATCATTCCTCTATGCTAATTTCTCTACTTCTTTACTAAAAACTGTGAGATATCACTCGCCATATTCTTTTTTTTTTTTTTTTTTTTGATTTTTTCGAGAAAGGGTTTCTCTGTATAGCCCTGGCTCTTCTGGAACTCACTTTGTAGACAAAGCTGGCCTAGAACTCAGAAATCCGCCTGCCTCTGCTTCTCAAGTGTTGGGATTAAAGGCGAGTGGCATCATGCCCGGCTCACTTGCCATATTCTGGCCAGGCTGCTCATGCTCCTAGGCTAGCCCTCCTGGCCATGCTCTCCCAATCCATCCACGCATGGGACCTTTTTGCTCCTTCTTCTTTCCTCTCCTTCATGGTCTCTTCCAAAGACACCAAGGCCCAGAACTGAAAGGCCATCAACCTTTCTTCTTGCCAGCTGCAGGCATTAGATGTGTTTACTGATTGACCACAGAAGGTAAAAATGATGTAATCATAATCCCCAAATTATCGTAAAATATGGGTCCAGAGTCGGGGATCTGGTATTAGATCAAATGTTACTCATACTATTTCCTCGCAGACAGAACGTCTAAAACCTAGAACGTAACAGTTCTTTTAGGCAAGGCTACATCAAGCTAAACATATAGACAGACTTATCGATAGATAGATGGATAGATAGATAAATATATATATATAAATTTAAAGATATATAGACCTTTATATATAGATTTATATATATATATGAATATATAGATGATATATGTATAGATTTAGTGATATAGGTATAGATCTATAGTGTATAGATAGGGGTATACATATATAGATATATACATATAGATGTATAGATAAGTAGATATATAGATTTATAGGTGATATATAGATGTATAGATTGAAGATCTATTGATGATATAAAGATATAGAGATGAATAGATATAGAAATATATAGATCGATATATATCTATATATTGATATATTGTTGTAGGGGGAAATGTCACACAAGGACAGGTCAGTGTACTGACGTCAGGGGGTGAAGAGGATGGCAATCAGATAGGAAAAACAAATCTGTGAGCTAACCTGGACTCTTCAGACCTCCCAGCCAAAAACCAAGGAGCATCCAGGGTCTGGCTCATTGCCCCAGGCACATGTGTAGCAGAGGACTGCCTTGTCTCTCTGTGCACAACGGGACAGGAACAGGATGTACTTAAATAAATAAAAAAATTAATTAAAAAAGGAAAAATTGAAACATAATTGAATATATATATATATATACATATATATATATATATATATATGTGTGTGTGTGTGTGTGTGTGTGTGTGTGTGTGTGTATCTGGCAGAAAAAAATGGCATTTAATCAATACTCTTTGACCTGGCTCCTGTGTGCAATATCAGTTACTGTGATCTGTCACATGACACACAACTACAGCCAATGGCCCGTGTCATAATCATCTGAGCTAACTAAACCCTGAAGGTGCATTGGACATATCTCCAAAATCAGAAATTCAATATTGCTTGGATCAAGCTAAAGTCCCCAATTTGCATATCTATCAATCTGGTCTGTCTTCATTCACCTGACATGAATAAATACACGCTGGAAAATTACAAAGTTGCTCACCCTGTCACCATCAGCTTTTTTTTTTTTAATGGTGACTCCAAGGTTAGTGATAAAAACAGGTGTCTCACAAAAAGTAACTCTTTCAAAAAGTGCCTCACTTGGCTACCCGTCCAGTGTAAGGAGAAAGAACACCTTGGGATAAATCACACATCTGATTAAATCGAAGCTGAATACTTAGCTTAGATAGCGCCATTCCATTCCATGACAATGGTACTCGATAATGTAATAAGGACCAGCATTTATCACTCTCTGGCTAATGACTCTGAGCTCATTTATATTGTCAAAGAAGGTCTTAAATATTCCAACAAAGCTACATTACAAGAAAAACACTATAACCCCAAATGTATGGAGATGACAGAGTTCCTTAAAGAGGAAATGACCAAATCACTTAGAGAAATCCAGGAAAACAAAAAAAAATTGGAGGAAATCAATAAATTCCACAAAGAAGTCCAGGAAAACACAAACCAAAAAGTAGAGGAAGCCAAAATTCCTATAAATAAAGCCAAGAAAGAACACACCAAAGGGTGAGGTAAACAAACTATTCAATACAGAAAAGTGGAAATAGAAACAAAAAAGAAAACTAAATCTTAGGAAATAGTGGAAATAAAAATTTAGGACTAAGCCGGGTGTGGTGGCGCACACCTTTAATCCCAGCACTTGGGAGGCAGAGGCAGGTGGATTTCTGAGTTCGAGGCCAGCCTGGTCTACAAAGTGAGTTCCAGGACAGCCAGGACTATACAGAGAAACCCTGCCTCGAAAAAACCAAAAAAAAAAAAAAAAAATTAGGACTGCAAAAAGGAACTACAGAGGCAAGGTTCACCCACAGAACACAGACATGGAAGAAAAATCTCAATTATTGAATAAGCAATAGAAGGAATGGGTAAATCAGACAATGAAAATGTTAAGTCTAAATCTTCCTGATATAAAATATCATGGAAATCCAGGACACTGTAAAAGGACTAAACATAAGAATACTTAGGAAGAGAGGAAGGAGAATCCTCACTCAAAGTCTCAGAAAGTATTGACAACCAAATCCTAGAAGAAAAACTTCCTAACATAAAGAAAACACAAGAATCATCAAAACACCAAACGAAAGGGATCATAAAATAAAGTCTCTTCCCTGTGTAATAATCAAAACACACAGTTCAAGGAAAGAATACTAAAAGCTGCAAAGGCAAAAAGCCAGAAAAAGCATAAAGGAAGATCTATTAAGATCGCAGATGTCTTCTTGGAGTCTGTAGACACCAAAAGGGTTTGCACACATGTGCCGCAGAAACAACAGGTGCCTGGATTTTAATATGTAAAAAAATGACTATACTGTAAATGGAAAAAATTAAGATAGTCCACGATAAACTCAAATTTAAACAACCTCTCACTAAATATACTGACCAACACAAAGAGATAGAGATAGAATCTAACCCGAGGAAGTTAAGGATACAAAGGAAAACACGGTAGTAAATAATCTCTTACTGTCTACAAAAGAAGGGAAAGTACACACACAGTCCAACACCAACACCACCCACAGCTGCAACACCAACAGCAACAAAATACAAGGAGTTAGCAATCACCATTTATTGACTCATTCAATAGAAATGTTTTGATTTGGGAGAAAATGTAGCTGTAAGTTGGCCCAGGACTTTGAGGTGTTTGTGTTTGAAAGCTATACAACTTTCTGTCTCAGGTTGGGTGTGGGCAGTGAGGTTTTGAAGATAAACTTCTGAGTATACTTTTGTGTCTCTCACTGATCAGTAGTGACTTAATTCCAATAAATTTTTTTTTGCTTTTTTTGTTTTCCCAGACAGGGTTTCTCTGTGTAGCCCTGGCTGTCCTGGAAAGCACTCTAGACTTGTTGGGCCTCAAATTAAAAAATCAGCCTGCATCTGCCTCCCAAGTGCTAGGATTAAAGGAGTGAACCACCACCACCACCCAGCCCAATAAATTCTTATCCTTTCCATTGTCCTGGTGTGTGAGTTGTGTTGAACCTGACTGGACCCAACAATGTAAAGGCTTTACCACACTGCTGACATTCATAGCATCCGTCTCCAGTATGAATAGTCTCATAAAAAGAAGAATATACATAAAAAGCTCAATGAAAAAGCTTCACCATACTAAATAGATTCACAATGTTTCTACCTAGTTCAAATTCTTCCATGATGAAGATGACTAGAAAATTGTGCAAAGGCTTTCCCATATTAAATATACTCAGAGGGTTTCTCCCTCAGCCTTTCAGTGGCTAGGAACAGATCTCATGACCAAACCAACTCTCAGAAAAGCAAACATTTAAATTGGGGTTTCTCTGCCATGCAGTTTGTCTTGTGTATGCCTAAACAACTATGACATGCAAAGGCTTTACTACATTCATAACATTGACATGGGTTCTCACTTGTATGTGACCTTTTATGTCATTGTAGATGACCGTGACATCAAATGCTTTACAACACCAATTACCTTCCTAAGGTTTCTGTCTTCTATGTGTTCTTTAAAAATAATGGAGACTATAGAGTTGTAAAAAGTCTTTACCACATTGATTATAGAGACAATAACTTTGAGAATAAGCTTTATCACATTGATTACATTTCTAAGGTTTCTCTCCATTATGGGTTCTTTCATGATAATGGAGACAACTGTGACCTGCAAAGGCTTTACCACAGTGATTACATTCGTAGAGTTTCTCTCCATTATGGTTTTTTTTTTTTTTTACATTTCAATCTTTTATTAGATATTTTCTTCATTTACATTTAAAAAGCTATCCTGAAAGTCCCCCTATACACTGCCCTACCCACCTACTCCCACTTCTGGGCCCTGGCATTCCCCTGTACTGGGGCTTAAAAAGTTTGCAAGACCAAGGGGCCTCTATTCCCAATGATGGCAGACTAGGCCATCTTCTACTACTTATGCAGCTAGAGACATGAGCTCTGGGGGTATTGGTTAGTTTCTATTGTTGTTCTGCCTACAGGGATGTATACCCCTTCAGCTCCTTGGGGACTATCTCTAGCTCCTCCAATGACGGCCCTGTGTTCCATCCAATAGATGACTGTGAGCATCCACTTCTGTGTGCCAGGTATTGGAATAGCATCACAGGAAACAGCTTTATCAGGAAAGTATGTGTTCTTTTATGATATTGGAGATGACTGTGACCTGTAAAGGCTTTACCACATTGATAACATTCATAGAGCTTCTCTCCAGTACGTTTAGTTTTCTGACGTTGGAGATGACTGTGAGGTGCAAAGGCTTTACCAATTACGGTCTTAGGGTTTCTCTCCAGTATGTGTTCTCTTATGACATTGGAGATAACTGGGTCGTGCAAAGGCTTTACCACATTCATTACATTCATAGGGTTTCTCTCCAGTATGTGTTCTTTCATGATGGTGGAGACCACTGTAACTTGTAAAGGCTTTACCACACTGATTACATTCATAGGGTTTCTCTCCAGTATGTGTTCTTTTATGACATTGGAGAGGACTGTATTGTGAAAAGGCTTTACCACATTGATTACATTCATAGGGTTTCTCTCCAGTATGTGTTCTTTTATGCCATTGGAGACTACTGAGTCGTGCAAAGGCTTTACCACATTGATTACATTCATAGGGTTTCTCTCCAGTATGTGTTCTTTTATGACGTTGGAGATAACTGTGACGTGCAAAGGCTTTACCACATTGAATACATTCATAGGGTTTCTCTCCAGTGTGTGTTCTTTTATGACATTGGAAACTACTGCGTAGTGCAAAGGCTTTACCACATTGAATACATTCATAGGGTTTCTCTCCAGTATGTGTTCTTTTATGACGTTGGAAATTACTGAGTTGTGCAAAGGCTTTACCACATTGATTACATTCATAGGGTTTCTCTCCAGTATGTGTTCTTTTATGACGTTGGAGATGACTGTGACTTGCAAAGGCTTTACCACATTGATTACATTCATAGGGTTTCTCTCCAGTATGTATTCTTTTATGACATTGGAGATTACTGAGGTGTGCAAAGGCTTTACCACATTGATAACATTCATAGGGTTTCTCTTCAGTATGTGTTCTTTTATGATATTGGAGACCACTGTGTCTTGTAAAAGCTTTACCACACTGATTACATTCATAGGGTTTCTCTTCAGTATGTGTTCTTTTATGATATTGGAGACCATTGTGACTTGAAAAGGCTTTACCACATTGATTACATTCATAGGGTTTCTCTCCAGCATGTGTTCTTTTATGACATTGGAGACTACTGAGTCGTGCAAAGGCTTTACCACATTGATTACATTCATAGGGTTTCTCTCCAGTATGTTTTCTTTTATGACATTGGAGACTACTGAGTTGTGCAAAGGCTTTACCACATTGATTACATTCATAGGGTTTCTCTCCAGTATGTGTTCTTTTATGACGTTGGAGACTACTGAGTTGTGCAAAGGCTTTACCACATTGATTACATTCATAGGGTTTCTCTCCAGTATGTGTTCTTTTATGACATTGGAGACTACTGAGCTGTGCAAAGGCTTTACCACATTGATTACATTCATAGGGTTTCTCTCCAGTATGTGTTCTTTTATGACATTGTAGATGACTGTGAAGTGCAAATGCTTTCCCACATCGATTACATTCATAGGGTTTCTTTCTAGTATGGGTTCTTTTATGACATTGGAGATGATTGCATTTTTTAAAGGCTTGACCACATTGATGACATTCATAAGGTTTCTCTCCAGTATGGGTTCTTTTATGATATTGAAGATGACTGGGTGTTGAAAAGGCTTTACCACATTGGTTATGTTCATGTGTTTTCTCTCCAATTTGTCTTCTTATATTACTTTGGAGATGACTGGGACATGAAAAGGCTTTAGAACGTTCATTACATTCATAGAGTTTCTCTCCACTATGATTACTTACATACCTGCAATGAAAATTGGTACATGTGATATGTTTACTACATTAATTTCCCTATTCAATCATTCCATCAAGATGAATAAACTTTACAAATTGGTCTAATGATAAAGATGGACCGGATCATCTGGTTTTGTCACTTTATATATGTTCATGGTGTTCTCCCTCATTATGGATTGTTTTGCATCTTTCGAGATATCTGTGATGGTTATTACATGGCTAACATTTATAACATCCTTTTTATACGGGATATTTATATGGTGTATTTCATCTATATGAGGAAAATAGAACAACTCATAGCTTTGTAACAGGAATTGCTTTCATAATTTTTCCTGTAGCGTGAATTGTACCACATTTGAATGTGAACCAGGACAAACAAAAGAATTTACAAATTCCTACAACCCATAAAGATTTTCTACAGTGTGAGCTTTGGGAAGTTCCCAGTAAAATTAGAAAACCAATTCATAGCAAAGTTTTATCATATTCAGAATGTCTACCAAAGATAGAATATGACAATTTTCTCAAAGTTCTGGGATAGAAAGCGGTACATTACTTCTTTCAATATCCCTATGCTCAAATAGCTTTTATCCATTGGGACACATGATATATATATTAATAGAAGAGTAATAGATGCATTCACACTGTTTGACTTTTTGTTAATCATAGACGTGTAATATATGAATTAAGGTTTCTCCTATGACAACACTCTTGATTCTCATAAACTGTACCCTAAACAAATGATCAATTTCACTATAAGAATATGAGCATCACCAACTTTCCCATGGATATTTTGCTTATCGGAAGGTTTTGCTTATATATTTATCACTATTCGATGTGCAATATCTAAGTCTTGTAAGTCTATATACATTGTTCAGATCAGTATAGCTCTAGTAGAGGTAGAAATTGAATAAAGGTATCCCTTAAGGCAATGTTTCCTCGCCTTTTTTTTTTTAAAAGGAATGCTTTGATAAATAAATCACATAACTACATCTAGGCAGTACATTTTTTTTAAGAATAGTATTATTAGGGCTGGAGAGATGGCTCAGTGGTAAAGAGCACAGACTGCCCTTCCGAGGGTCCTGAGTTCAAATCCCAGCAACCACATGGTGGCTCATAACCATTTGTAACAAAATTTGATGCCCTCTTCTGGAGTATCTGCGGACAGCTACAGTGTACTTATATATAATAAATAAATAAATATTGAAAAAATATTGTAATTATAGTTACACCTCAGGTATTGACATTTTACACTCCTGCTTTGATTTAGAGCTTCCATATCATAGTAAAATTTCCTTAGAGGCATAATTGCATAAGCTTTCACGTGAAAATTACCTTAGATTTCTTCTTGTACTTTGACAATGTCTTTCAATATGATGGTTTTCCCAAGTGTAGCCTAAAAGACAATACCAGAATAATGAATGATACAGTATTGGAAATAAGGCAAAATTCAAGGTACTGTGAATTTTCACATCACTGGACACTATTTATTCAGCTCAGTCTTCCTTGTTCTCAATTGTAATAGCAGAGCACCAACACTCACCAAGAGACATGTCTTCCCACTATTTTGAAAAGCAAAAGAAAATTCACAGTCATACCTATAACAGTGAGGTTCCAGTAGGTCTCCAGCATCACATCTTTGTAGAGACTCTTCTGGGAAGGATCCAGCAAATTCCACTCTTCCCCAGTGAAGTTCACGTGCACATCATCATAAGTCACTGCATCCTAAAATATCCCATACATGTGTACATCACAAAGCATGGTACTGACATCATTGTAAAGCAAATGTACGCTTCCTTGACCATATTCATATTACATATTCATGTAATTCTGGTGCTTCCTCCACTGACTTCCTGACACAGAAGTTATAACCTAAGTACTATAACATTTTAAAGGAAATTGAGTTGAAGGTTCACCTGTGTTGCTTATGATCATTTTAAATAAATAGGGGAAAGACTTTCGAGAGGAATTTCAATTGTGAGGGAGATGTAGGGTGAAATAGATCAACAGTACTGAGCACATATCCCCGAAATTGTAAGAAGAATCACTAACGAGAAAAATCACGGACAAGCAGGGTGTATTTGTTCATGTCTTTAATCCCAGAATCACGGGCAGGTATACGTCATTGAACTGGATCCCTGTCTGTTCTATGTAACACATTCCAGGACAGCAAAGGTTACATATTAAGACCCTTACTCCACTGCAAAAATCAACCACGGAGACAAAAATGATAGAAAGAACTCAGTTGTTTACGACAGTTCCTACAAAGAAGTATACATTCCCTGCACTTATGTACTCATCTAGCAGAAACAGGAAGTGTACCGCTTTAAACTGCAACATTAGTAAAACTTTACTGGCAATCAAAGCACATTTAGTGGACCAATGGTCAGATGAAAATATTATTAATATAAGTGTTGAACATAAAAAGCAACATAAGGCAGGAGATTGCCATAACTCAGCCGTGGAAAGCTATTGCTTGTCTTCCAGAAATGGTGGTCAATTACTAGCATTCCCGTGACCCATGGCTTTATGAACAGGAGTTCGGAGTCCACCTTCCAACAACACTAACGAGGTGGCACACATGATATTCATATTCACGCACACAGGCAAAACACTCCTATTTATTTAAAAATTTCAAAACAAACACAAGAGTTTGGGAAAACATCAACACCCAGAATATAATGACTCTGAAACCTCAGGCAGTATTGATGTCATGAGCATATGCCATCCTAAGAAATAGACTATAATCTATGTGCCCACGGCGTACATAGGGGGCCCCAACCCCACTCAAAGGAGAAACAGAGGAGATTGGGAGGAGGGAGTCTGTGAGGGCAGGGACCTAGAGTAAGGACAGTGATCAGGGTGATAATGAATATCTAAATTATAGGATTAAAAAAAAAAAGGAAAGAAAGAAAAAGGAAAATTTTGAGTGTATATACACTTTCATCTCCCCAAGATGAATCTAGAAAGACTCCTGCACTGTTCAAACGTCTAAAGTCTCTGCTGACACTCAAAACAATATCTTGACAGCCACATCAGAAAGCAAAGTTGCAAAATCAAACAGCAAGCTATATCTTTCCAACTTAAAATGGCACTGAATACCCCTTCCCATTCCAATCAATAGGAATGTGCACACAGGGAGAGAAGATTGGACAAAGGCAAGAGAAACAGAAGGGCAAACACCAAATCCTATAGCTTTGTCTCAAACACATTGGACTTCAATTCCTAAAGGCATAGATGGTGCTCTTCCTGTAACTTCTCATACATCTCTCAGTTTGGGTACTTCATCTCCCTGTAAGCTTCTCTCCATGGCAGATTTCTCAATGCGTTAGTTTTCTCCACAACCTGTGGTCACAAAATGCAACTCAAGCATCAACCTCACCACTTAAATGCAAGGAACTCTCACAGAGTCTTCCCTGGGATCGTGACTCTGTCAAAAGATGGCTGGAGTGGTGCTAAACTGAAACCATAGAGAAAGAATCTATGACCATGGTATTTTCATCTTTCAGTTTCCAGAAGCAGCACGATATGGATGATCCTGTGAAGTTTTGCTTCTAAATTAACGGACCCTGCCTCACTTGGACCACATTTGCAGCAGGTTTTGTTTAAGGTTCCATCCTGGGATGAGGAAACACGTTGAATACTCCTTCCATTAATTTAAAACATAGCAAGCCAAAGGAAGTACTACACTCAGGGTACCTTCATAGGCATATACCCACAAGGGCATTTGCTCCAATAAGTTCACAGCCACTTTATTTATAACAGTTAGAAACAGGAAAGAATGCAGATGTTCCTCAACTAAAATGTGGACACAAAAACCATGTTTCATTTACAAAATGGAGTGCTTCTCAGGTATGAAAAACAAGGACATCATGAATTTTGCAGAGAAATGGGTACAATTAGAAACTAATATCTGGAATGAGGTAACTCAGGCCCAAAAGGACATGAATGTACATACTCACTTCCAAGTGAATAATAACCATAAGTACAGGATACCCACAATTCACTTCATAGACGGAAAGACAGTAAACAAGACATGGCACAAAAGAGCATGGTTGAATCTCACTGAATGGGGTATGAAAGAGACAGAAGAGGTAGATGGAAGGGAGAAACTGGATGAGACAGTAGTTAAGAAATAAGAAGGGGAGTGTTAGGAACAAGTGTGGTAAGAGACAAGGGCCAGAGAGCCAGGAAAATGAAATGAAATCAGCAGATGCTGGGAGAGAGGGGGGTTAGGGTGGGGGCATCTGTATAATGTGCCTGAGACTATGAATGGGAGGGCACAAATGCGGCTAGGGAGGTGATCTTAGCTTAGATATAAAGCATTGAATTATGGGCCATGAAGAGGTGACATCTTGCAGTCAGGCAGAACCACCAGTGAAGTGTTCACTACACCAAGAAAACCAAATACCTTTACTCCCAAAATTTGTTCTGTCTGCAAGTAAGGCAGGCACAAAGTTGAAACAGAGACTGAGGGAATGGCCAAACTATACCCTGCCCAACTGGTAACCCATCACATGGGCAAGCACCAAGGCTGGCATTACTGAGGATAATTTGTTATACTTGCAGATAGTAGCTTAGCATCATTGTCCTCTGAGCGTTTCCATCCAGCATCTGACTGAAACATATGCAGAGACCCACAACCTAACATTGGACAGGGCTCAGGGAGTATTTTAAAAGAGTTGGGAAAAGAATTGACGGCCTCTGTAGGAATAGGAAGTCCATGAGAAGACCCTCAGAGTCAAATAACCCAGAACCTAGGAGACTCTCAGAGATGGAGCCACCAACCAACGAGCACACACAGACTGGGATGGAGGCCCCCACCATATATGTAGTGGATGTGCTGGTCAGTCTTCATGGGGTCCCCAACATCCAGAGCAGGGCATGTCCCTTAAGCTGTTCCTGACTGTGCAAACTGTTTCCCTAACTGGGGTGCTTTGTCTGACATCAGTGGGAAAGGATGTGTCTAACCCTGCAGAGACTTGACATGCCATAGTTCAGGGATACTAAAGTGGTTCCCACCATCCCTGGGGAGATAAAAGGGAGTCAGTAATGAGGGACTGTGGAAGGTGGAATGGGATGGGTGTAACAATTAGAATGTAAATTGAATAAAGAAATAGGGGAAGTCAGGTCTTGGTGGAGCAGGACTTTAATCCCAGCACTCAGGAGGCAGAGGCAGGGGGATTTCTGAGTTCGAGGACAGCCTGGTCTACAAAGTAAGTTCCTGAACAGCCAGGGAGACACAGAGAAACTCTGTCTCAGAGGAAAAAAAAAAAAAAAAAAGAAATAGGAAGATTGAACAAATAATTATCAGTTGCATAAAAATATACAAATCAGGCAATATTTTTGTTTGTTTGACCTACTCAATATTTCAGGGCATAAGCCAAGTACAAAAGTTTTCTAGTTTTCTTTTCTTTTTTTTTTTTTTTTTTTTGGCCAAAATATCACAGAAATGACCTCTTCCTAAAGTTTTCAGTCTATTTTCCACTGAAATAGTATGACCTCAACTTCCTGTGGCTGCATTACTGTAAATGCTCCAATCTTCCAGATCCTATGGGAACAACCGATTAAGCTCCATATACAGCTTTCTATGAATTTTGCCATCTCAATTTCTGATATTTTCCATATTCCTTCAATAGAGAACAGAGATTCTGTCCAGCAGCAAAATCAGCTTTTGAAACAATTGTTGTTGTTGCTGTTGTTGTTGCTTTTGTTGTTATTGTTCTGCCTTGCAACTCTGCTGCTGTGATGGTTTCCTCTGAGCAGAAGCATCTCAGGTAATAAATGTTTGTTTTACATGGTTCTGTCAGATCACAGCACATCCTACTGCAAGCTCAGACTAGAAACTGAAGCTAGAAAATGAAGGCAAAAATATTTGACAAACACTACTTCCTGCCTTGCTTTCTTGCTTGGTCACTCTCTCATGCTCTGTAGCCTCCCTCAGCCTTGAAGCAGGCTGAGCCAGACTTTCACCTTGCTGCCATTAAGAAGGAGATTACCTAGTGTCTTAGTCAGGGTTTCTATTCCTAAACAAACATCATGACCAAGAAGCAAGTTGGGGAGGAAAGGGTTTATTCGACTTACACTTCAATACTGCTGTTCATCACCAAGGAAGTCAGGACTGGAACTCAAGCAGGTCAGAAAGCAGGAGCTGATACAGAGACCATGGAGGGATGTTCATTACTGGCTTGCCTCCCCTGGCTTGCTCAGCTTGCTCTCTTATAGAACCAAGACTACCAGCCCAGAGATGGTCCCACCCACAAAGGGGCCTTTCCCCCTTGATCACTAATGGAGAAAATGCCTTACAGTTGGATCTCATGGAGGCATTTCCTCAACTGAAGCTCCTTTCTCTGTGATAACTCCAGCTGGTCAAGTTGACACATAAAACCAGACAGTACACCTAGGGTAGAGACTTCTGACCTTGATGGCCCTATTTGCTCTTCTCCAATACTCTGCTTCCTGCTGAAAGGTCCTGGAGACTATCTGGAGACAAGCCCTATAGATCGCCTATAGGCTGGCTCCAGGCACAAAGAATGGGCTGGCAGATGATGGGCCTACCCTCTTTATAAGCAGGGACTCTCAGTAAACTTCAGAGGCTTTGAACAGAAAGGTTTGTCTTGGCCTCATTCTTTTGTTGCCCTCTGATCTCTTTCAGCCCCGGGCTGCCTTTCAGGGGAACCCAGTTCACATGGCCACAGGCGGCTACAATGCTCACCTAGCTCTCTCATCCAACCCATGTCCACTTGCTTCCCAATATTGCCACCCTTCATGGAAGAGTCTTCCTATATCAATTATCAACACTATCTCTCAGAGACATAGAAACCAGCCATTCTGATGAGGGCACACCTGCAACTGAGGCTCCTTCAGATGACTGTAGCCTGAAATGTTGAGTTAAAACAACTATGACACAGAGACAATAATAAATGAGAGAGTTGTAAAATTCCAAAACCAATGATCTAACCATATCATTACAGGACCCCTGCCACCACATCAGGAAGTGGGAGTAGTGTCTGAGCCAGGATAAAATGGGAAGGGCTCCTGGCTCAGAGCATGGAAGGATATGGTGGAATGGGGAGAAGGGAAGCTGCACTGCCCTGTGGTGTGGTGTCCTTAACCCTGGATTCCCAGGCCAGGGAGACCAAAGAGGTGGCCAAACAGCTGGAAGGTGAATAGAGGAGTAGATTGCCCCACAGACCTGGAAATAAGACTGCTGGTCTAAGGAAGATATGCTAACTTTGCTGGAAGGGATGAAAAACAACCTCCTATATACTAACAGCTCCAAGTTCAAAACTACAGAGTCACATATAGACTGAGAACAGGGTTGTTTAGAAGGGGGCAAAATGAGTTCTTTGTCCTTTCCACCCTGTTTTGCAGGGTCTGATTTTACCCTGAATGTGGTCATAAAGAGCTCTCTGTCAGGGGCAATTTAATGGGTACAGGTCCTCTTGATAAGAGGGATTTAACCCAAGGTGGAAGGTGAGTAACTATATCAATTGGGATGGAAACAGTCTCATTTCCTCTCTCAGTTAGAGAATACTAAAGTGGCACACACATAATAGAGGGCCACGAGGGGGTGGTGAAGGCTAAGCAGCAGATTCCACCACTTGTACAGAGGAGAAAATGAAGACAGGATTGGCAGCTGTGAGCCATGGAGCAGGGTTCCAAGACTGCTGTAACTTCCCAGAAATTAAGGCCAGGGGCATACAACCCCTGTTCCAGGGTCTGGAACATCTTCCTAGCCCTTTGTAGCTACGACTCGCCAGCATTTCCACTTCACTGGAGTTCCACATTCACTATGTTCATCTCACTCCACAAGTACTCAAGAAAAATCAAAAAACCAAGGTACACAGACACATTTCTGACAGACAGGTCACTGATGCAAAGAACAACAATGACACATCCTAACAGCGGTCTTTCAAGCGTTCCGATGGGAGTCCTGAGGGTCTTGGGGTTCCAGTCAAAGCATGAAGGTTTTATGCCTAACTTACAGAAACTATAATGAACAGCACAGAGCCTATTGCAATGCAAACACACAGAGGCCTTTTTTATGACCTCAGTAACAAGGACTCTCAGCAGTCAAACTCCGATTAGGTACAAACTGAGAGATCAAGTCTAGAGGTTTTGAGTATTTATTGTAGTTACAACAAGAGTGGGGAGTTTGCATACAAATCAGCATTGTAATATTTTGAAAATTGTATGTCTGGCATAATGTGCAGGAACCAAGCAAGGGGGGCAAAAAAATCTGACAACCATGATGGGTAAGCTGTTTCTGTTTTTGGTTTCTATAGGAGGTCTTAGTTATCTCTATGTAGCTTAACCCTGCTGATGTACCTTAACTGGCTGTTGATAAGGGGATTTTGTCATGGGATTTTTGCTGGAATGTACAAATGTACATTCTCAAAAAGCAAACTGTTTGGGATTTACAAACTCATCTCTGTTGCTGAGCCCCTGATTATAGACAGAAACTCCTGGTTAACCACAACCATGCCTGTCTGTAGACTAGACTTTGTCCAAAGACCTACCTCACTCTCTGTTACTGCAGACCCTAATATCAGCTGCCCTTAACACTGGTAAAGAGTAGCAGTGGAAATATCCTCTCCTCCTGTGCAAGCCTCCTATAGATACCATAGACAATCCCCACCTGCCTATCCATTCCTGCCTCATCCCTGTGTCTCAGCCCCCACTTGGGCAGATACTCCCTATTCAACCACATTCCATGACTGAAAGGACACAAGGTAAGCTTCCATAGATCAACCTCATGATTGATTGATTTACCACAGGTTCAATTTTCCCAGTTGTTCCAACATTGTATTAAACACCATGGGCTGCTTGACCTCTCTTCTGACTACGGCTCCTTGTGGATTACTAAGATCTTCTGTTCCTGCCTGTCGCTTCTCCCAGATTTTAATATCACAAAGCATCCCCTGTTTACCATACCTACAAAATAGGTCAGTAAAATAGGAAACTGTCAGTGAACACTCTCTTCAAATCCATGTATCAAACAGTAACCCAGGAACAAAACTCCCACCCAAAAAGACAAACCCAGAGGCCAGTACCTAGGTCAATAATCACCCAAACAGAGATGGCTACACACCAGCATAGCAACATAGAGAGTAACAGCCAGGAACAATTGCAACCAAGAAATCCAAGCTATCCCATCACAGCAGGTCTGAGAAATTAAAGCATGCAACAGATAAAGTGCAAAAGAGGTTGTTTGGGGGAAGGGAGAGGAGTGAGAACCTGGGGAAGGGATAGAAATACATAAGAGGACCTGCAGACAGACACACAGACAGGGAGGAGAAAGAGAGCCATGAGGGGAGAGATGACAGAGAGTGTGCATGTGCAGAGAACAGAGACAGGGAACAAAAATAGAGAGCTGCTATAGCTGGTGGCTGATGTATATAAAGCACGCCTGACAACAGACACAGGGGATGGAGGCAGGAAATGACATAAGGAGTTGCTAAGTCCCTAAGAGCAGGACATGAGATTACCTGACAACTACAGAGGCAAGGTTCACCCACAGAACAGGAAAGGAAGACAGAATCTCATGGATTCAAAACGAAGAGAAAAAATTGATATTTCAGTTAAAAAAATGTGGATTCTAAAAGTTTCGTGGCAATAAACAACTGGGACTTCTGCAAAGTATGTGAAGGCGAAAATTACAAATGATTGGAATAGAAGAATATCAGCTCAGAGGTCTATCATTTTCCAATAAAACCACAAAAAAATTCTGAAATTATTAAAGTCCCTTTCCCAAATAATAATAAACTCACTAAACATGTGATGCAAAAAATATGAAAAACTGCAACAGAACAAAAATTAACAAAACCTAAACAAAACAAAAACAAGTATAATGTATGAAATCAGACCTATTAGAATTTTACCTGTTTTCGTAATGTATAAATAAAGACAAAGGGGTTTGGACATGTGTGCTACAGACTCAAAGAAACCACCCTTGTTTTCACAAGCCAGCCTAACTAAGGTCCAAAGGATTTGGGAAATGATAGGGAAGTTATTAGAGGTCACCCCTGATGGAGCAAGTGAGGAGCAACACGAGAGACCTCACAGGTGCTCACATATGGCTTATACTTCCCATCCAGCCCCAGAGAGGACTCACCACCCCAGCTTCCACTGCTCAGCACCACCCTGCCCCTATCCTCTGTGGGCAGTAACCCTGTGCTCACCATGCCTGGAATTCAGAGCTTCCCTGAGGTCCTCTCACAGCACCCAACAGCAGAGCTCAGAGCAGGACACAGAGAACCATTCAAGCCTGCACAGCCAAAGTGAACTTGGGGAAAGGCACCTGGAAGATCCCGCCTCCTTGTCTGACTGGCAGGCCTGCCTGTGGAGACCTTGATTGGCCAGTGGGTCTCACCCTTCCTCAAGGTTAAAGTGTGCTTCTTGTCCAGGGCCACACCTTTTCCAGGTCTCAGGTGTGGTTTGCACTACATTAGCATTTGAGCCTGATCTCCAAGAGGACTCTCACCCCTCCCAGCCCTGGGGGAGAACTCACCATTCATGTGGGGCATTGGGCTGTGCACAGACAGGCAGGTCTCCAGTTGAGCTGAGGTCTGAACCCCGGGAGGGTGATAATTCACTTACTTGACAAGGAAGGCATCAATTCCCTCATGCTTCTGGAACTCAGGCTCCTGCCTAAGTTACCAACCCCCACCCCCACCCCAGCCACCACAAGAGAAGCCTGGCTAAAAGTCAGGTAGGCAATATCCCAAGCTTCTGACCTTCAGGCTAAACTCCTCCCCAGTTACCTAGCAACAGTAAAGCCCATAAAAAGGGCTGTTCAGCCTCTCCTATCTCTCTTGCTCTCACTCCTTTGATCTCTTACCTCTCACTTCTTGCACTCCTCTCTCCTCTTTCCTTTCTCTTTGTCTTCTCCTCTCCTTTCCTCTCCTCTCCTCTCCTCTCCTCTCTCCCTCTTACTCTCTTTCTATCTAGCCTTCCCACTTCTAGCCTTCTAGGGGGGACTCTCTCTCTCTCTTCTACCTTCTCTCTCCCTGCCTTTCTATAATAAAGCTCTAAAACCATAGAATGTCTCCGTTCATCAAGGCCCACTGCGCTTGGAGGATGGGATAGGCTTTCTCATAATGAGCTTTTCTACTCTCCAGATAGAAGGCCTTCATGTGCTCCAGTCAAGATCCACTGTGCTCACTCTCACAGGTGTGGGAACCTCTC
This sequence comes from Mus caroli, assembly GCF_978045245.1. NCBI lineage: Eukaryota > Metazoa > Chordata > Mammalia > Rodentia > Muridae > Mus > Mus caroli. The sequence goes on along the minus strand of NW_028227269.1, from coordinate 20,418,467 downwards.
ATCCCTCATCACTCTCTCCATTAACCCCAGGGCTTTAGGAAAGTAGTCCTGGGGCTCCCAGGTTGGACTGCCCCTTGTTCAGACCCAAAGAGGGGGGCCAAAGGCTTAGATGCCCACCCGGGGCTGAGCAGAGAGTGTATGGCAGCTCTCCCACATCTCTGTCCAGAGCATAGGTGGAACTCTGGCAGGGAGTGGGCCTTCCCACCCTTTCCTTTCTTGCCCAGGGTCCCCTTTTAGTTCCCAACACATTCCAGCTCAGGCTAGTCAGCTGCCTGCTCCTGTTCTCTGTGAGCAATGATCCTGCATTACCAGGACCTGACTTCAGACCTTGCCTGAGCTTGCCTCACATCACTTGCCTTCTTCTTCCTGAAATCCAGGGGAAGAGCATGCATAGCCCATTACCCAAGGTGCAGTGGGGTTATCAATCTGAGTGGGAAGGTACCCAGGCAATGAACATTAAAGAGGGATTTTAGGAAACAAGAGTTTTGTTTGTGGCTCAGTTCTGGGCTCAGGGAGACTGCAGCTCCCTTTCCCAGATGATAGGTACCAACCAACCCTGGGAGGAAAGCCAGAAATGTAAGGGAAACACTGTTGAGCCATCTTGTTAGCCAGCACATCGCCATCAGTGGCAAAGTAGAGAAAAGCCACAGTTGTATTAGGACAGGTTCTCTAGATAAACATATCTCAAATCAGAATGAATTTCTCTGTGGATATAGAAAGGAAATGTAATAGAATGTCTCTCTAATGTCTAATATAGAAAGGTTCTTGGCCAAGGGAACTTAGAAAAATCAAGGGCGGGTTATCTCATGTTGCAGGTTATTACAGCTGATATTCACTATGTACCAGAATTCTGAAGAAATAAGTACTTTCCAATGCCAATTTTAAAAATCAAACTAGCAAATCACCTTTTCTAAAATACAAAAATAGGGCAAGTATAAAAAATGAAAGAACAACCCTGTTCATTGTCTTTTATGTATGTAGGATGCCAAAAGAATCTATTGCCTAGATTAAAGGTGGATCTGATGATCTCAAAAGATCAAGATTAAGAAATGGTTTCTCACTTCAAAAGGTATACTGAAGACATTTCCCTCACAGTAAGCAGGGTTAGACTTAGGGTTAGCCTATTAGAGGGTTAGGGTAAGGATTAGGGTTCTTAGTGTTAGGGTTTTTAGAGGCAAGGCAATGGTCAGGAAGCAGGGGTGAGCTGGACTGGAAGGTTTATTATTTATTTGTTAGTAATTTATTCTTTGACAATTCATATGTGCACACAGTATATCTTGATTGTTTCTATCTCTCATTCCTACCTCTACCTACATCCTCTCTGACACTTGCACCTTCATGTCTCCATTGTGTCTTCTTTGTCCTTCTAGTTCCCCCATTTCTCCTTCCTCTCCATCCCCTCCTCCTCCTCTTCTTCTTCTTCTTCTCTTCTTCATCCTCCTCCTCCTTCTCCTTCTTCATCACCATCACCATCATTACTAAGGTCACTTAGTGCTGCCTGATGGAATATTACTCAATATCTGTTAGGCTGGATCTTGTGCATATAAATGGAATGGCACTGCCCAGGGTGCAATGGTCACATTATATCCAGAAAGCAAGTGTTTTACCAAATGTGTCCTCTGATGCTCTTTGTACCCCCTCTTCTGCCATGTTCCTGTGGGCATTAGTTTTGGAGACTTTTTCTTTGATCTGAGAAGAATGGATCCTGATGATTAGGACAGCCCTAGGTGGAAGGTCTGTCCCTAACAGTTAGCTTAATTGGCATGGTTTAGCTTGTGCCCCTCTAAGAAGCAGCAGCCACCACACACAGATCTCCTGACCTGGAAGACCCAGCCTCAGTCCATTCACTATGAGGCCTTTATGTACACAACCCAGATGGTTTTCTGGAACCCACAGCCCTAAGGGACCAGGTGTATTATTAGACAACTCACTCCGTGGCAGTGAAGGCCTCTCCTCAGTAAATGCCTCTAGAGGCTATGGAGGCAGCTCAGTTGGTAGAATGTTTGCCTGGCATTCAAGAGGCCCAGGGTTTGATCCCTGGCACCACATAAAACAAACATGATAACACATGCTGTAATTGCAGCCTTCAAAGGTGGAGGCAGAGGCAGGAGGATCTGAAATCCAAAGTTATATTTGGTACATAGAGTTCAAGGCAACCCTGAAGCCCTGACTAAAAAGTAAAACAAGAAAAGAAAAGCCTCTAAAAAAGGGCCTCTAATGCCTCCCCAGGGGTTAGCACTTGATATCTCTGGAGTTGTCAGTCTTGGCTCCTCTAAGTCGACAACAATGGAAGCTGGCCTGCAGAGACTCAATGGACACCAGCTTGCACTAAGGAAACGCACCCCAGTACAGTGAAAGGACATTGAAGAACCAACCAGAGTGGTCAGAACTCCTGTTTTGTCAACTGCTGAAACCCAGAGTCACATGACTCCATGGTGCCTATATGACCTCTCACAAAAAGGAATAATCTTAAATAAGCCCATTTAATGCTTTCTTACTTTACAATTACTTTTCTTTATTTTTTGAAATTGTAATATAATCTCATCGTTTCTATTCTCAAAACCAACCCGCATATCCCTGCTTCCTCTTTAAAATTCATAACCTCTCTTTTCCTTTGTTATTTTATACATATATGTATATTCCCTAAACATGTAAACACAGCCTGCACAATCTGTATAATATTATTTATATGTCTGGTTTCGGTGCTGACCATTTGGTATTAGGCAACTAACTGGCAAAAGCACATTTTCTTAACATAGAATTAAAGCTCATAAAAATGCTAGTTATAGCCAGGTGTGGTGGTGCATGCCTTTAATCCCAGCACTCAGGAGGCAGAGGCAGCTGGATTACTGGGTTCGGGGCCAGACTGGTCTACTAAGTGAGTTCCAGGACACCCAGGGTTATACAGAGAAAACCTGTCTCGAAACCCACCCCCCAAAAAACCCCCAAACCAAAAACAAACAAACAAATAAAAAACAAAAACAAAAAAGACTGTTTTCAACACAAGTCCTCCAGCCAGTTAATCTTCACAGTAGACCTGGTCTCTACCACTAAGGCATGCTGGACAGTGCCACTATTACCTTGGGGATGATAGGAGACCCAGGCTTCAAGTACCAGTGGAACTACTGGGCGGAGCCTGGGCCCATGAACAGCATCCCCTGAGAGTCTGTACAGTCCAGATGTTCATTCTCCTTTTGCAGTTAGAACAGAAAAGCGATTTCTAAGGTAACCAAGGACAACAGAACAAGAGACTCATGGCCATGGAAGGAAAAAGTTAAATTTTAATACTTAAGAGTCAATATCAAATATATTTTTAAAACTAAATCAATGCCAAATGAGCAGGGTAGGGATGAATGGAGCTATGAAGAAGCCCTAACAAACAACAGGAGTGTCCCAAGGATGCACACAATGTTTCTCTATTTCCAGAGTATTTTGAAGTAACCAGAGGCTTAAAAAAAACTAAGATACAAAAATCAAAGCTGGGAAGAGGGTGGGAGGTGGCGCGGCTCAGTTTTCAGATTTATGCCACAACTACTTATTTTCTCCCTTATTTCCAAAGCACAAAGCTGACACCAGTTGCGCTTCTGCACTTTGCAAACTGGGCAAAGTAAGTGACTCAGAGAAAGTCATCAGGAAGTGAAAAGTTTCAAACCACCTACACTCTCACCTGTTACCAAGACAATAAGCTCCTTAGAGAGAATACATGGGGGCTGGGAAGGCAGCTTAGGGGGTCAGGTGCTTGCTGCACAAGCTTGTAAACCTGCATGGGGATCCCAAGGATTCAGGGGAAGCAGAGGCAGGCGGTGGGGAACTGATTCAGGAAAGCATCACAAGGTCAGCACAGGAGCCATCACACACACACACACACACACACACACACACACACACACACACACAGGCACACCTAGGGGGAGGGACAACAATTTCCATTTATATGCACACCTTCATCCATTCATCCATTTTCTTCTCCCCTCCGCCATTCTCATTCCAGGGTCTATACAGTATCTACAGTGAAATCTGGTAAAGCAGCTACCATTTACTAAGTCTACTGGGTACTGTACCAGAACCTTCAGAAATAGCCATGATTATCTAGACTGTGAACTGGACTGAAAACGGTAAAAGTATCTATGGGTGGTTACGGTCTCATCCCAATTCATATAACTGGAAAGTGATGGAGCCTGACTTGGAGGTGGCTGATCTAGCTACGGGCAGTTTTGAGAATGCACCATCACTAAGCATTACACAAAGCCATGCAGTTTGAGAAAGCAGCATCCAGCCAAGTTTAAACTCCACTTGCTGTGTCTATAACCTGAACTAATCTCCTAGCCTCAAATTCCTTATCTGCACAGCAGGGATAGAGATTAAACACAACAGTTTGATACCTGTAATACAGGTCAGGCACTGGCTAACTACTGACATTCTAGCTACAGGTGTGCAAGTCAAGAAAGCCTATTTCAGGGGCTGGTGAGATGGCTCAGTGGGTAAGAGCACCCAACTGCTCTTCTGAAGGTCTGAAGTTCAAATCCCAGCAACCACATGGTGGCTCACAACCATCCATAATGAGATCTGACTCCCTCTTTTGGAGTGTCTGAAGGCAACTACAGTATACTTACATATAATAAAAATAAATAAATCTTTTAAAAAAAAAGAAAGAAAGCCTATTTCAGTCAGAAAATGACAACAGCTAGACATATTCTCCATTGGGAGCAATCAGGATTGCCAAAGTTAATCAGATAAGTTTACTAATTCCATAACTTATTTAAGTAGAAGGCCAGGGACTTATTTTTTTAGTTGTATTTCTATGAAATGCGTAACTTTTTGTATGTCACAAAACCTACCCTAATGTCTCATCTGACCATAAAAAGACATTTGCTTAAAGTCTAAGTATTGTAAACATGGTGTGTTATTACACTAGACAGAGAACAACTTTTTGTTTTGGAAGTAAACATTAAATAATGTAGGAGGAGAAAGAAAGCATTATTTTAAGTAATCCACACTGAGTCCTTTCACCCTTCAAATCAGTTCATACACACTATTATCTTAGAGTGGATGCTGGCCTCACTTAAAATGAGATAAGCCTGCAAAGAGTTCAGGTTTTCCCTATTTCCAACTCAAATCCATTTTCTGCTTTGGAGGCTGAGTGAAGCCAGCCGCAATTTGATAGAAAGACCAAATCCAGTCTCTCTTTAATCTACTCAGTAACTGAGCTTTTGGGTAATCTCCTGCACTGCATGGAAAAGCAGCTTTGGGTTCTTCCAAAATAAACTAAAATTAATCAGAGAGAGGCCATGCCAACTTTAATTGCAACTCTTATTTGCCAGGCTTTCCAACATCTGCCAGTATTACTGATACCTAACTGATTCAATGCAATGAAGAGAAGCGTCCTGACTTCATAAACATGGGCTGTCTTTTAAGGACATCACACACAAGTGTCCTTTCCACAGAGGGAATCCTACCTTTTTGAATGTAATTATTTTCATAAGCATTAATGATGTATTTTCAAAACACTGTGACTATCTTCCTAGTGCTTTTCAAGAGCCCTCGTGGGGGAGGGGCTCTCATCCCCCTCATCCCCCACCTGCCTCATTAAAGGTATCAGTGGCAACTAAAGGTCAGGCTGAGAAAAGTGGACTAAAGCAATCTGCTCTCACTGAATTTGCTACAAAAGATTTACAAGCAGATCTTTGGGAAGACAGGAGAGAGAAAAGAAAGGGGACTAGGGTGAAGGAGAACAGATACCCTAGCTCACTTCCAAGAGCAGGATGCTGAACCTAGTATTTTTCATTGAGTCTAGTCCTGACTGTGTAGGTCTATAAAGACAAATATTTTTCACGAAAGATTAATAGTCTAGTCCCCCACCCCACCCCCGGCCCAGGCAAAGCCTAATAGCGAATGCTTTGTTCAAGCAAGGGGAAAGGATGTAATGACATAGCTTAATTTAAAAGCTCTCTGAACACCAGCCTCTGACACAAGTATTTTAAAATATGTACCTTCATGTTAAAATTCTGAGGAAAGGAAATGTAGTCATCGGTTCACTACTGCTACACATGTGTGTCTCGTTCTCCAGCTACCTTTTGTGAGTCCAGCTGAACGAACAAAGCCTACAGAGCTGAAAACACGAAACTCTAAATTCTGTTGGGGAGGTAAAGAAAATGATGTAAGTGAGGCTTTCCCAAGCTGTGGATAGCCGTGGTTTCTGGACTCACACAGCCTCTTCCAAGCCTGCTTCAATTTTCAACCCAAACTGCTTCCTTCTCGCAGTCCCTCTTCCCCAGGATCTGGAGAGCTAGCTGCTTAGCCACTCAATACAATGACTATGCAGGTCCTTTCCAGGTTAAGGGCACAGGAGCTGATCATACTGTCAACAGGCACCACACAGGTAGCCCAGAAGCGGCCACCAAAGAACTTTTGGACCTCAAAGAGACCATTCTCCACATCCCTCTATGTAAGGAGCCGCCCTCACATTCGCCATTACAAGATGGCGCTGATGGCACTGGCACCCGTGTTATCAAACCATCTGTGCATGCGCCGGGGTACTTTCCCACCCCATGTGCTCTGCCTTCCCCGTGACGACAACTCCGGCCGATGGGCTGCAGCCAATCAGGGAGCAACACGTCCGAGGCAGAGGACAGTCCTCCATAAAAGGGACGGGTTTCCGCCATTCTATCGTTCTCTCTATCTCTCTCTCTCTCTCTGGCGCTCTCTTCTCCACTGGCTCCTGAAAGGGTAAGCAATAAAGCTTGTGCCGCAGAAGATTCCGGTTGCCCTGAGTGTGTTCTTACCAGGGGGAACAAAAGCGTGGGAAATAAATGGCGCCGAAACCCAGGAGCTACTACATCACGGGGAAGGAGTGTTTAATGAAGTGTTCCCACAAAACAGACTGTTGAGAAGGATCCGGTGTGGATTCAGAACTCTTCAGCTGGGGAACTGTGGTAACGAAGTGTTCCTCTCCTTTAACTGGAGAAAAGGCCTCACATGTGATTCAACATTGCCTTGAGGTATGGAGTGCTTGGGGGAAACCCAAACTCCTTAAGACTGATAATGGACCAGCTTATACATCTCAAAAATTCCAACAGTTCTGCCATCAGATGGACGTGACCCACCTGAATGGACTTCCATCTAATAAAACAGAAAGGGGGAGTCGAGGAGGCTCTACCCCGAGTACCAAGAGTGTCTGTGTCTATGGCACTCTTTACACTCAATTTTTTAAATTTTGATGCTCATGGCCATACGGCGGCTGAACTTCATTGTTCAGAGCCAGATAGCCCCAAAGACATGGTTAAATGGAAAGATATTTTAAATAACAAATGGAAAGGACCGGATCCTATTTTGATAAGATCCAGGGGAGCTGTTTGTGTTTTTCCACAGAATGAAGACAACCCATTTTGGATACCAGAAAGACTCACCCGAAAAATCCAGACTGACCAAGGGAAAACTGATGTCCCTCATCTTGGTGATGTCCAGTGTGACAACAACAAAGGGAGAGCAGCGTTGGGAGATACAGAATTGGATGGCTAAATTTGAACAGACCCTTTGAAAATTGAGACTTGCCCCACGCACTTGGACCTGTCCCTGACCAAGGATTATCTCCCCAACATTTTCCTTCTTTAAAGAATGGGTGGGGGTGGGATTATTTGGAGCTGTTCTTTGCTGTGGATTAGTGTTGCTTCTCTGGTTGGTCTGTAAGCTTAAGGCCCAAACTAGGAGAGACAAGGTGGTTATTTCCCAGGCGCTTGCAGCACTAGAACATGGTGCTTCCCCTGATATATGGTTATCTATGCTTAAGCAATAGGTCGCTGGCCACTCAGCTCTTGCACCCCATGAGGTAGTCTCATTGCACGGGATAGAGTGAGTGTGCTTCAGCAGCCCGAGAGAGTTGCACGGCTAAGCACTGCAGTAGAAGGGCTCTGTGGCATATATGAGCCTATTCTAGGGAGACATGTCATCTTTCAAGAAGGTTGAGTGTCCAAGTGTCCTTCCCCCAGGAAAAACGACACGGGAGCGGACCAAGACCCCTTCGGGTGATGAGCCTGGGAGGAGGTTTTGTATAAAGCCCCTATTTTGCACACTGGGGATTTGACCTCTATTTCCACTCTCATTAGAATGGGTGGCCTATTGCTCTTAAATAAAAGAAAAGGGGAGATGTAAGGAGCTGCCCTCACATTCGCCATTACAAGATGGCGCTGATGGCACTGGCACCCGTGTAATCAAACCATCTGTGCATGCGCCGGGGTACTTTCCCACCCCATGTGCTCTGCCTTTCCCATGACGACAACTCCGGCCGATGGGCTGCAGCCAATCAGGGAGCGACACGTCCGAGGCGGAGGACAGTCCTCCATAAAAGGGACGGGTTTCCGCCATTCTATCGTTCTCTCTCTCTCTCTCTCTCTCTCTCTCTCTCTCTCTCTCTCTCTCTCTCTGGCGCTCTCTTCTCCACTGGCTCCTGAAGGGGTAAGCAATAAAGCTTGTGCCACAGAAGATTCTGGTTGCCCTGAGCGTGTTCTTACCAGGGGGAACAAAAGCACGGGCAATACCTCTACAGCGCTGCTCTGTGGCAAAAGGTGGGCACTGCCAGGCCTCCCAAGATGGGATGGGCACCCATGCCTAAGCAGCTTGGGGTCCCTGGATCTGTTCTACAGGTTGGCTCAGAAGCCACAGCTGCTCCCGCCGGGCTACTTCCGGAACAAGTTGGAGAGGTCCACGCAGGGAGAGCCATCACTCCGGGACGCAGAGCTCGCAGGGGTCCCCGGCTCGCAGCCGCCACGCACTCTGCAGGCGAAGTTGACCTCTCCGAGGATGGGAGCAAAGAACCTGAAACACTGTGCTGGAAATGGGAACAGACAGGAGCATTCCCAAAAAAGGCCCAAGGTGGCCAAGCAGCCTCTCCCTAGAGCAGGGAACAAAGGGCTTCTGTGTCAGGCACTGCTGGCCCGGCTGCGTCCAGCTTTGGGGTACCAGAAACTTTTCCCGGGTGTGGGCGCAGGCGGAGGGCACTGGGTATCGGGCTCCAGGCGCGAAAGCCTACCGGGTGCCCAGGGCGCAGCACGATCCCCGCGACCCTAGGCTCCCGACCAGCGCGGGCTACGCTACCGCTCACCTCCTCGATGGCCTCCACGGTGTTCCGGCACTGGGCCGTGCGCGTGGTGAAGCTAGAGGCCGTGGGCGCCTTGTAGTCCTCATGGGTCTCGGCCAGGAATTCCAACACCGAGATCTGGTCCGGCATCGCCCGGGCGCCGGGGCGCAGACTGCGGCCGCCTCAGTCGCCCAAGGCGCGGGCTCCGACCCCGCCGCCGCTCGGGGACTTGAACAAAGGGGAGCGCGGGCGCGGAAGTCGCCGCGGGGCGCGGGAGCCACCGCGGGAGGCCCGGTGGCAGCAGGGGCGCGCGCAGCCCCCAGCTCTGCCCGCTGTGCTCCTGGAGCTGCAGCTACCGAGTCCTCTGCAAAGGAGCCCAGACGCGGGCGCGCACAGTCAGCGGGAACCACGCGCCACCAAGCCGCTGTCCGTGATGCCTCCCGCGAAAAGGGGAGGGCCTGGCTGGGGAGGGCGCGGAGGCCCGCCGGCGGGGCGGGACCCAGACCTGGCCGCCAATCGGGTCGCCCGCCGCTACTGCGCCGCCAGGAAGCGGAGGCCTCAGCAAGGAGGGCTATGTGTGCTCAGGGCCTGTCAGTGGCTGTGGGCTGCTGGGTTGCGTCTGCCTTCCGGACGTGCTGGGGTTCGAGGCCGCACCCTCTCATAAGCTGCGGTGCCCGGCTCCCACCCCGCACCCGCCATGACCTCTAGCAACATTGCCCAGAGGGCGTGGAGTGGAACCGGGGATACTGGCTTCCCGGCTGGAAGGGAGCCCACCCTTTTGCTCCCCAATCCCACCCTTGGGCTCAGGATCCCCTGAATTCCCCACCAGAACCTCAGGGAAGGGCCAGTGAGACAGTGTGGGTAGCTCGCCCCCTACAGGACAGTGAAATCCTCCAGGGCACTTTAGCGGGATAGGGACAGTTTGGGATGCAATGATGGGGACCATGTTCTGTCTGTGCTCCTTCTCACAGCCTTAAGAAGCCAGGGGTAAAGGCAGGTGTTTTGCATAGGGAGTTGACCATGGTACAAGCCTAATGGGAATTCAAACCCATGACCTTCGACTTGGAAGAATACTCCAACCCCTAGTAAGCATCGTGTTCCCTAAGCTTGTACAATTAGGGACACTCCCAGTTACTTGAAGACAGTTTTAGGGTGCTAGGCCAGGATTCACCCTGAGAAAATCATAGAATATATAGATGTGGTGTGGGAAGTGGGGGATACCCAAGAGAACCAGAGGTAGAGCATGGTGGGGGGGGGGGCACATATTATGCCTAATGGTTCTCAGTACTCCAACCAACAGCGGACTGATCACAGACACAATTGGGCCAATAAATCATCTGAATTAGGACATTTTTGTCTATAACTCATTCAGAAATTCTCAGCTGTATTTTAAAAACCCAGAGTTTCTGAAGACACTAGTCAAAAATCACACCCTCTAACTCCCCGAGGCAAGAGGCATGGTTACTGCTGCTGCCAACAATACAGCCTAGAGAAACTTTACAAAAACCTTTTGTGTGTCTGAAAAGGAGGGAATGTGAGGGACATTGTAAACCCAACATGGGAAATAAAAGTGGTCTCCTACAGCCATAGGACAGTAGACCAGTCCATCTTTTTAAGGCTCCCATGTACAAATCTGCTGTATGAGGTGGCAGCTGGGGTCAGACATTATTATGGCTTCTGGTATTTTACCAGCACTGCCTGTGAATAAGTTCAGCCTTCAAAAATAGCTGTGCCAGTGGGTAGCTTTTATTCCAGCACAAGGCAATAAACTGAAATCCCAAAACTCTACAACTCTCTGCCACTTTCCACCATTGTGAACATCCTTCCATTTAGTGTCTCAGGGACACACCTATCTCAGCATGTATAACTCGAGGGTATTGTTTTATAGTACAGACTCTCCTGCACGAAGCAATTTTCTGATCCCTCTGCCTCTCTTCCCACCTATAAGTCCTTTTGTTTTTCTCTGAAATTGAAGGATATTCCCTGTAACGTTTCAAGGTTTTATTTTTGGAGACCTGGTCTCTGTGATGCCTTGGGAAGTTAAAAGAAAGTAGTGTTTTTCCTTGACATAATATAGTACCAGTCAAACTAATCAATGTGTCTAACACACAGACACATAGATACCCAGACACACAGACACACATATACAGAGACACACAGAGAGACACACACAGACACACACACACAGACACACACACACACAGAGACATACACACATACAAACACAGGGACACACACATACACACACAGACACAGAGGGACACAGACACACACACACATACACAGAGAAACACACACAGAGACACACACAAAGGGATACACACACAAAAACATACACACACAGACACATACAGACACAGAGAGACACACACACACATACACAGAGAAACACACACAGAGACACAAACAAAGGGACACACACACAAACACACACACACACAGACACACACACACAGACAGACATGAACATAATTTAAGGTTTAAATGTTGAACAGGAATCAAGAGAACACTACCCACTCCTTTGTATGAGGTACTGAGGATTGAGTCCAAGGCCTTGAACCTATAGGCAAGTGTTCGAACACAGAGTTATTACCTCAGCCCTCATTTACATATTTTTAATGCATCGAGAAAAGAAGATGCTGGTATTACCATTACAGACACGGACAACACTAAGTTTATTTTAAAAAATACCTGAAATATCTATTTTTAAAAATAATTCGTGTTGGGCATGGTGTCACATACCTTTAGCCCCAGCACTCAGGAGTCAGAGACAGGTGGATCTCTATGAGTTTCAGGACAGACAAGTCTACAAAGTGAGTTCCTGGATAGCCAGGGTTCTATACAGAGAAACCCTGACTCAAAAAAGACATAATAATTCTCAAGGATAAAATTGTCCTAAAACTGATTTGAGGCATTATACAATTTCACTTATCCCATCCCATACAAACATTTATGTTTTCCTATAAAATATAAATGCCTTTGATCATACAGTATTCTTTTAGACCTCACTAGGGGCTGGTTCAAAATACATACCATGAAAACTATGTTAGTTTTAAAGTCTGAGAAATTATGACTCCATATATATTTGAGCCTATATTTTTCTTTTTTTTAAATTTTTAATATTTTTATTGCATATTTTCCTCAATTACATTTCCAATGCTTTCCCAAAAGTCCCCCATACCGCCCCCCACTTCCCTACCCACCCATTCCCATTCTTTTGGCCCTGGCATTCCCCTATATTGGGGCATATAAAATTTGCAAGTCCAATGGGCCTCTCTTTCCAGTGATGGCCAACTAGGCCATCTTTCAATATATATGCAGCTAGAGACAAGAGCTCCTGGGTACTGGTTAGTTCATCATGTTGTTCCAACTATAGGGTTGAAGATCCCTTTAGCTCCTTGGGTACTTTCTCTAGCTTCTCCATTGGGAGCCCTGTGATACATCCAATAGCTGACTGTGAGCATCCACTCCTGTGTTTGCTAGGCCCCTGCATCGTCTCACAAGAGACAGCTATATTTGGGTCCTTTCAGCAAAATCTTGCTAGTGTATGCAATGGTGTCAGCGTTTGGAAGCTGATTATGGGATGGATCCCTGGATATGGCAGTCCATCCTTTCATCACAGCTCAAAACTTTTTCTCTGTAACTTCTTCCATGGGTGTTTTGTTCCCAATTCTAAGAAGGGACATATTGTCCACACTTTGGTCTTCATTCTTCTTGAGTTTCATGTGTTTAGCAAATTGTATCTTATATCTTGGGTATCCTAAGTTTTGGGCTAATATCCACTTATCAGTGAATACATATTGTGTGAATTCCTTTGTGATTGTGTTACCTCACTCAAGATGATGCCCTCCAGGTCCATCCATTTGGCTAGGAATTTCATAAATTCATTCTTTTTAATAGCTGAGTAGTACTCCATTGTGTAGATGTACCATAATTTCTGTATCCATTCCTCTGTTGAGGGGCATCTGGGTTCTTTCCAGCTTCTGGCTATTATAAATAGGGCTGCTATGAACATAGTGGAGCATGTGTCCTTCTTACCGGTTGGGACATCTTCTGGATATATTCCCAGAAGACGTATTGCTGGATCCTCCGGTAGTACTATGTCCAGTTTTCTGAGGAACAGCCAGACTGATTTCCAGAGTGGTTGTACAAGCTTGCAATCCCACCAACAATGGAGGAGTGTTCCTCTTTCTCCACATCCTCGCCAGCATCTGCTGTCACCTGAATTTTTGATCTTAGCCATTCTGACTGGTGCGAGGTGGAATCTCAGGGTTGTTTTGATTTGCATTTCCCTGATGATTAAGGATGTTGAACATTTTTTCAGGTGCTTCTCTGCCATTCAGTATTCCTCAGGTGAGAATTCTTTGTTCAGTTCTGAGCCCCATTTTTTAATGGGGTTATTTGACTTTATGGAGTCCACCTTCTTGAGTTCTTTATATATATTGGATATTAGTCCCTTATCTGATTTAGGATAGGTAAAGATCCTTTCCTAATCTGTTGGTGGTTTTTTTGTCTTATTGATGGTGTCTTTTGCCTTGCAGAAGCTTTGCAGTTTCATGAGGTCCCACTTGTCAATTCTCGATCTTATAGCACAAGCCATTGCTGTTATATTCAAGAATTTTTCCCCTGTGCCCATATCTTCAAGGCTTTTCCCCACTTTCTCCTCTATAAGTTTTAGTGTTTCTGATTTTATGTGAAGTTCCTTGATCCACTTAGACTTGACCTTAGTACAAGGAGATAGGAATGGATCGATTCACATTCTTCTACATGTTAACAACCAGTTGTGCCAGCACCATTTGTTGAAAATGCTGTTTTTCTTCCACTGGATGTTTTTAGCTCCCTTGTCGAAGATCAAGTGACCGTAGGTGTGTGGGTTCATTTCTGGGTCTTCAATTCTATTCCATTGGTCTATTTGTCTGTCACTATACCAGTACCACGCAGATTTTATCACAATTGCTCTGTAGTAAAGCTTTAGGTCAGGCATGGTGATTCCACCAGAGGTTCTTTTATCCTTGAGAAGAGTTTTTGCTATCCTAGGTTTTTTTGTTATTCCAGATGAATTTGCAGATTGCACTTTCTAATTCGTTGAAGAATTGAGTTGGAATTTTGATGGGGATTGCATTGAATCTGTAGATTGCTTTTGGCAAGATAGCCATTTTTACAATGTTGATCCTGCCAATCCATGAGCATGGGAGATCTTTCCATCTTCTGAGATCTTCTATAATTTCTTTCTTCAGAGACTTGAAGTTTTTATTATACAGATCTTTCACTTCCTTACTTAGAGTCACGCCAAGATATTTTATATTATTTGTGACTATTGAGAAGGGTGTTGTTTCCCTAATTTCTTTCTCAGCCTGTTTATTCTTTGTGTAGAGAAAGGCCATTGATTTGTTTGAGTTAATTTTATATCCAGCTACTTCACCGAAGCTGTTTATCAGGTTTAGGAGTTCTCTGGTGGAATTTATAGGGTCACTTATATATACTATCATATCATCTGCAAAAAGTGATATTTTGACTTCATCTTTTCCAATTTGTATCCCTTTGATCTCCTTTTGTTGTCGAATTGCTCTGGCTAGGACTTCAAGTACAATGTTGAATAGGTATGGAGAAAGTGGACAGCCTTGTCTAGTCCCTGATTTTAGAGGGATTGCTTCAAGCTTCTCACCATTTACTTTGATGTTGGCTACTGGTTTGCTGTAGATTGCTTTTATCATGTTTAGGTATGGGCGTTGAATTCCTGATCTTTCCAAGACTTTTATCATGAATGGGTGTTGGATCTTGTCAAATGCTTTTTCCCGCATCTAACGAGATGACCATGTGGTTTTTGTCTTTGAGTTTGTTTATATACTGGATTACGTTGCTAGATTTCCGAAAATGGCGCTGCCTCAGAAGCTCTGTGGCTCTCGCCTGTCCCAGAAGCTATTAGCTTCTGTGATCCACATTCTCGCCTGTGCAGACAACTTTCTGTGGAGTCCCGGAGCCAAGAATCCATATATATTTGAGCATATATTTTTCATATAAAAGACTATAGTCCTATTATTTTTTTTTTTTTACCTTGCGTGTACTGGTCTGTTTCTGTTGCTCTAATATACCTGATGTTGAAATTTTTGAAGAAGAGGAGGTTGGCTAGGATGTTGCCAAAATGGTACATTGTTACTGCTTGTCTGGAGGATATGGAGCCGGTGGGTTCATCCCTACACCGGGAGATAATAAGAACAGCAGGGGGCGGGGGGAGAGGGGAGGAAGTTAGCTAGAGGTTTTGGAAGCTGCCCTGGTTAGTTTTGTCAACTGGACACAAACCTAGATATAACTGGAAGGAGAATCTCAGTGAAGGAATTGTTTCCATCAGATTGGGATTCAGACATGTCTGTATGACATTTTCATGATTATTAATTGATGTAGATGGCCCAGTCCACTGTGGGTGGCACAATTCCTAGGCAGGTGAGCCTGGCCTGTGTAAGAAAGAGGCTAAGTAGATCAAGGAAGGCAAGCCAGTAAGCATCATTCCTCCACAGTCTCTGCTTCAGGTCCTGACTCCAGTTCCTGCCCTGGCTTTCCTGAATGATGGTCTATAACCTGTAGCCCAGTGAAACCCTTTCCTTCCTCGAGTTCGTTTTAATCAGTGTTTTATCACAGCACAGAAAACAAACTAGGACAGAGGTGTACAGTCTAAGATCAAGCAGCCCCTTCCATGTAGCTTCTTCACGTAGGTGGTAAGATAATGTTGACATCATTTACTTGTAAGATTGATCACAGGTTGGAAGCCAGAAAAACAGACATCAAACTCCCTACTTTAGAACTCACTTTAATGAGAACTAATGCAGGCAGATTTCTGAGTTCGAGGCCAGCCTGGTCTACAAAGTGAGCTCCAGGACAGCCAGAGCTATAAAGAGAAACCCTGTCTCAAAAAACCAAAAAAAAAAAAAAAAGAGAGAGAACTAATGGAGGTTCCCGAGAAAACTCCCTTAATTGCTTCCAAGGATAGTACCCTCAGTGCCCTAACTCCTCCTAGTCCCCACCTGAGCCCCACCATGACACCAAGGCCAAGGCTACAAAACAAGGACCATTAGGGGACAAACCACATTAGAACAGTAGCAGCAAGAGAAAGGGTTTGTTATCCCAGAAGATGGGATAAGCAAGAACTATGCATAAATTCATACAAGTTCATTTCAGATCAGGGTGTTTTGTTTTGTTTTGTTTTGTTTTGTTTTGTTTTGTTTTGTATTGTTTTGTTTTTGGTTTGGTTTTTGGTTTTGTTTTGGTTTTTTCGAGACAGGGTTTCTCTGTGTAGCCCTGGCTGTCCTGAAACTCACTTTGTAGACCAGGCTGCTCTTGAACTCAGAAATCTGCCTGCCTCTGCCTCTCGAGTGATGGGATTAAAGGCGTGCGCCACCACGCCCCACACTTCAGATCAGTTTTACCACTGAGAGTTATTTTAAAAAACTAGACCTTTGCCAGGTGTGGTGGCCATACCTTTAATCCCAGAACTCTGAAGAAAGAAACAGGCAGATCTCTCTTAGGCTGTGGCTAACCTGGGCTGCACAGTGAGACCCTCTCTCAGACAAGTGGATTCTTTTTGAGACTTTGAAGAGCTAAAAAGTTCTGGATAAAGACTTGTAGACCTCTGATGACATCCTCAGCATCCTATCAACAGTGCTTCTGGGAGGTAATGGAAGCTAGCAGACAGGCCTTTGTTGGGCAAGTGTTACTAGATCCTTTCAGGGAAGAAAATGCTGGAAGTCTGGCTTCTATCCTCTCTCTGATTCTCCTCTGTCATGCCGTGAGCATCTCCCCTCCCCTGTATTCTTCCTCCATGATGTCTTGCCTCACCTACAGGCCCCAAACAATCAAGACCAAAGGACAGAAACCTCTAATCCTGTGAGCCAACTAAAGCTTCATCCTTTACTCCATTCATCTAAGGAAACCAAAGGAAGACGGATAGAAAAGCCCATGCCTGGTGCCCAGTAAGATTGGCTAACAGCCCATTTTCCAGAGGAATGTTCTGGCTCTAGTTATTCCCAAGAACCTGAGATTTCTCACTGTCCAGCCAAGGGAAAAGGTAATGTTCTCAACTCTGAAATTTTCTGGAGGCTTGGCTGGTTTAACACAGACAGTTCCAGTTTGCTTGCAGTTAACTTGTAAATGATAATTCTGGGAATGAACAGATCTGAGTATTAAAGGAACTTTGTGGTAAACAATGCAATAAAATAGGGACACCCACAAGGACCCGTGATGTGAACAGGGAAATTTCACTGGGACTTTCTCCTCCACCTCCTAGAGTACTTGCCCCCAGATAATGTTGTGAAAGCAACCCATTTACACCCAAGGTGAGAGACAGCCACATGTGTGGATCACTCACCTCACGGTTTGTGCTTTGGGGACAGAGGCAGGGAAGGATTTGGCAGCACACAATTATAACACAGATGGAAATTTAGATCTGGGTGTCAATCTATTGCTGCTGTGCCCAAAGATCAGAGAGGGTGTTGGATCCCCTTGAACTGGAAATACAGATAGTTGTTTTGGGTTTTGTGTTTTGTTTTTTTGTTTTGTTTTGTTTTGTTTTGTTTTGTTTTGTTTTGTTTTGTTTTGTTTTGTTTTGTTTGGTTTGGTTTTGAGACAGGTTTTCCATGTATAGCCCTAGCTGTCCTGGAACTCACTCTGTAGACCAGGCTGCCCTCTAACTCACAAATGCACCTGTCTCTGCCTCACAAGTGTTGGGATTAAAGGCATGTGCCACCACTGCCCGGCCAGATAGTTGTAAGCCACCATGTGAGAGCTGGGAACTGAACCCCATTCCTCTGGAGGTGCAACAAGTACTTTTAACTGCCGAGTCATCATTTCTCCACCACACCCCTATCTTTAAAACACACTCACAGGCATGCACAAACATATACAAGTGCACACATACAAATGCACACACACACACACACACACACACACACACACGTACATGTGCACACATATACATGCACACATACACACACATTTTAAAGTTTTTGTCATTATTGTATGCGGCTGTTTTGCTTTCATTTATGTCTGTGCACCACATGCATGCAGTGCTCTCAGAGACCAGAGAGGACATCACATCCCCTGGAACTGGAATGACAGATGATTGTAAACTTCTGTGCTGGGAGTTGAACCTGCTCTCAACCTCTGAATCATCCCCACTTTAAAAGGGGTTCTTCCACTGAGCTATGCCCTAGATATGCTCATGTCTACACCACGAGTATCTGCTCTAGTGTTCATGATCCCACTATCCACGTTTTGTGTTTGTTTCTGCAAAGAAATAAAATACCTTAGGAAGCTCATCCTTGGGCCCAGACAAATGAATTTGTTCTTATTTTTTGGGACAGGGTCAACTTTGTAGCCTGGATAGCCTGGAATTTTCTTGTAGACCAGGCCGGCCTCAAACTCACAGAGATTTGCCTGTCTCTAGATTCCTGAGTTCTGGGATTAAAAGTAAGTGTGACCATGCCCAGTTTAGGCCTCAACATTTGACAATGTGTGTATTCTGGATCACCTTTATGACTGACTTTAGAAAATGAATGACAAGCAAATCTATCCTAAGCTTATTTTACAGAACAACACACAAAGACTTTATTTTGTCATCTTAATAAAGTCTGTAGACTCTCAGTGCTGAAATAAAATAGACAGTCCTAGATAAAGGAGCCTTAAACTGGAGTCTGTGGTGGCTAGTCAGGTGAGCTCTGCCACACAGTCAGGAAAGCTGGATTTGGGAATTTGTGTATGTGGTAGAAATACTACATGGTGGTATGTCACTGTGCATCTCTTCCCAGTTCCATAGTCTGGCAGCTTGAAATTGCTTCGTAGGAGTATTTACACTAGAGAAATGGGCAGCCGTTGATCGTGACTGTACTTCTTGCTTAACTGATTGTCTAAGCCAAACAAGGCAAGGGAGTGTTATGAATTTGTTGAGGATTACATTCATAGGCAGGCACATCTGAGCCACTGCATTGTGAGTAGCAAAGATGTTTGTGGAAAAAAGCTGCCAATCCTCTATGTTATAGCAAGGAGGCCACAGTTGTCATGGGCAGATGAAGTTGCACCAGACATCTTTACCAGCCTTTCTTGCTCATTAACATAAATAAATGCCAACTGACATTGGTGTCAGAAAAAAAAAAACTCCTCTGTCAATGACAGCAGCTACTTCTTTGCTGACTGAGTTGGATAATAAGCATTTCTTCTACATCTTATTTTGTCCAGGCATGGTTAAACTGCAGATTGGGTATTTATGCAAGCACTTGGCAAAAATCAATGGAAGCATCTATGAGAATCAATTAACTACACAGGCTTCGCTATAGAGTAGCAGATATCTCTGAATGCTTTGCAGGCTGTGTGCTGTCCAGTCTGTAAGTTAGCAAACATAAAGTAAGTTTATTTATGGATATACACACACATCTATTTTCAGAGCCTAGGCTTTCAATATTTACCAGCCCACTTTGAATACAATTCTATCTTTCCTGCCAACAGGCAGAGCAGTGGCCCTCCCAACTCTGATTCATGCTCCTGGAATTAAATACATATAGGATTAAAGCACTGATACACTGAAATGCAAGCAAAGGCAACTAGTGTTAATAATTATTATTTGTCTTTCAGCAATTAAGGGAATGCCATTTGTTGTTTTCATGCACTTAGAATAATACAAACGAGTGCCAGCAGAGGGCAGGGTTTGTTTTCATGGGAAAGCAAAACAAACCAAAAAAAAAAAAAATTAATTAGCACTCCACATGCAGATAGCTTTTGCTAAAGCTTTTAAAGAGTGCTTGCAATACTTTATTTTTTTTCTTAGATCACAGCACTCTCTTCATAGCTGGGTGTGGTGGTGCATGCCTGTGATCCCAGCACTGGTGAGGCTAAGTGGGAAGCTTAGGAATTTGAAGCTACAAATTCTGGGCAGCAGAGCCTATTAGAAGTCAGACATAGTAAGATCCTATTTCTAGAAAACAAAACAAACAAAAAAAAATCCCTCTTCCTTCAGCATGTGGATGCATTCATAGGTTTCTCTCCCTCTCCTTTAGATGGGGCAGCCATTTTTCCAGTGTTTTCCTATTGTCTATGAAATAAAAGTGAACTTCTTGATTCTACTCTAGCCCTTCCCCCAACCCTTCTCCCAGCTACCCTCTGACCTCTAAGCACCTCCAAAACCTGCCTGCCTGTGTAGGGGCCTTCCACTAAAAATATCTTTGACAGGTTCTGTGGGACTCAGACATGAATAACTGGGAAACTTTTTTATTGAGCATTTCATAACATGTGCATAGTATATAATATGCTGCATAGCCTTCTAACAGGAACAGATGACCATAGCTGAGTGATTTTTCTCAGCCAGGAAAATACTTCCTTAGTCAATGTTCTTCAGGCCCTTGAGACTGAACTTGAGCAGCTCTGTTTCCTTGCTCCTGTTGGTGAAATTGTGGATGTATGCAGTGGACACCCCAGGGATGATCAAGCACACCCCCAAATGGCGAGGCCAGGGAGAATCTAGAACCACAACTTCACACCATTACTCACACTCCAACCTGTCACTGGCTCCTCACAGGTGACCCACCTTTACCTCTCTTCCCCTGAGAAACTTTCTTGACCACACCATTCATTCACCTGTAGAGAGTTGAGAAGTTGCTACACTCACCCAAGAGCCCCACACTAAAGCATCTGCAGTACACTAGACCTGCTCAGCAGAGAGTGTCAGCCACATCCTTGAGACTTCAAGCTGCCCCTCCCCGAAGCTCACAGCACCCCTCTGTGTTTCCCCACTGAGAGCAGCTCTGCTCCTCATTGGCTTCCTGTAGGACAGGCTAGCTAACTTTTGACCCTGGAACATTGTCGTGAGCTTCCTCATCTTCACACACCTTCATACCCTCGAACCAAATCCTTGGCCTGGAACACTTTCTTTTTCTTGACTGCTTGGAAAGTGTCTTGGTCATCTTTAAGAATCAACCCCAAACCTGAGCCTGAGGGTCCAGTTATTTTCAATTCTTTCTCAGCCTGTCTGGGAAAAATTGGTGATCTTGGCTACTCTCCTTTCTTGAAGCATTAGACAGAGAATCTGCAAGGCAGCAGAAAAGAAACAGAGCAGAGCACAGCACTAAGGTCTTGGTGCATGGGGGCAGTGGGGAGGGACATCCTTTTGGAGACTGGGAAGAGAAAAGGGATGAGAAACTGTCAGAGGTTAGACCAGGAGGGGGATAATGACTGGACTGTAGAAAAAAGAATTATTATTAATAAGAATAAGAATAATAGATCTTGGTGCACAATGAGACGCCTACCACACTTTTCTCTGCCTGTCTCCATCCTAGCTGACATGCGAAGTGATTGGTTTTTGGCCAAAAATTGAGTCAGACAAGGTGAGAGCACTCATTTCACTGAACTTACAATACATCTCAACCCCACTCTGTTCTAGAAGCTTCCATTATAGAACGATTTGCACTTATCGCTAAAGCATCTGCTTCT
Organism: Mus caroli; assembly: GCF_978045245.1. Classification (NCBI taxonomy): domain Eukaryota; kingdom Metazoa; phylum Chordata; class Mammalia; order Rodentia; family Muridae; genus Mus; species Mus caroli. The sequence goes on along the minus strand of NW_028227269.1, from coordinate 20,396,926 downwards.
TAATATTTATTTATTTATTTATTATATGTAAGTACACTGTAGTGTGTCTTTAGACACTCCAGAAGAGAGCTGGATCAGACACTCAGATTTTGTTACTGATGGTTGTGAGCCACCATGTGGTTGCTGGGATTTGAACTCAGGACCTTTGGAAGAGCAGTCAGCACACTTAACCACTGAGCCAGCTCACCAGGCCCAGCATCTGCTGCTTGATGCTCACCTCTTTTACTCAGCTTCTGGGAAGCTCTAAAATGGGGCAGACACAGAGTAGGACTTCCATAAATTTCATTTGTCTTTTTGAGACTGGGTCTTTCTATGGACTCCCTAACCATTACTAGAAAACTAATTGCATGGCACCACTTAACTTTTGGAAGGCAGAATGAGAGGCGACATGAAATCCTTACTGAGAAAGTCATTGGTCTGCCATCTGCCAAGACAGAATGGGGTCTTCACCCATGATAGGTTAGGCAAGCTGCTCAAGTAGTCTGGGAAACTTATTTACAGAGGAATGAACATACTGGTTGGGAGGGTGGTGATTGGACCACCTTGCACTTCCCCACACTGCCCCCAATCAGACAGTAACTTACAAGCCTCCTCCTCCATGTTGGAAGCCTAAGGCTCAAGATGACAGCCATGAACACAGTTCCATATGAATAAAGGAACTCCTGCCTCAATCTGTGGTGTGCCAACAGTGGTCTGGAGAGTAGCAGTGGCCTGGAAGTCTGGTAGAAATGCAGAACTCACTCCTGCCAAGTCTTAGGGAGACCTTGAGCTAACTCCTTTGCACTTAACTTTTGAGAGAGGTTTTTCTAGCTTACACGGGGATACATCAAAACAAGGACTTTGTTTTCTCATCTTGTCAGAAGGCTACTATTTCAAAGTGTGTGAACACTATTGTAGCATTGGGATTTAATCTAAAAAAATCAGAGGTTTGGGTCTCTATCATATTAATGTGTCATTTTGAAGTTGTGTTTGTGTGTGTATGTGTTTAGGCTCAAGTGTCCCCCAGGTTATCCTCTAAATTGATACATAGCTAAGGATAACCTTGAACTCCTGAGCCTCCTACCTCTACCTCTCATATGTGGGAATACAGTCTATGCACATTTTATTTTGTTCTGGGGTCAGGGCAGGGGCGGGGGTGGGTGGAGTTACAACTCAGAGTTTTGTGCATGCTGGAGAAGGACTCTATCACTGAGCTACATCTCCAGTCCTCCTGTGAGTCCTGTTGAGAGAAACAAAATGAGGTGACGTAATAATAACTGGGGCAGGGGCAGGACATCAGCAGTGGCAGTCAGAAAAGGCTTCCTAGAGGAAGCAACTTTTGAGCTAAGTCTGAGATAAAGAGAAGAAACAGCTGAGCCTAAGGGGCTGGGGAGAGTCCTACAAAGGAATGTAGAGAGCCAAGGCCCTGAGGTGGGAATTTGTTAGCTGTGAGAAAGAAGGCCTTACCTGGGTTAGAGTCCTGCCCTCAAAGAAAAGAAAGCCTGTGCTGCAGATGAAGGAAGATGAAATATTTTAACTTTTGAGTTGTTTAGGAGCCCTGGCCTGGGGCTGAGAACAAAGCAGAGCAGGCCCAGGCATGCCAGGGCAGGGCTGTTGTTAAGGCATTCCTAAGAACATCTTGACTGTAAAGATGGAAAGGTATGCAAGGACAAACAGGGCTATATTATCTGAGTCAACACCATCTGGCCAGAACCTCCCCTCTGTCTATTATCTCTTGGCGCCGGGTAAAGTCATACATCAACTGGTTGTTATGTGAACAAAGATAAGCGCCAAGCCCACCGGAACAAAGTCCTGATGCCCTTTTTTTGCTGACATGTAATCTTTCTGTTAATGTTTAAATGAACCAATCCTGTACCTTTGTCAAAATTCCTTGTACCCTTAACCCTTTGCTTCTTAAAAAACCCCTAGCTTCCGAGCCCCAGGGTCAACTCCCCTGCCTCCTGTGTGAGGTACATGTTGGCTTATGCTATTTGTACAAAATTGCAGGGTTCGTTATCAAATTATACATGGGTGTGCTTTGGTAGCACACATCAAGGAAGTAAAGGTGGGAACCACAGTGGGCTCCAGATAAAGGGGGCTCCAGTCAGTGATGGCCTTGCTGACTACTGCTAAGCAAGCAAGCAAGCAATGGAGATGGGTATTATGTTGAGCTACAGGCCCCAGAATGCAAGAATTAGAAGCTTTTGTTGGATGCTGGGTTTTAGGAGCCTATCAGAGCTTTGGAAGACTCCCTCCTGACCAAGCACTAACTTTTCATTGGATTCTTAATTCTCATCATGTGTCTCCTCCAAGACCAATTTGGGACTTCCTAAAAGCTTTGCTGAAAAATAGCTGGCACAGTCAACTGCATGTTAATCACTGACTAATTAATTAATCACTAATTAATTACTCACTAATTAAGCAAATGCCCTACAAACTTGCGTACGGGTTATATAAAGTATATGATTTGGATAGCTAGAGAATACATATCTGGAGATATACATATATACATATATGAAAATGTGTGTATATCCATCTACAGATATTATCACAATCAAAATTGTAAATCAAATGGGTTGGGGTACAGCTTAAAAAAACTTAGGAATGACTAAAAATTCAAAGTAAAGTTCAGTGGAAATCGTAGACTATTTAGCATGCAACAAACCCTATGTCTTAGTTAGGGTTCCTGTTGCTGAGACAAAACACCATGACCAAAGCCAGTGATGGTACACAACTTTCATCCAGTACATGGGAGGCAGTGGCAGGCAGATTTCTGAGTTTGAGATCAGCTTTGTTTACAGAGGGAGTTCTGGGACTGCTGGGCCTACATGGAGAAACTGGTCTCTGTCTCCAAAAACAAACAAAACAACCCCGAACAAACCAAAGAACAAAAGCAAATTAGGAAGGAAAGGGAAGGGTTAATTCCATCTTTTGCTTCCACATCACTGTTCCTTATTAAAGGAAGTAGGGGCAGGAACTCAGGGCAGGTACTGAAGCAGAGGCCAGTGAGAAGGGCTACTTACTGGCTTGTTCCTCATGAGTTGCTTGGCCTGCTTATACATTCCAGAACCACCTGCCCAGAGGTGCCCAAATGGGTAGGGCCTAACCCTAATAGTCACTAATTCTTGCCTACAGGTCAGTTTTGTGGAGGCATTTCTTAAAAATTATGGTTCACTCTTCCAGCTTGTGTCAAGTTCATATACAAAAAGAGATAGATGAATAAGTAAATAAATTTACCCAGGAAGCCCTGTTTTCATCCCCAATAACACAAAATAGGAAAGTAGATAATGGTTGACAAATATAGATTATAGATGATAGTGGTGGTTAATAGAAGACAGATGACCAGATAGATAGATTGATAGATAAATTATAGATAGATAGATAGATAGATAGATAGATAGATAGATAGATAGACAGACAGACAAGATGATAGAAAATAATGATATAGGTGATAGGTAAAAGACAATAAAAGAGAGATGGATGATACCATACTCTCTATAGATGATAGGGAATAATAAGGTACATGACCCGTAGATGAAGAGATAATAAAAGAGAAGACAGAGCTAGGTAGATAATAAAGATAATAGATAAATAAAATAGCCGAGCATGGTAGCTTGATTCTTTAATCACAGTTCTCAGGGGCCAGAGTCAATAGGATGTTTGTGAGTTCAAAGCCAGCCTGATCTAAATACTGAGTGCTAGGATAGGTAGGGCTATTCAGAGAAAGCTTGTCTTGAAAAAATAAAATAAAACAAAACCAAAATGAAGATGAAATAGATGACACATCTAGATCATAGAAGAAGATATCACAGAGATTGATTGTCATACAGGAGATCTGTACTTAATAGAGACAGATAGATACTAGAAGATAAGATTAGCTGGATAAGTAGATGAAGATAGAACGAATGTAAGGGAAGGTCTGGTAAGGGAGCATGGGACTTGTTAGGCCACAGAATGAGAGGACATCGTAGTTGGAACTAGGCAAGCATTCCACTTTTCTCATTCATAAGGACAGCAGTCATATTAGTCACTTCCTACTGCTGAGAAAACCCCCACCATGACCAGCAGTTGAGAGCTCATGTCTATCTTTTTTCCTCATTTTTCCACAATAGTTTTCTTTTTTTTTTTTTAAGAAAATATTCGTTTTCATTGAAGCACACTGGTATTTCACCTGCATGAATGTCTGTGTTAGGATGTTCAATTTCCTCGAGCTAGAGTTACAGACAGTTCACCCACAGTGCCATGTGGGTGCTCACCTCAGGATTCATTCCATCAACAGCAGTCCCACGTTATTTCAGAAGTATTATCCAAGGATGGGCTATAAACTCCAACACACAGAATAGTCCAGCAAAACCTCCTGTCTCCACCTGTTCAGAATGCTGGGTCCTTTCTCATGGCCAGCCTAGGCCTCTCCACTCCTGGGTTGCCATAGGTATAGTCTTCAGCATCTTTTTTAGCCGACTGGGGCTATGGTTGCAATGACCATGGTCCAAGCCATGATGATATCTTTGGATGTGATCCCTTGCCAGAGCTGCCATGCTGCTGAATTAAAATTCCTCTCCACATGTGTGCTAGGCTTTGAACTCAAGTCATGCTTGCCCAATAAGTACACTTGCCCTGACCTCATTTTCCAAATCTAGATTCTGGGAGGCCTTACTTAGACCTTTAAAATTAGTCTTCAGGAGAGGAGCTCAGGTAGCTTGTATGCTTAATAGGATTTCCAGGCTTTTCCATCAAACAAAATTCTGAAGCTTTATGTGGCAGTTAGGTGGAGAAGCTCAAAGCCAGAGTGTTGGGAATTTCTTTTTGAGTGTAGGCAGGCAGGGGGTCATTCTTGGAGGTAAGTGAGCAGTGAGCCCATTCCAGAGCCCACAATCCAGCAAAACTCTGAGGATCCGTCTACAAAATAATGACTCGAGAATCAACATGGCCAAAAAGTAGGGAAAAACACTTGCCACAAAGCCTGGTGACCTAAGTTCAGTTCTCAGAACCAACATGGTAGAAGAGAGAACCAAGTCCTGCAGAGTGCCCTCTGATTTCCACATTAGTACATGCTCACACAAATATAATGAGAAATACTTTTAAGAGTATTTCTCTTAAAAAGTTCCCAGTGGAGCTGAAAGTGTCTAATATCCATGCGTGGATCACTCTTTTGCTCTCCTGGTATGTGTATCAGGCAGAGGGATTTGCTTGTAGGATTCTGAGCTACCTGTAAGTGGTAGCAAAGCTGAAATCACAGAGGCGACCTAGTCCCTACAGACTGTTTTCACAGTGCAGTGGATTTCCTAGTGTCTGATGCCCTGTGGGGGGCTTTCTTTGCAAAAAGCTTATAGAATGTTTTCCTGAGGCTTTTTGATTTGCTTGGAAAACTAACTCTAGCAGCCTGAGGGTTGGGCATAATCCCCCCAGACAGCAGTGGGGAGCAAGGCACTTTGCCCCCAAACTTTCCCTTTCCTGTTAGTGCTTTAAAAACAGGGTTACATTCCGGTTCTGTTTGTTCAAGTTCTCCTTTCCTCTCTCTCCTGACTTCTCCCACTCAGCTTGGGCTTCACAGCCAATGCTGATCTCACTGGCTCACACTGCATTGCATTTTGGTGAGTCCCACTTACTAGTGCCAAGAAGTGAACGCAGAAGCAGCTAGCTCCTATCCTGGTCAAAGTTTCCTAGGGGCTCCCAGCCTTCCCAGGGTCATGCCCTGAACCCTCCACTGGATAGAACCCCTGAGTGTGGCAAAGAAGGCCCCTGCATGGGCCAGACCTGTAGAAATGTCTGGTTAGGTAGGCTCTCTGGGTCCCTCTGAGTAATTCGCTGGAGATGGGAGCCTAGCAAGGCCAACACCAAGGGATTTGACAGCAGGGTTGCCAGTTGATCAATGTGGTCCTTGTCCCTTGTTCCAAAAAAGATGACATAGCGATCCAGTATGAAGCTTTTAGGAACAAATAGCACCCCTGGAAGATGCTGCTCACTACAGTGAACCAGGAAGAGCACTGATGGCTAGTCAGGAGTAACCTCCATCCTTCATGTCTCAGGGGACTCATAGCCCATATAAGCAGGCTTCTCACTTGTCTGAAGTCTGATCTCAACAGAGCAAAAGACCCTACAGATGCTGTCCTGGCTAGTTTTATGTCAACTTTACACAAGCTAGAGTCATCTGAGAGGAGAAATTTAGATTTAGAAAATGCTTCCATAAGATCCAGCTGTAAGGCATTTTCTTAAGGAAGAAATTAAGGCAATATCATAATTAGGTGGGGGAGGGCCCAGTCAATTGTGGGTGCTGTCATCTCTGGGCTGGCGGTCCCGGGTTCTATAAGAAAGCAGGCTGAGCAAGCCAGGAGGAGCAAACCAATAACTAGCACTCTCTCCTTCATGACCTCTGCATCAGCTCCTGCCTCCAGGTTTCTGCCCTGCTCAAGTTCCTGTTCTGACTGCCTTTGATGATGAACCGTGAGGTGGAAGCCTAAGCCAAATAAGCCCTTTTCTCCCCCACATTGCTTTAGTCATGCTGTTTCAGCACAGTAATGGTACCCCTGACTTCAACAGGTCCCTTGTCAGATTAACTACTTGAGGCAGTAAAACGTGCTCACTTTCACGGAGGTCCCAGTGGCTGCCAACCCACAGGGAGTGGACACTTCTCTTGCCCACTGTTCCCTGTCTTTGTTCTTCTCCCTCTAGTTATCTAAGCAGAAGCTTCAGCACCACGTTCCGGGCTCTTCCTCTTCAACTAATGACAATCAGTTGGTAACGAATCCACGTGTCATTGGATTGGATATTTCAGTTTATTATCCACGGGCACTGTGGTCCTGAGCCCTCATTTCCCACTGTGCCCTTATCCATTTATGTCTCTACTCATCTGCAAGTGTTATTTTATAATAAATCTTCCCATCTCTGGGTTAATCAACTTTCCTATCACCCTCTTTACTCGCTGTCAGACTCTTTCCCATAGTGATCCTTCTAAAAAGCAAATGTAGTTTTAAGTGGCTCAATATCTTCCAGGGTCTCCCTACTGTCTACGAATAAATCCTAAATTCTTCAATATGCTCTAAGAGATCCTTCATGGCCCAGAATGCCTGACTGTGCTGCCTCACTTCTCCTCCAACCTTGCTTGTACCCAGAGATTGAGCCATAGTCTATTGACTCAGGCATTTCCTCATTAAGTTCCTGCTTTTTTTTTTTAAGGTGTATCTATTGTATGCATATGAGTACAATGTATCTGTCTTCAGACACACTAGAAGAGAACATCAGACCCCATTACAGATGGTTGTGAGCCACCATGTGGTTGCTGGGAATTGAACTCAGGACTCCTGGAAGAGCAGTCATTGCTTTTAACCACTGAGCCATCTCTCCATCCCCAGTTCCTGCTTTATTTATCATTACACAATTAGTGTTTGGGAAGGGGTGGGGATGGAGCATACATATAAGGGAGTGTGCATTTGCCCTAGAATGAGGTCAGAAGGCAACTTGCAGGAATTGGTTGCTCTCTCTTCCCATGATTTATCACAGGATCAAACTCAGGTTGTCTGCTCATGGAAAGTCACCAAACCACTTCAAGAAATGAAATGAAAGAACATTTTGAAATCCAGGCATAGTGGTACATGTCGAATCCCAGCACATGAGAGGCAGAGGCAGGTAGATTTCTGTGAGTTTGAGGCCAGCCTGATCTCCATAGTGAGGTGCAGGTCAGCCAGGGCTACATAGTGTGATTCTGTCTCGAGAAAACAAAAACCAAAAAGAATGCCTTGAACCCAGATTACCACATGATCTTCTGCACTTAACAGAAGCCAACCAACCTTTCATCCACTAGGGCTGACTTCCACGTCAGTCTACCTGATGAATTCATTCCCACAGTTCAAAACTCAGCTTGCAAGCTTTAAAATTCAAGAGTACTCCTTCCCTTTTCATGTTGAGCATATCTTCAACACTTCCCAAGGCAACTTGTTCTGGTATAGCATGTGGTAGTTTAGATGTGAAATGTCTGCCAAAGACCCAAGTTTTGAAGAATTGCTCCTCCAGGTGTGGCCTGAGAAAGAAAGTTAGATCATTGGGAACATGCCTTTGAGGCTCTGTTGGGACCTTGCTCCCCTTCCCCTCCCTGCTTCTCTGCCATGGTAAACCTGCTACATGCTGCTACCATGATGCACTAAGCTGCTAGATGTTCAAAGCTACAGGGCCAAGCAACCATGGACAGAAACCATGAGCCAAAAACTAACTCTTTCCTCCTAAATTGATTCTTTCATTTTGTCACAGTGATGTAAAAGTGAGTGACACACAGCATTTTCCACTCACAGGTCTGTCTTTGTCACTAGATGAGTTTGCAGCAGATCAGGTATATAATCATTTCAGCTTTATGTCCCTAAAACCCAGCACTTGATTTAATTGTATTCTTTGAATGGATACATTTATACTGGTGTTTGTGTGTGTGTGTGTGTGTGTGTGTGTGTGTGTGTGTGTGTGTGTGTGTGTGTGTGGTGAGAATACAGAAATGTCCTCCTTTGAATCATAGAAAATGCCTTTATTCACGGTCTTTCTCTACTGGAGGACCCTGGCCATCTAAGACCCAAAATTCTTGTAAAGGATAGGTGGACCCTGTGTGTTGCTCAATATTCCACAAACAGGCTTCTAGAGGAAAGGGAAAGATGGCTTATTTTTATTGATTTGGTTAGGTTTGGCTGTTGCTCTTGTTGTCCTGGGGAGTCAAACCCAGGGTCTTAAGCTTGCCAGACAAGCACTCTGCCATTGAGCTGTTCCTTCGCCCAAGGAGGGGGGGGGTTGAGCATTCTCCCAATATTGCATGATTTGGAATAGAAGTCTCTTGAACACAGACCTACATGGGAGGTGTAAACTCACAGTAGGCTTGAGTGAAGCAGGGCAGAAGGCCATGCAGACTGTGTGACATGGAACTATGGGGAGGAAGGGTCCCCTTGTCTTTCACAGTTGGCAAGCTCGACCTGCAGATTTCCTGGGCTCCGTAGCCTATGGGTGACATTGGAGATAAGAGAAACAGGTAACTTCTCCATGATGAAAACAGCTCCCCACAGACTAGACATACTAAAGCTTGTGAGGTTTGAAAACCTGAAGGGGTGTTTGGGTGAGAAGCTTGAATGAATTTGTGACTAAATCCTGTCAGTCTTTAGTTGAGATTAATCAGTTTAGGAAGCAGCACGTTGGGACTCGAACTCGGAATGCACGTAACATCTTTGCTGAAATGGTAAGCTGATTTCTATGTACGAATCCTTGAAAACTGAGATTCACTCATTCTTTCACTCATTTCTTCATTCATCCACTCACCATGTTCATGAAGGACCCCTTTTCTAATATTTTTATTTCATTTACACTTTAAAAATTATTATTTTATCACTTTTATCATTATTAATCTGTATATATCACACACATACCACATATGTATGCAAATTCAGGGGATCATTTTCTTTTCTCAGAAAGAAAAAAAAGACGGGATTACTGGGTGAGAAAATTTTTTGGTGCTAAAACACTGGTGTCCAAACCTCTGTCTTCAGGCTTACCAAAGTGCTGTACTCAAAATGAAGAACAGCTGTCATGAGAAGTAGAAAGGAGCCTTCAGAAGATAGACCTGGGTCCTTCAGTCCCACACCTATTGCTGCTACTGTTAATGGAGCTGATCTCTGACCCCAACCCAGAGGGCTTGATCCCAAGGACTAAGCTGAATAGCAGGAAAACTGGTACTGGAATGCTGGCCAGAGGGCCTTTAGCAGGTGAACATTGTTGTAGAACACAGCCCTCTGACCAATAACAGACACCATCTTTATCAGATCAACCATGCATTCTCTCAATAGACCATCAGAAGCAACCTGTGGAATGTTGACCTTCCCTCAGAAAAGGAGTCCCTGGATCCTTGGGAGAGACTCCAGCTTCTCCTTGCAGGCATTTAATTCAATTCTGCCCTAATTGTACTTAGTCTGCAGCTTACGGATTACTAAAGCACAATGGCTGTGGAGGGGATGTAGTTAGATGGGATGTATCAGATGTGCTGTGTGAAGAGTTTCCAGTGTTCCTTCTTAGGGGTCACCCGTGTACCTGCTTGTAACTCTTCACCCCCACACTATAAGGAAATAGTTTGCTTAGTTTGTTTTCTATTGGTGGGATAGACTGCCATTAAAGGAAGTGACTTGGGATGGAAAGGGTTTATTTCATCTTACGGCTTGTAGTCCATCATGACAGGAAGTCGGGTAAGGAGCTAAAAGCAGAGACCTGGAAGCAGGAACTAAAAAAAAAAAAAAAAAAAAAAAAAGCCCTGGAAGTATGCTGCTTACTGGCTTGCTCCCATGGATTACTCAACCTCTTTTCTTATGCTGTTCAAGAGCATGTGCTTAGGGGAACATTATCCATGGCGGGCTGGGTCATCCTCTCTCAATTATTAGTCAAGAAAACCCTGCAGATTTGCGTATAGTTAATCTGATGGAGGCATTTTCTCAATTGTGGTTCTTTCTGTTTGACTCTAGCTTGTGTCAAGTTGAGAAAAAACTAACCAGGACATAACCTCAGTAAACTCATTGGTTCTCCTGGATGATCCTCAGTAGAAACATATGTTGGTTTGTCATTGGGGCCTTAGGAGGAGGGAGAAGATGCTGCTTATGTTTCTCCAGAGAGAAAGCAAGGTCTATCATTGCATATCTAGCCATGGAGTAAGAAGGAGGAATTTCCAAGATCATAAGACTAAGCTGGCACACTAAGCCTCACAGAAGCAAAAATCTATGTTCTGTGTTTTTCCCCATCAATTCCTTAGAAAGCAGATCCCATGGGATGATAGAAAGGGAAAGTGGGTTCATTGCTTTTCTGTTGCTATAACAAAACCCCTCACCAAAAACAACTCATGGAAGACAGGGTTTGTTTTAGCTCATAGCTACAGTGGGATACAAGTCTCTCATGGCAGGAAGGCACAGCAGGAAGTGACAGGCACAGATGGAGGAAGAGGAGGTTGAAAGATCACATCTTCAACTCCATTCAGAAAGAGGAGAAGAGCAGAAATGGAAGTGGGGAGCATTTATAAACTCTGAAAGCCCACCCCTATTCTATGCTTGATCCAGCAAAGCTATACCTCCTAAACTTCCTCTGACAGCACCACCAACTGGAGATTTGCTGTTTAAATCCCTGAGCCTATAGGGCAGTGATTCTCAACCCATGGGTGGTGAACACTTGGGGGAGTCAAATGACCTTTTAATACGAGTCACATATAAGATATTTACATTATGATTCACTACAGTAGCACAATTACAGTTATGAATTAGCAGTGAAATACTTTTATGGTTGGGGGTCCCCACAACATGAGGAACTGTATTAAAGGGTCACAGCATCAGGATGATTTAGAAGCACTGCTCTAGGGGATATTTCTATTTAAAACCACTACAGAAAGGAGGTGTGGCCTGTGTTCTGTCATACTTCACCATTTTAACTATCTGTTTGGTAGGCTCTCCACGAACACCTTACAAACAAGAGTCAGCTGGCTCTGTGAGCTAACATCACTTCAAAGTGGTGCACGCCCATCTGTAAGCACAGGTGCTTCCCTGCTGTCTGGTTGTCCTTCTGTGAATGTTCTATATAAGCCAGACTCTAAGGATCAGGGTCCATATGGAGGTGGTATAACCTAAGCTAAAGGAATATGTCTTTTTAGGTTTCAAACTAAGCTGGCTGCACAGTGCACCTTTCTTGGCAAGGGAATAAAAACAAGCTGCCTAAATCAGATGGGAGAAGAGACAGCCGTATTTGGTTTGTCCATGGGAGGAACAAGCCTGCTCTTGGAGATAGCACTTCAGAGTCCTCCTTACATTCTTGATAACTTACCAAGAAGAAGGATAGTGATATCAAAATGTTACTTCTCCCAGAGAAAAGCCATTAGTAGGCCTGGCCTTGCAGCCTGGTCACCCCCACCAGCCCCCCTCTTCCTAGCTTGAGCATTACAGTTTTCTCTGTGGAAGCTGGATGGTCAGTCAGTCCCACTGAGACTATTCACAGCTGCCTGCCTGAGCTGACTAAAATAGAATATGATCTCAAATAGATCTCAGCAACCAGCTTGCTCCATTGTCATGGTCACAAGGTGAAGATGTCCAAGTTTGCTCTGAAAAAAGGACCAGCACAGGGCTCTGCCCACATCAGGGAGGTATTTCTTTCATCTCCTGCTGTTAAAGTTCTTTGTATAAACTGCTCTGATCACAGATGATTTAACAAAAGCCACATAGGAGAGTAACAAGAGCCAAGGGCACTGAGGTCCCTGCACAGCCCACAGGAGAGACTTTGGGGATCTAAGTGAGTTTGGGAAGTTTCCACAGAGTCGGCAGATTCCAGACTTGGGTCCCCAAAGGGGTCTGGGCCAGGGACAGTCCAGCCAGAAAGACAGAATTAAAACATGGCAAGGTCTTTGCCAAGGGCACGCTAATAGCTCCCATCTATCACCAAGGGAAGGCAATGTCTGGGAAGAGACAATTGACTTTTCATGGAACAGATGAAGTTTTACATGTCATGCTTCCTGAGTGACAGCAGTAGCATGCAGGAGGGAAAGCATGTCCAAACTCTCATCCTATCCTCAGGCCTGGGTTTAACTTAGACCTGCAAGGTTATTTCCATCACTTAGACCCCAAACTCCATCCGTCTTTGTAGTCATCCCAGAAAACGGAATCGTCCCCACATTCCAGTCCACAAATTGCTATTACTTATATGTTCAAGTTTTTGTAAAAATGTGCTTACACATTTTGTACCTTTTTATTGCTGCCTTAGTAAGAGATATGCAAATGGTATGCAAGGAGTGACAAGATTTTATCTGGTTTACCTGTAGGTAGACAAAATGGGGGCAGGCACTAATATGCCCTCTGAAGTTCAGAAAGGCAAAGTGGCACACTCATTGTCGCAGAGCAAAGCTGGGCTTGACCTCATCCTTCAGTTCTCAAGCTCTGCCTAGACACTGTGTCCCAATTTTGCCCACAGGTAAGAAATGCCTCCATACCTGATGCTCAAGGGTCATGTGACAAAGCTACCTGCCCATTATACTCAATGTTTGTCATGAGCCTCTCCTGTAATGACACTGCTACTCACAGAGTCACCAATCAAGTTGTCCCCAAGCAGACACACGCAAACACCTGTCTTCCTTAGTGGGTCTCTCCTGTCTTTTCCCGAACTTGGTAAGGTACCAGACCACCCTGCCTGTCCTTTCTGTCACCTTCCAGCCTCACAGCTGGGCTCTCAGAGTCACCCAAAGGGACATTTATATCTCTGTTCAGACTTCTGGAACTCCTGAAGCTGGTTCAACCAGTCTGATTTTTCTAACAATACAGGTTTTGCCTCTGTGTTGCTGTAAGCACCTTATTTGGATAAGGTCTTCACACAGTGTCTTATACATGATCAGCAGTTAACAACTGAGGATTAGAGGGTGTTCCTAGAAAGGACCACACTTGGAATAGGGACACAACACAGGAACACACTCATAGGAGCACCTAGGAGATTCTCTGGGTGACAGAACCTATATGAGGATGTCCCTTTAGTCTCCAACACCCCCCAGGGGTCTCCTCTTCCTACCAGTTCACACTGCTCAGCATTCCGCATACTGTCTAAAATCCCTCTGTATTAGTCAGGGCTCTTTCTGTTCTGAGAGACCAAAGTCCTATTCTAAGGGACTTAATTACAGAAACATATGTTCATTGGCTTTCATGCCTACCTGCCCACTAAGGAGTGCTGAAGGGGAGTCACAGAGAGGCTACCACATGCCTGGCTTCCTGAGGCAAGACCAAGGAGTTGCACACAGTTATGGGGGAATGAAGAGGCAGAATAATAGGAAGTGTGTCACTGATTGTTCTGAATTCTGGCTTTGATGCCATCACCACACATGGGCATGCAGGGCAACCTACTGCTGTCTCTTGGGTGGCCCTTCAGTGGGTGTTAAGGACTTTCTATAGGACTTCCCTAGTTAGGGTAAGGAGAGAGGGAAACACTCCCAAGAATGAGAGATGGTAAATTGGTCAAGAATGCCCACCCAGAGCAAGTCATTTACAAGAAAGTCCTCCTCCATGTGGATATCATTTCCTTCCTTTAAGGAATCAAGGAGAGAGCTTCAGGACCAGGGCTGCCCTGGATAACTTACACTTGGGGTCAGAAATCAGAGAGCTGCTCCCTGCTCCTTCCCTGTGATTTGTTGTGGCTTCCACTTTGTCAACATGGGATTTCCCCCATTCAAAGAGGTTGATACAAACCAGCCGAATTTCCTGGAAACCCCATGGAAACCCAGGACAAGTTGATGAAACCAAGCATGACAGCCATTAGTCTGTGCTTGGCATGGAGTACTGTGGTTCAGAGCTGATGGGTTCCTGTTGGTTGTGTGTGTAGGAGGGACACATTTACCATCACTGTACATTCAGGCAGTTCTCATCACAACAGATCAGGATGTGCTGGAGGCCCATAGAAACCTTGGCTGCTTCCTCTGCTTCTCCACCCAACCACTGCACACAGAGGGCTCGAAGCCTGAGTGAAGGCATTGCATCTTGCTGCCTGGTTGTCCCCACAGAGACATCCTCTATGTGACCCTGGAAAGTCTCTAAGTCTTTCTGAGCCCTGGTTCTTCTTTTGGGAGGCTAGGAAACTTGGTTGTACAACACACAGAACTATGTTGTACATATAGAAAATGTTCCATGAGGGGACTCAGGATTATCTATTATACTGCTACAGAAAGTGATTCACCTAGAAGCACAGCAGACTGTAGACACAGCATCTTTTCTAAACAGCCCTGGGGGAGCTGTTTCCCTTTGTCACCAGGGCCAGGCTCTTTACCCCCCACCCCCACTCTGGGCCCAGGACCAGGACACAAGTTCCTCATGGGGAAGGTCAACTGGGAGCTTTGGGTGTGTTTCCCCTCATTGGCCTAAATTAGATGGGCTGATGGCTGTTTGGGGAAAGAATAGCTGCATTCTTCATGTGTTTTTCCCATCAAAACATGTCTGTTTTGTTCTCTTTTAAAGGGCACTCATGAGGCATTTAACAGGAACAAAGACGTCTCAGTCTGCCACTTTCCAGGTGATTCACCTTCAAAAGTGTGTGTGCATAGAATCTTTTAAGATCTGAAAACATGCCCCAGAGATTCCCACAGGCACATGAAAGCAGGGGATGTTCTGACAGGCCATTATAGAGGTGACATCAGAATTCTCAGCATCCTTTACTCACAGATGTTGTCTGGCAGGGAAGCTGTCATAGGCTTGTTCTGTCAGGGAAGAAAGACAGACACAATGTGTTTCCCCAGGCTAGCTCGCTGGGTAAGACACAATGTGTTAAGCCGGGCAGTGTTGGCACATGCCTTTAATCCTAGCACTTGGGAGGAAGAGGCAGAGGCAGAGGTAGGCTGATTTCTGAGTTCGAGGCCAGCCTGGTCTACAAAGTAAGTTCCGGGACAG
This sequence comes from Mus caroli, assembly GCF_978045245.1. Taxonomy (NCBI): domain Eukaryota; kingdom Metazoa; phylum Chordata; class Mammalia; order Rodentia; family Muridae; genus Mus; species Mus caroli. Next base: position 20,381,546 of record NW_028227269.1, on the reverse strand, counting down.
CCAGGGCTATACAGAGAAACCCTGTCTCGAAAAAAAACCAAAAAAGACAAAACAAAACAAAACAAAAAAGACACAGTATGTTTCCCCAGGCTAGCTCACTGTTGGAGCATCATGCTCTCAGGATGGTCTCCACTCTTTTGGGAGACAACTCTCCACTCAGTCCCCAGGATTAATAAAGACACCTAAGGAAGATGGGATGAGAGGAGATAGAATAAACTCCAGACTGTTCCCTGGGCCTCTGATACCTTCACCCTATGTATCTCAAGCAGGCTTCCAGTTGAGGGTTCCCTGGACACCCGTACCACATGCCACTCGATCGTGTATTAGCTGGGAGAGCCCAGAGGTCAAGAGCACAAGTTGGATGCCAGCTTTCCTCCCTGGCCTTATGATCAGACCCTGTTTCAGGGTTTCATGAAAAGCACGGTCCCTTATCTGATACAGAAGAAGCCCAGAACAGATGTTACATGCTGTTCTCAAGAGCATATTGTCCTGACTGCCTCTACCACCACCACCAACAACAACAACAACACCGGCAACACCACTAAAACCACCACCAACACCCAATTTCTTCCTCTGTTCTCAGCAATTGGAACTCATTCTCTGCTCCCTAAGATCATGTGTATGCTGGTTACCTTATGTCAACTTGACACAAGGTAGAGTCATCTCGGGGATGGGGTCATACCTCCATTGAGAAAATGCCTCCATCTGTAAGGCAGTTTCTTAATTAATGATTGATAGAGAAGGGCCCAGCCCATGGTGAGTGGTAACTTTCCCGGAGCTGGTGGTTTTGGGAGCTATAAGAAAGCAGGCTGAGCAAGCCATGAGAAGCAAGCAAGAAAGCAGCATTCTTTCATGGCTGCTGCATCAGTCCCGGCCTCCAGGGTCCAGCTCGGTTTGAGTTCCTGTCCTGACTTCCTCTGATGATGAACTAACTACATGTGCAAGTGTAAGCCAAACAAACCCTTTCCTCCCCAAGTTGCTTTTAGTCATGGTGTCCTAACCAGGACAATGTGTGATCTCATCTCCCTAAAACCATCAGGACAATAACACAAGTGTCTGTGCACGGCTTATTGCACCTTCCATTCTCTGACCCACTTGCTCATTCTTTCACTTACTTAACACATTTGTTCACAACACTGCAGAGCATGGTGAGGCCATTGCCTTCCAGACACTGTGTCCATCCAAGGCAACAGAGCTGTGGAATGTCCCTATCTCTGCCTCTTAGAGCTGAGGTGACACATTCTAAAGGACAAACTGTTATCAGTAGTATGGGAGATGGAGGGAGCAGGGCAGTAACCAGCAAAAGTGACCTGGATGGAGGCTGAGCCAAGATCCCAGGAATCTCCTAGAGAGTGCCCTGAAGTTCTGGGGATGCCCATTGACTCCCTCAGTCTTCCATACCTCATCCAAGGACTAAAGAACTATAATCTGTGCTCTCTATTTGGCACAAGCATCTTCCCTATTGAATCTTGCTGGCTCTTCTAGCCTCCCTGGCCTTTGCCCCCTCATCCTCACTATGGTCCATGCCCTCTGAAGTTCACCCAGCCTACTATAGAATCTTTCATTGCTTCCTTCCTTATGTTTTCCTTGGTCCCTTGTCTGTCTCCGCCAGACTGTGAAATCCCTGGGGGAAGGGACTGTCTCACTGGTATCTGGATCCTGGGAGCTATACAGCCATTGTAAGGAGAGTTCTGTTCTCAGGAATTACTGGCCCAATGGCTAAGTGGTCTGGGGGCAACAAGATTATTCACTGCAGGTTACCCATTTTGTTCTGGCTAAATCTAATCTTAAAGAGCAAATAATCCAGCCTTGGACTCAGTTTTTGTTAATGTCCCTGGATCCCTCTTGAGAAAAGCAGTTTGTTGGGGATTTGTTGTTAGGCAAACCAGTGTGATTTTCAAACTATTAAGTAGCCAGGAAGCCTAGGCACAAATATCTCAATGAACAAGTCATGATGAGAAAGGGACTCCTGGAATCACCTCTATTTGAAGATATATCTGCAGTCAATCCTAGTATGGTGGATTGAAGGAGAATGGCTCCTATAGTCTCATATATTTAAATACTGGGGCTCCAGTTGATGGAACTGCTTGTGAAGAATTAGGAGGTGTGGATTTGTTGGATGAGGTGTGTTATGGGGGTGGGCTTTAATCTTCAGAAAACTCCTGCCATTCCCAGTGTTTCTTCTCTGCCTCTTACTTGCAAAATCAAGATGTGATCTTCCAGCAGCTGCCTCAGTGTCCTGTTGCCATCCCTTTGCTCTACCAGCATTGCTTCTAACCCTAAGCACAGTAAGAGAAAGGTAACTAAGGCCCTTTAACAGCCAGCAGTGACATGGCTGCCAGGCCCAGTGACTTGCACCTGCAGACTCAACACTTGGGAACCTGAAAGCAGAAACATTGTCACAAGTTCAAGGCCAGCCTAGGCTACATGAGGAAGTCCACACTAGCCTAGCCTGGCTGCAGAGTGTGACTGTCTCAAGCAAAAAGAAAAAGATGAAGCCTGGAGAATCTATTGGTATTGATGAGACACTGCACAATTTCTGGGGCCTGTCTGCTTTCATCTCTGCAGAGTAGCAGACCACAGCAAAAGGATAAAATCTAAAATTAACCAAAGATCCTAGGAATCCCTGCCCACCACATATCCCTGTGCTCTAGAGCAAAACACTTCACATTCTGGCATTTCCCCAGTCTAGGGTATGCTTGTTATGCCAACTACACGGGAGGCTGATGCAGGAGGATTGCAAGTTCAAGGCCTGTCTAGGCAACATAGTGAGCCTTATTTGTCTTATTTATCTCAAGATAAATAAAAATGAGCACGAGGGTATAGCTCAGGGGTACAGTACTTGCATAGTGCACATGAGGCCATGCTTTCATTTCCTGATATCACAAAAGACAAAAAGTGCTTGGATTTCAATTTCCTTTTCTGTATCATGGATCGAGAGTCCTGTGAAGTCAGAGAAAACATCCATGCAAAGTGCACGTAATGACAACAGCTTGCTGTTTCCTTGGTGTGCTGTGGCAGACAGGCCCTCGTTCCTTTAGCAAATGGCCTGTTCCCCAGGCTACTGTCACTCAGCTCTTAAGAGTCAAGCATGGTGCTCACCAAGGCCTCTGCTTTCTGAGCCTCTTTACATCCTCGTGCTTGTGACTCTAAGTCCATGATTTTATTATGCATCTGCAGGCAGTAAACCCGTGGTATAAATAGAGTAATACAGAAGCAGCAACTTCATCTTAGAGCGGTCGTTCTCAATGCTGTGACCCTTTGATGCAGCTCCTCACATTGTGGTGACTCCCCACCAACAAATTACATTGTTGCTGCTTCTTAACTGTGATTTTGCTATGTTATGAATCTTTTTTTTTTTTTTTTTTTTTTTGGTTTTTGGAGACAGGATTTCTTTGTATAGCCTGGAACTAACTTTGTAGACCAGGCTGGCCTTGAACTAAGAAATCTGCCTGCCTCTGCCTTCTGAGTGCTGGGATTAAAGGCGTGTGTCACCATGCCCGGCTTATATTATGAATCTTGATGCAAGTATCTGATATGCAGGATATCTGATTGGGGGACATTACCCACAGTTTGAGAACCAATACCTTAGATGAAAGAATGTGGACAGCTGTCTTTGAGCACTGATCATCCCAGCCACCTCTCCATTCTTCTCTCCATCCATCTCTCCATTCATCTCTTCATTCATCTCTCCAATCATCTCTCCATTCACCTCTTCAGCCATCTCCACCTATTCTTAGGCATTTATTTTAACTCCAAATGTACATTTACTCATCTGGTCAGTGTATTATCATGGCAATAGCAAAGTAACTATGGCACTGTCTTCTTTCCACAAGTGGTCATGGCACTGGTTCCCCATTTGACACTCCAGAGTGCTCACAGCGAGGAACACTTGCTTTTTGTCCCTGCAATGAATTCTCCTATGATGACAACATTCAGATGACTCAGATGACAGTGTACTTTTGAAGTGAAAGATAATGTTGAAGAACAGGTAGAGAGGATTGGAGTTATGGCTTAGCAGTGAGGAGACATTTTTTTTTTTTGCTCTTGTAGAGGAACCAGGTTCAGTTCCCACATCCATATGGCAGCTCACAACTGTTTGCCATTCTGCTTTGAGGATCAGATGTGCTCTTTTGGCCTCCACAGGCACCAAGCACACACATGGTGCACATATATACATGCAGGCAAAGCACAGAGACACATAAAGGATTTTTTTCCTTTAAAAGAGAGTGAGAGAAGAAAAGAAAATTAGCAGCTTCGGTCTCATATTTTTGTCTCTGTCTTCCAATGAGGAAACAGACTAGGGAACAAAGCGTGGCTCCACTAGTATCCAGATGCTAACTAGATGCTAACTAGCTGTCATGGCTGGCCTAATGCAGTGGATGCACTTGGCTACTGATGAGTCATATGTCTCTTGGGGCATCTGCATGGCTGCAGCTTTGAAACCCATCTTCCCCAATGCTGAATTAAGAGCTCCAAGATGGATCTAGGTCCTATTCATCCATGGCAGGTTTTCAATTAGTTTCCTTTTTTGAAAACTCGTCATAGCAGCTTGGGCCATTATCTTGACGTGAATCTTCAGAGCACTTTCTTTCTAAAGGAAGACTTGTCAAAGGAAAGTATCTGTGAAGACGGTTCTGGATGTTTCAGCATAGGAGAGTCCATTGTGGAGAGGAAAGGAAGTGGTCTTCAATTGGAGTGTCAAATGATGGAAAGGTGTCATGACCTAAGAAGACAATGTCTTAGTTACATTTCCATTGCTGTGATAAAACATGGAACAAAAACAACTTAGGGAGGAAAGGGTTTATCCAGTCTACAGTTTATTCTCCATCTTTTTTATTTTTTAAAGATTTATTTATTTATTTATTTATTTATTTATTACATGTAAGTACACTGTAGTTGTCTTCAGACACTACAGAAGAGGGCATCAGATTTTGTTACGGATGGTTGTGAGCCACAATGTGGTTGCTGGGATTTGAACTCAGGGCCTTCGGAAGAGCAGTCAGCACTCTTAACCACCTAGCCATCTCACCAGCTCCCTTATTCTCCATCTTGAAGGTCAGTCAGGGCAAGAACTCAAGGCAGGAACTTGGGGGAAGACCTGAAGTGGAGACCATGGAGAAATGATGCTTACTGGCTATACTGGCTAGTTTTGTGTCAACTTGACACAGCTGGAGTTATCACAGAGAAAGGAGCTTCAGTTGAGGAGATGCCTCCATGAGATCCAACTGTAAGGCATTTTCTCAAATAGTGATCAAGGGGGAAAGGCCCCTTGTGGGTGGGACCATCTCTGGGCTGGTAGTCTTGGGTTTTATAAGAGAGTAGGCTGAGCAAGCCAGGGGAGGCAAGCCAGTAAAGAACATCCCTCCATGGCCTCTGCATCAGCTCCTGCTTTCTGACCTGCTTGAGTTCCAGTCCTGACTTCCTTTGGTGATGAACAGCAGTATGGAAGTGTAAGCCGAATAAACCCTTTCCTCCCCAACTTGCTTCTTGGTCATGATGTTTGTGCAGGAATAGAAACCCTGACTAAGACACTGGCTTTCTCACTTTGGTGGTAGTTTGCCTTCTCTTTTGTTTTTGTTTTTGTTTTTGTTTTTGTTTTTGTTTTTCAAGACAGGGTTTCTCTGTATAGCCCTGGCTGTCCTGGAACTCACTCTGTAGACCAGGCTGGCCTCGAACTCAGAAATCTGCCTGCCTCTGCCTCCCGAGTGCTGGGATTAAAGGTGTGTGCCACCAGGCCCGGCTGGTAGTTTGCCTTCTTATACACCCCAGGACCCTCTGTCTAGGGATGGGACTGTGGGTCCTTCCAATCAATCACCAATCAAGAAAATGCCCTACAGACTTGCCACAGTTAGTCTGATGGGGGCATCATCTCAACTGAGGTGCTGCTTCCCAGATAACTCTAGCTTATGTCAATCAGAATATTTGGCCCCTGTCAACTTGTTACACCAACACTACTATTAAGCCAGAACTCTTCCTTCCTTGTTTATCCTCAATATTTCATATATTAATGTCAATATTACAGCATGAATAACTTTAGAAGTCCAACCATCTTTACATTTTCTGAGACTTTTAGTCCAAAGTCTTTTTAAAAATACAGAATTTTTAAAAGTTCAATGTCTTTAAACTGTGGACTCCTGTGAAATAAAATAATAATAATATTTTCTCATTTCATGAGGGAAGACCCAGGGTGTAGCCACAGTCTGAACAAAACAAAGCTAAACTCCAACCATTCTAATAACTCAGTCCCCAGTGCCTGGCACTCATGATCTTCTGGGCTCCAGAGATTCTATTCAACTCCACTTCTTGAGTTCTGACATTTCTAACACACACAGTTCAACTCAACTCATAGGCTCAGGCCAGCTCCACTCTACAGCCTCTGCTCTCATGTGCAGTGGCCTCGCCCTCCTGACATCTGCATCTGCTGGGGGCTCTAAAAGCTGCACCTTCACATAGCCTCCTGGTCTCTTTTCAGGGACCCTGACACTGACATATGGTGCCAAGCCTCAGACTCCCTCCATGGCTCCTTCAGTCTTTGGGTTCCCACCACAGCTGAGGCTGCACTTTCACTGAGGACCTCTGCTGGCCTCTCAGAGTGCCAAGTTTCAGCTGTTCTCCATGACCCCACTGTGTCTTCAAAACCGTTAGATGTGAGAGACTCTGACACATTACTGTGTTGGCTACCAGCATGGCCTATGGGCTTGTCTCCCTCTGAACAACAGCTTTAGTGTGCTTACTCTATGGAAACACTCCAAAACCTCGCCTCAGCGATGATGGTCTCTTCTTAATCACCACTAATTTCTCAGTTTCAGCTACTTTTGATCAGTTCTCTATTTTCCCAGTAAAGCAAAGGTTTCAGTTTAGTGGTACTGGTTTCTTATTAATCACACCAGATTTTTCAACTCAAATTGACAAGACCCACAGATTCATAATTCAAATATACCATACAAACTACCCTGATAAAATCTTCAAGGGATTCTCAAATATCCCTCTGAAACCCCACAAGCCAGGCCTCCATTGTCTGCATTGCTCTCAATATTCCCTTCCAAGTTCCCACAAGACAGGTCACTAAGTCCCTAATACTCAATGGCTCTATAAAAATACATTTTTATACATTTATTATTATTGCAAGATGTGTGACAGAATCCCTGTCTGCTGTGTTTGTTTTTTGTCTACTTGACGTAAGCTAGAGCTATCTGAGAAGAGGGAACTTCAACTGAAATAATGCCTCTATCAGACTGCCTATAAGTAAGACTCTCCAGCATATTTTTCATTTCAATTGACGTGATGCTGTGGGATATAAAAAAAAGCAAACTGAGCAACCCAGGGTGAGCAAGCCAGGAAGCAGTCCACAAACTCCCAGGTTTCTACCTTGGGTTGGTGGCCTGACTTCCCTTCCAGATGGCCCATAAACTGTAAGCTGAAATAAACACTGTTTTTGGTCAGCGTTTTATCATACTAACAGAAAAGTAACTAAGATAGAAACTGAAATTGGTACCAGAAGTAGGGTAGTGTTAAGAGCTGTTTTGTGGGATCTGTTAGGTGAGGTAGAGAATGGTCCTGGGCTGGGACCATTCACTGATTGAGCTTGGATAACATGTACTGCTGCTTCTCATGGCTGTCACATCAGAACTCTGAGGCTGGGTCTCCTCTCCCTGCTTAATGTTTATATGTTTTGCCTTAGGAAAATAAATGGCCCTGTAGAGCCTGTGAGACTGCCCAGAGATAAAGATACCTGCTGCACAGACCTGACACCCGAGTTCCATCTCAGAACTAACATGGTAGAAGGAGTGAACTTACTCCTGAAAGTTGTCCTCTTACTTCAATGTACCACAGTACATGCATACACACATGTGCACATGCATGCACAAAGAAAACAAACAAACACACAAATAGTAATAAAACAAAATTTTAAATGGCCTTGAAAACTCAGAAGTAGGGAAAGGATGCTCATTTGATACTTTTTTTTTTTTATGAGACAGGCTTCCCTTTCCAAGACAGGCTTCTCTGTGTAGCCCTAGCTGTCCTGGAGCTCACTGTGAAGTCCAGGCTGGCTTCAAACTCACAAATCTATCTGCCTCTGCCTCCCAAGTGCTGTTATTAAATGCATGTGCCACCAGTGCCCGGCTCATTTGATAATAATATAAACATTCACATGTTTTAAATTCAATTCTTGGGCCATGTATCATGGCACATGCTTTTAATCCCAGCACTTGAGAAGCAGAGACAGGCAGATCTCTGTGAGTTTCAGGCCAGCATGGCCTACATAATGAGTTCCAGGCAAGTCAAGGTTATATAGAGAGAACCTGTCTCAGAAAGAAATAAAATCAATTTTTGAAAGAGAATCAGGATGTAGCTCAATGGAATGAATACTAAGCATACCTGAGGCCCTGACCTCTACCCTCAGTACTGCATCTACAGGGCATAGTGGCCAGACCCAGTTACATAGACCCTGTCTCACAATGGATAGATAGATAGATAGATAGATAGATAGATAGATAGATAGATAGACAGAGAGTTGGATAAATAGACATAGATAGATAGATAGATAGATAGATAGATAGATAGATAGATACATAGATAGATACATAGATAGATACATAGATAGATACATAGATAGATACATAGATAGATACATAGATAGATGAACAGACAGTCAGAAAGAGAGAAAGGAGGAAAGAAAGAAAGAAAGAAAGAAAGAAAGAAAGAAAGAAAGAAAGAAAGAAAGAAAGAAAAAAAGAAAGAAAGAAAGAAAGTAAGTTACCAAGTACTTCTTATACACCTGTGGCCCAATGAAGAGAAATCACACAAATCAGGGATGGCAAACCCTTGCCATCTTATGCCTGCCACCTGCGCCTCCTGCCCAAACTCTAGGAAAACTTCAACTCAGAAGACAGTGACCAACAATCAGTGAGTGCAGGTCCCAGTTCCCCTTGTCAGCAGCTTGTTCACACAGTACAGAGCTGAAACTTAGAATCTAGGCTTGTCACTGTAATCCCGGGCTCCCCGAATGCACTCTGTGCTTACACCTGGAAATCATTTAACATCCTGTATTCCCCAGAGAAGAGCTATGAAGAAGTTGGCCCCAGTGCCTCAGTGTGTGGACTTATTTAGAAATAAGATCTTGGCTGAAGTGAGCACAGTGTGTGTGTCCTAATAGCATCCGTGTCTTTCTGAGAAGAAAAATTTGTCTTTCTTCTTTTTCATTTTCAGTTTGGTTTAAAAGCCATTACAATCAAGGACTTCTAAAAATTACTTTTTTAATGTATGAGGCGGGGGTTATTTTACTGAAGTTGGTGCTAGGCAGGTGGCCAGTGCTCTCAGTGATCCTCATGTCTCCACCCACCACAGTGCTGGGCTCACAGGGCCACTCCTGGCTTCTTATGCTGGTCCTGGGAAAAGGATCCCAGACCTCAAGCTCACACAGCAAGCATTCTGTCCACCTTGTCATCACTTCAGCCTGCAAGGACTTTTGCTCCATTTGTTTCATAGGAAAGGCAATTTGGACCCAGAAGCAAATACGGATAGGAGAAGGAAGACACAGAAAGATGGCTAAACACAAGCCAAAGAGAGGCGTGGGCAAAGTTAGGCCTCCAGGCTTGTCTTAGGGTTTCTATTCCTAACACAAAACATCATGACCAAGAAGCAAGCTGGGGAGGAAAGGGTTTATTCAGCTTACACTTCCACATTGCTGTTCATCACCAAGGAAGTCAGGACTGGAACTCAAGCAGGTCAGGAAGCAGGAGCTGATGCAGAGGCCATGGAGGGGTGGCACTTACTGGCTTGCTTCCATGGCTTGCTCAGCTTCCTTTCTTATAGACCCCAAGACCACCAGACCAGGGATGGCATCACCTACAATAGGCCCTCCCCACTTGATCACCAACTGAGAAAATGCCCCACAGCAGGATTCATGGAGGCACTTTCCCAACTGAAGCTACTTTCTCTGTGATAACCCTAGCCAAGTTGACAACACAAAACCAACCAGTACATGGCCTCACATGGAATCAACCCCTTCAGCACATTGATCCCGGCCCTTAGCTTCTAGAATGCTAAGATGATACATTACCATGTGAGCCACCCTAACTGTTAACCTTTTTTTTTTTTTTTTTTTTTTTTTTTTACAATAGCCGCAGGAAGTGAAGAAGACACTGATGAATGGTACAGTCATCTTAAACTAACTACTGTTCTGGGAGATGGTGGGGTTTTGTGTTTGTTTGTTGTCTTTTGAGACAGAGTCTTATGCATCCCAGGCTGGCCTGATATAAAGATATTCTTGAGTCGGGCATGATGGTGCAGGACTTTAATCCCAACACTCAGGAGGCAGAGGCAGCTGAATCTCTGATTTGGAGGCCAGTCTGGTCTACAGAGTGAGTTCCAGGATAGGCAGTGCTACACAGAGAAACCTTGTCTTGAAAGACCCCCGGAGGGCAGACCCTCACTCAAGCCTCGGGACAGCCGCGTACCCAAGAAGACACTGAGACCGAACTTAAGATGTAGAGAGTAAGATTTAATAAAGCAACAACAAGAAAGCACATAAAAAGCACATAAACCAGAGCTCTGGGGTCGAAACTCATACACCAGGCATGGTGTAGAGAAGATTCGACCATGGCCCAAGTTTTTCTCAGGCTTTTATAGAAAACAGCCAAGGGGGGGAGCAGGGCAGGGAAAGTACAAATTTACGTCACCAAGGGGTTTTGCCAAGAGTTTTTCCAAGGGGCTTTCCATAACCAAGGGGTCGTGTCCTATATTTTGGCAATGTACCCGATTTATTGGAACATTCTGGGGTAGTACCAGGAGGCCCTTATCTCAAAAATGTTCTTGGAACAGTCCTCAGTTAGGAGGGGTAGGACTAGGTTTGTTCCAGGAGACCCTTATCTAAAAAATGTTCTTGGAACAGTTTTCAATTGGGAGGGGGTCGGACTCTGGGGTGAAGAGTTCAGGAATGTACTCTGGGGTAAAAAGTTCAGGAGTGTTCCGGGAACAGTCTCTAGATGGGAGGGGTAAGAGGACTCTGAGTTGAAGAGTTCAGGTGTCCAGTAATTTTCCTCTTTCATTCCCCACTCCTTCTAGTAAATAGCTCTAATCTTAGCGCGAGTTTTCGGCCTCTTGGAGGACCCGATATTGTTGCATTTATTCTTTTTCTAACATGGGAACAAAAACAGAACAAGAAGGATTAGTAAACAGAACTAGGCAGGGGCCCTTTTAGCGAGGCTTGAGGGTCTGAGCATGATGCAGGTGCACGTAGATCAGATCTCTGGCTGGAACTGGTGAGATGTCCTTGGGGTACCCAGCTCGTTCACTGTAGCCAGTTGTGACCAGACTATTTTCTGTACCACCTGCAAGCCTTTTAACTTAGCATACAGATTATTATTATAACAACATAGGTTTAAACACATTATTTAAGACAGTGATGGGCATAGGAGCCCCATAAAGGATCTTAAAAAGAGTAAAACTGAATCAAGAGGGAGTATTTTTAGTACGTTTAAATAGGGCATAGGGAAGGAACACCAAGTCTGTGCCAGTCTCCACGATTAATTTTGTCAAGGTCTGTTTTAGAGTTTTAAACTAATTCTTTTTATCTGTCCTGAGCTCTGAGGTCTGTACATACAATGTAATTTTTGACCTCTAAATACTTGGCCACACCCTGACTTACCTGGGCAACAAAGGCAGGGCCATTATCTGACACTATTGCTTTTGGCACTCTGAACCTTGGAAAAATTTTCTTTAATAATCTTCTTGGTGACTATGTGAGCAGTCTCATTTATTTATTTTGAGAACGTTCACAAAAACCAGAAGGTATTTATACACATATTTTTTTTCAGTAAAGTCTATTTTCCAGTTGATGTTAGGTCTGTCTTTTCAAGGGAGGACTAGTTTTCTTCTTTCAGTTTAGTCTTTAGACTGCCAGGATTATTGCTCTTTGGGATGCCTGTTTGGCGGTTAGATCTGCCATCTGATTTCTTTTGGCCACATCATCTCAAGTCTTTTTTTGCAGATGTCAACAGCTCTCTTTGTCTGTATATTGTTCCATACAGTGGCAAAAGCATACCTGCTATCAGTGTCAGCTTTCTTTTTTTGTCATTTATAGAGCTTGTATCAAAGCCACAAGTTCAGCTTTCTGGGCTGAAGTCCCTTCAGGGAGGCTGCTGGCTTAGATCACTTGCTTTTTGTCCACCGCTGCACTGCTGTCCCCGCCTTCCACTTACCTTTAACCATGAGGCTACTGCCATCCGTGTACCAGTTCAAACTTTTAGGCCAAGGCTGATCTGATCCTTCAGATCATTTCCAGTATCAGTTCTTTCTGCCATAATGTCAGAGCAGTGATGAGTAGGTGAAGACTCAGCAGGTTAGCAGGGGAAGCGAAGGTCACTTGTTCAGTCAACAAAAAGCTAATGTCTTTACCTGCCGTGGTAAGTAGCCCCCTCTGTTGGTAGATTGCCCCATGGATATGGGCTGTAGCGAAAGCATAGCGGCTGTCAGTGTAAATGTTGATCGCCTTACCTTCAGCCAACCGCAGGGTTTGAGTTAGCGCCAGGAGTTCAGCCTTCTGAGCCGAAGTTTCTTCTGGAAGACCACTCGCCCAAATTACCTGTTTTCCATCTACCACTGCCGCTCCTGCTCTTCTTTTTCCTTTCACCACGAAACTGCTGCCATCTGTGTACCAGGCAGGCACACTTGGCCAAGGCTGATCAGTCAGATCCCTCCTCGTTCCAGTTTCTTCAGCCAGGACATCAGCACATTGATGTACAGGAGTGGAGTCATCCGCCAAGGGGAACGATTGGATAATGTTTTTCAGAGCGTTAGTCAGCCATCAGTCTTTTTCAGGGTCCCAATCTCTGAGTAAGAACCTTTTTGGCAATATCTTTGTTCTCAGTCACATCTAGGAGTCTCAAAGTTGGGGACAACATTAGGGCAGTCTTAATAGCATCTAAGGCCATCCAAGGTTGTTCTTTATTTTTTATACGAAGGGCTGTTTATCTTTTTAATTTAACAAAACCTGGAATCCACAGTCTGCAAAGGCCCGCAGTGTCCAGGAACCTTTTAAACTTGCTTTGCACTGGTCAGTGGAGGAATATGAAACACAGTCTCTTTTTAGCTGCTTCAACAGGTAGGCCACCGGTCTCTTTTAAGGACTGAGCTTCTGTGTTAGCACCCCTTCTGCTATCTCTTTACTTTTAGCCACACAAACAGGTGAAGGGTTTGGTCATGAGGGGGGCTCCTCTTCTTTTTGTTAGGGCAGTCTCTCACCCAGTGCTCTTTTCTTTAACACATTGTTTTTTTAGCCAAAAGCTTTCTTTTGTTGCCAGGTACTAAGTTTTCTAGTTTCCCTGACTTTTGTGGCCAGCATTTCATTTTTCTTATCTTTTTTTTTTTTAAATTTTCTGGCTCCCTATTTTTTACAGATCATTTCTAAGTGCTAGCATTATTAGCAAGTGTCACTTTGCTAGGTTCTAGTCTTTGTCATTTATCTCTCTTTGCTCCTGTTTCTTAACTGTAATAGAGATCTTATATAATGTCTCTCTCTCTATATATATATATATATCTTTTTTTGTTCCTCTTTCTTGTCTTTGCTTACTTTGAATGTTATCTAATTATTACGTCTATATTTTGTCACTTAACTTTTTTTCATAGTTTGACTCTACCCTGGTTTATCTTTCTGTCTTACAGCACATAGCACATCTCTGATTCTGACTCTGGTCTCTGTCTTTGTCAGCCTCATTTTACTGGTTCCTCTTTTAAATATTTTTCATTTAGAGTATCTCTCTCATTTCAGACCTAATTTTCTTCATCTCTATTTTTACCTCTTCTCACTGTTAACCTATCTCTTTTGAGTCTGCTGAAGCTTTGCTCTCAGCTCTTCTTTGCAGACCTCTATCCTTTTTTTAACTTCTGTAACTTTTTATTACCTCGGTCAGATTGTTGGGGCACTTTCTAGTCCCACAGAGACGAGACCCTCATCAGAGCCTGGCAGTTAGACTCGCAGGTGCTCCTTACCTTGGACAGAAGAAGCCCCAAGTGGGTGGATGTCTCCCTCACCGGAGCTTAGAACAGACTCACTGCCAGCAGCTCAGGGTGGTGCCTGAGAAGAGAAAACACCTGGGGCAGAGAAGGGAGTGCAGCTCTCACATCTGGCTGCACCAGACCACTGATATCTCAAAATGAATGCAATTTTTTTTTTTGTTAACAAGAGACAGGATACAGGGGACAGGGGAATGAAAAGCAACCAGGGAACTGGCGCAAACTCCTGGGAGTGGCAAACAAACACTGGCAGGGAGGGGGGAAGGTGGCAGAGGCAGCAATTTAACCACTTAATAGACACCCGGTGCTCTCTGCATTGTCTTCCCGCATGGCTTGAGCCCTTGGAGGCGGCGGCGGGCCAGGCGGACACAAGGGAGTGCGGGCAGACTCCGGAGGGGAAGCCAAAGGAGGGACGGCGGCCGCAGTCGGCCCCTCCCCAGCTGTGGCAGGCTTCACGGCCACTCCAGGGTGCCAGGCGGGACCGGCAGGCCGCCGCACTCGCCAACAGCATCTCACAACTCGCTCGCGGGGCCATGCCTGCAGAACCCAGAACCTCAGCGCCACTGCTGCTATCAAAGCCCTAACTGCGCCGCCAAAGCCGGAAGTTTTTAGCCCAGCTCTGCATCTCAGAGCTCTTTTGAGCAGCCCGTTTTTTTTTTCTTTTTTTCTTTTTTTAAAACCATTGTTGACAAATTCTGTCCTGACGTCAGTCCAAGTCTACAGTCGACAAAGGGTTAACACACACACACACACAGTCTGTCACGTGGCAAAAACCGCAAACAAGCACACTCGTCTATGCCTGGACTTATACAACCAGCCAAACGCTATTTGATAATAGTAGACACAACAAGAGCGGACATGAGACTGTGACAAAAAAGAAACCAAAAACAGCGGCGACTTCGCGTCGCCCACAGGCAACTTACAGAATCAGATGGCCTTTCAAAAGCCTACAGATTGAGACCTACCTGGCCTCCAGAGGGGTCCACCAGGCGTCCCTGGTCCTCCCCTGTTCCACCTGGGACGTCTCCCAGGGGCAGATCGGACGGTGGACACCTGGACACGTCTGTCCTTATCCACCCCGCGCTCCCTCCCGGAGCGCGGTCTCTGGTGCTCGTACTGAGCACAGAGCGTCGCGCAAAACCGAAACTGCGATCGCACCAGATACAGATTCAGATGGCCTCTCAAAGGCCCACAGATCGAGACCTTTCTGGCCTCCAGAAACAGAACACAGACACCAGAAACCAAAAACAGGACAGAAAATCTTACCTCTGAGTGGGTCCAGGACTTCTGGGTGGTCGCGCTGATTCCCGGCCAATGCACCAAATGAAAGACCCCCGGAGGGCAGACCCTCACTCAAGCCTCGGGACAGCCGCGTACCCAAGAAGACACTGAGACCGAACTTAAGATGTAGAGAGTAAGATTTAATAAAGCAACAACAAGAAAGCACATAAAAAGCACATAAACCAGAGCTCTGGGGTCGAAACTCATACACCAGGCATGGTGTAGAGGAGATTCGACCACGGCCCAAGTTTTTCTCAGGCTTTTATAGAAAACAGCCAAGGGGGGGAGCAGGGCAGGGAAAGTACAAATTTACGTCACCAAGGGGTTTTGCCAAGAGTTTTTCCAAGGGGCTTTCCATAACCAAGGGGTCGTGTCCTATATTTTGGCAATGTACCCGATTTATTGGAACATTCTGGGGTAGTACCAGGAGGCCCTTATCTCAAAAATGTTCTTGGAACAGTCCTCAGTTAGGAGGGGTAGGACTAGGTTTGTTCCAGGAGACCCTTATCTAAAAAATGTTCTTGGAACAGTTTTCAATTGGGAGGGGGTCGGACTCTGGGGTGAAGAGTTCAGGAATGTACTCTGGGGTAAAAAGTTCAGGAGTGTTCCGGGAACAGTCTCTAGATGGGAGGGGTAAGAGGACTCTGAGTTGAAGAGTTCAGGTGTCCAGTAATTTTCCTCTTTCAGTCTCGAAAAACAAACAATATCAAACTGCTTGCAAGTACTAGCATCACAATCATGTCCCTCCAAACCCATTTTATATGGTGCTGGAACCCAGGGCTAAGCAAGAAGGACAGCAGAGTCTGGCTGTTTTCCACAAGGGTGACTAACAGCATGGCCATTGCAAGAACAAGGTCCCTTGACTCCACATCCAGTGTTTCCACTATCGAGGGTCACCACCTACTCACCGATGGCTCTGTGACAGTGGATAATGATTGTCAACTTGATGGAATCTAGAATTCCGTAGACGATAAAGCTGTGGACACGTCTGCAGGGGAATTTCTAGGTAGCACCATATAAAAGGAAAGACTCACCCTAAGTGTTGGTAGCACCCTTCTGTAGGTTGGGATTCTGGGCTGAATAAAATGGAGAAAGCAACTGAGCACCAGGATCCATCTCTCTCTGCTCCTGACTACAGATGTGTTTAGGTTTGGCAGTCGTGGTCAAGATTCAGCCCGTGGTGGACCCATCCTTGTCTCTTCTCAGCACACAACCCTTCCCCATATCTGTCCTGCAGGCGGTCAGCAGTAGAGACAGAGTCCTGTTCTAGCTAGTGTCAGGGTCCCAGCACTTTCCCTATGTCAGCTTGAAATTCCTGGTGAAAATTCCAATTCCTTGGGGTCCATTGTCACGGTTCTCAGAAAGCTGAAGGGAGGGCACAAGTATGTCTTTAGAACAACCTTGGTCTTGCCACGACAGTCACAATTTCTTCCTGCTTTCCAATCTGATAACTCCCACAGAGTTTGCATCTCCAACCTGCCCTATCTACACAATGAACTCTGTGCTTTTCTAGCGCGGTGCAATCTAGAGTGATTGCTGTAGGCTCCCTCTTCTCAGAACAATGCTCCTGTCTTCTAGTATCCTATGGTCTACACTCCCATTCTCACGAATCAATGGCTCTTGAATAAACCACTTGGCTATCCAGCTTCAGTTTTCTCATTGAAAAATAAAGGTTTTTATGTTGGGAGACTTCAGTCTCTTTTCAATAGGAGAGCCCTGCCTTCTCAAGGGCTGCTCCAGGCTTGCATTGAAGGCTAAGACCAAGGCTCTCAAGCTTCAGCTCCCAAAGGAATTGCCACAGGAGAGGTGTAGGAATCAAGGTGCCACACTCCAGTACTGTGATGCTGTGGCCTGGGGCTAGGCCCAAGGAGCTGCATTCCAGGAGACCCAATCTCAGGCACATTGCTGCCTCTCTGGCTACTGAAGACTGACAAGACTACAGGCCAGGAGATGGCTTGAAGAACACCCAGAACCCTCCCTAGATCTGAACATGCTCTTCAGACTGGCTGGTCCCATGTAGGACAAGTGTTTTGCTTTGCTTTTTTTGTTTGTTTGTTTTGCTTTGTTTTGTTTCATTTTTTGTTTTTGCTCCTTCCACTGACTTCACAGCCAACGGGCTCTTTGTTCCAAGGAAGCAGCATCCTAATTTGGCTAATGGAAGTAGTAAGGGAGTTTATTTGTGAGATATGGGTGACGCCCAAATCTCCAGAGGGGCCCAGACTAGGTCAGGCACTATTCAGCAAGAACCCCGTGTCAACTATATACAGTGGTGTTTGTCCTCTCAGGACCCTGCTGCCCAGCTCTGGCTTCTGAACATTCTCTGATGGTAGAGGGGGGTAGTTAGATCTTTCTGCTGATGTCTGCCACCCCAGGGAGGATTCTTGCCTCCTTTTCACAATAAAATCCCAGTTCAGGACCAGTGCCAAACCTAGGCACTGTACAAGGTGGCTGGGACTGTAGTTCTGGGATTTCAGTTTCTAAAAGCCAGAGGGTTTTTGCTTAAAGGAAGAGTCAGTGGCAGATAGATACAGGTACAGAAACTTCTACTTTATAGGGCAGAAGAAAGCTTGTCACTAGCCCTACTGCCTCCCTTGACAGCAGAATCTACCTTCTAGAGTCCAGGCCCCCATGCTCAGGGGGAAGACATGAGCACACCATCCAAGAAAAGACTTAGGGTCTCTAGGAGACCAGGGAGGAGTGTTGTTCAGTGCCTGTGGCTCCTCCCAGGTCTCCCAGCATCCCTCAGTACCTATGGCTCCTCCCAGCTCTCCCAGCATCCCTCAGTACCTATGGCTCCTCCCAGCTCTCCCAGCATCCCTCAGTACCTATGGCTCCTCCCAGCTCTCCCAGCATTCCTCAGTACCTATGGCTCCCCCCAGCTCTCCCAGCATTCCTCAGTACCTATGGCTCCTCCCAGCTCTCCCAGCATCCCTCAGTACCTATGGCCCCTTCCAGCTCTTCCAGCATCCCTCAGTACCTATGGCTCCTCCCAGGTCTCCCGGCATCCCTCAGTACCTATGGCTCCTCCCAGCTCTCCCAGCATTCCTCAGTACCTATGGCTCCTTCCAGCTCTCCCAGCATCCCTCAGTACCTATGGCTCCTCCCAGCTCTCCCAGCATCCCTCAGTACCTATGGCTCCTCCCAGCTCTCCCAGCATTCCTCAATACCTATGGCTCCTTCCAGCTCTCCCAGCATTCCTTAGTACCTATGGCTCCTCCTAGCACTTCTCACCCCATCCTCTACCCTAAACTTCTCCTTCCGGGGAGCTAGACTTTAGATTCCCTTCTCCAAGCCTGATCCCTGTATAACTCAGCCATTTGGGTTATGCTGTTCTCTTGGCCCTGGCCACCTCTCTTCATATTCTCTCTCTCTCTCTTCTCTCTTTCCCCCTGCCTTTCTATAATAAAGCTCTAAAACCATAGACAGTCTCTGCTCATCAAGGCTGCATTCACTCTTGTTAGTGTTTGGAACCTCTTCCTTCATCCCTCTCCCATAAACCCGGTGGCTTTAGCAAAGTAGCTCCAGGACTCCCAGGTAGAGCTGCCCCTTGCCAACTCCCAAAGAGTGGGTCAGAGGCTTAGATGCCCACCCAGGGATGAGTGGAAGGTAGATAGCAGCACTCACACACCTGACAGACCAGAACCTTGGGACCTGGAACCTGCCCACGGTTGTCTTTTTTTTGTTGTTGTTGTTAAACATTTTGTTTCTGTATTTGTATACATGGGTGGTGTTCATAGTCAGAGGACAACTTGCTAGAGTCCATTCTCTCCTTCCACCACATTTGTCCACAGGTTCAATTAAGCTTGGTAATAAGCTCCTTTGCCCACTAAAGACATCTTGCCAGGCCTCATGAATATTCTTCAGCATTCTACTTAACTGATCTTACCTCACATCAGGGCTGGGAGCCATGTGTCTTAGTGTGAAAATCTATGTTGACTGTTCACTCGGGAAGGAGGATTAGAGAAGTAAGGGACTGGGGAGCAGTGCTCCTGAGTTAGAAGGAAGGAAACAGCCAGGTAGGGCACCTGAGAAGGGGAATTGGGATGGATCTGTCTTTGCATTCCTGTGCCCGAGCCCTAGGTCCAAACAGGAGGCAGGGAGAGCTATTTAGTTTCCCACTAGGTGGATCTGACTCGGCTTGCAGAGTTTATTACATCCTCAGGCACAGGGAACAGTCAAAGGTTTTTCCTTGTTTGACAGAGACAGATTCAGTCTGGATATGCAAATCAGTGATCAGAGAGAGTCCTTGTAGCCTGGAAGAAACTTGTGATTTGGACCTTAGAAAGGGTGGCCAGATAGACTGGACAGACAACTGGACAGATAGAAGACGTCAGCTGTACCACAGACACACATTCTGGGATTCTGACATCCATCAATATTTAGTCTGTGGTGAGTGGCTGGGTGAGTTGCAACACCCTGTAAGGGTTCCAGCTTGCTCACCTGTAAAACAAGATGGATTCTCTTAGCTCTTTGATAGGGGGTGTGCTGGTTAGTGGTTTTGTCAGCTTAACATGAGTTAGAGTCATCTAAGAATCGAGAACTTGAATTGAGAAAATGCCTCTATCAGATATCCTATAGGCAAGTCTATGAGACATTGTATTGATTATGATGTGTGGGAAGGCCCAGCCACTGTGATTAGTGGGACTGGTGTGTATAAAAAATGCTATCTGAGGAGATGGAGAGATGGCTCAGTGGTTAACACTGGCTGCTGCTCTAGAGGACCTGGTTTCAACTTCCAGAATCCACATGGTGGCTCACAACCATTTGTTGTTCCAGTTTCAGGGGATCTGGAGCCCTCTGGTGGCCGCTTTGGACATAGCATGTACATCTTATGTAGACAAGCAATAAGTAAATAAAAAAATACATACGTGTGCTAAAAATAAGTAAGTTTTAAAAAAAAGCAAGCAGAGCACTTTGTGAGGAGCAAAACCATAAGCAGCCCTCCTCCATGGTCTCTGCTTTACTTCCTGCCTATTGGTCCCTGCCCTGCTTGAGTTTCTCCCTTCTTTTCCTTCATAATAGACTGAGCTGCCAAATGAAATGAAATCATTCCTCCCCAAGTTGTTTCTGATCATAGCGTTTAACGCAGCAATACTAAGCAAAATAGTTCAGTGAGTTAGATGTTGCTTTTATTGGCATTTGGGGACCATGAAGAGCCATGTTCAGTTAATAATGGAGGGAGGTTATCCTCCATAGATCCACACAGGACTGTGTGGGTGTCAGGGAGATCAGCAATAACTCTGAGGAGGTGGGGAGCAGATGAACAGAGATGGTTTAGTTTTATCATGAATCAACTGAAAAATGTCTTGCATTGGCAGGGCTTTACTCCCGGTACCTCAGGGGACTGGACCCTAAAGACAGAAAGTTAACTCTAACCTGAAAACGAAAGAACCTAAAGAAAACTAAAAAAACTAAGAAAACTAAAGAATGCACCTGAGCATGCAGATAAAAGACAAGCTTTTTCAGCCAGGCTGTGGTGATGGTTGTGGCTGCTCTCTCACCTTTATTCCCAGTACTTGGAGTGTGGGGAAGAGGCAGACAGATCTCTGAGTTCACGGCCAGCCTGGTCTACAGAGTGAGTTTCAAGACAGCCAGGGCTACACAGAAAACCCTGTCTTGAAAATCCAAAATCCAACCAACTAACCAAACACACAATCAAAACACAAACAGAAAAACTACAACCAAAAATCCAGACAAACATACAAAAACCAACAAGTTCTCCAGGACAAGAGAGATGGATCAATGAAAGTCCTTGTTTTTCTTTCAGAGGACCCAGACTTGATTCCCAGCACCTGCTCACAACCATGGTAACTCCAGTTACAGATGAGGGGGGTGGGGTTTATGCTCTTCTGTCCTCTACAGGCAGTAGATACTCATGCACTCTACACCTCGAGCATGAATGCATAAAAACTGTTTCCCTGGACATTTTACATCAGTGAATGTTTTATCTAAATATTCTTTGATATTTAATTATGTAGAGATTTGTGTGTGTGCACACACACACACATATATATATATATACACACATACACACATACACACACACACACACACACACACACACAGATGCTCGCAATTGAGTGCAGTGCACAAAGAAGGTAAAGACTTGGTTGGTTTCCTGGAGCTGACTTTACACTTGGTTGGGAGCTGCCTGATGGAGGTGTTGGGAACTGAACTCCTGTCCTCTGGAAAAGCCTAAAATGCTGTTAACCACTGAGCCATCTCTCTAGACCCTTCTCTTTGTATTTAAATCCAAAAAACCCCATAGTGAACTATCATTGCTTATGTGTCTAAATAGTTAAAATAAAAACAGTGACACACCCAACACTGGCAAAGGTTCACAGTGAATGAATTTCTCATAAATTGTGGGTGGGGATGTACAATGTCCCAGCCACCTGTACTGGCAACTTTTGGTTGTCAACTTGACTTCATCTGGAATGAAGTAAAACCCAAGCTGCTAGAAACACCTGTGAGAACTTTTTTTCTTTTGAAGTGGGAAGTCCCATTTTTAATCCAGGTTTTCCGAGGTGGGAAAACCAACCTGTAATCTAGATCCTTTCAGATGAAAATGTTCACCTTTAATCTGGCTACACTTTCCCCTGGCAGCCTATAGAAAGAACATGGAAAAGGGAAGCTTTTGCTCTTTGCCTGCTTGCCCTTGCTCACACTGGCAAGCTCATTCCTTCACTGGCATTGGAGTCTACATCTTTAGGATTCCAGTGTCTACTGAAGACCAGCTGAGATGCCCATCACCATGAACTGAAAAACTACTGGATTCCTGGACCAGTAGACAGCCATTGTTGGACTACCTAGACCACAGCCTGGAAGACACTATAATAATTCCCCCTTTTATGTCCCTGTATAGATTTGCTATCTGTTCAGGTCTCCTAATACACCTTCCTAGAAAACAGTTTAGCTGTTTTGTATTAAACAAAACATAGCACACTGTGGGTACTAAAGAGGGGCAAGGGAAGGAGGGGGAAGGAAGGATAGCCCACGTCTGGCCAGAGTTCCTCCTATGCTCTGGGCAAGCAGATGCAGGAGGTCTACCAGACTCTCTCCACTTGGATCCGGGTGGGCATCTAAGCCACTGACCCCACTAGAAGGGGGGTGGTGGTGGTGGTGGATGAAAAGGGACAGCCCCTGACCTGGGGACCAGGGACGCCACCCTGTAGCACTGGGGTTATTGGAGTGAGGGCTGAGGGAGAGAGGTTCCCATGCAGGTGAGAGTAAGCACAGCAGACCTAGATGAACAGAGACAGTCTATGGTTTTAGAGCTTTATTATTGAAAGGCAGGGAGCATGAGAAAAGTTAGAAAGAGAGAGAGACCAGACATGGCCAAGAGGAGAGAAGGAGGAAAAGAAGAGAGAGAAGAAAGTCTAGAGTAAGAGGGAGTGAGTAAGAGGTTAGAGAGGAGAGGAGAGAGGAAAATGGAGAGTAAGTGTAAGAGGAGTAAGAGCAAGAGAGCAAGAGAATGAAGAGGGGCCAAACAGCCCCTCTTAGGTATGCTGTTATCTTTACTGTTGCTAGGTAACTGGGGAGGAGTTTAACCTGAAGTTCAGAAGCTTGGGGCATTGCCTATTTGACTAAAGCCATGCTTCTCTTGTGAGGGCTGTGGGGGCGGTAACTTTGACAGGAGCCAGAGTTCCAGGAGACATGAGAGAACTTCTGTCCCATGTAAGTCAATTATCATCAATGGGTCTTGGGGTTACACCTCAGCTTGACTGGAGACCAGACTGTCAGTGTATAGCCCAATGCCCAACAGCACACAGGCTGGTAAGATGGCTAAGTGGGTAATGGTGCTTGATAACCTGAGGCTAAAACCCAGGATCAATGTAGCAAAACTGACTCCTTCAATTTGTCTTCTGACCTCCACATTCATACACTCCACCTATGAAAGTAGTAAATGAATAAAATTTTAAAACAAACAATTGAGCTGAGCATACAATTGCTGTGAGGTCTAAGCATCGTGTTCCTGGGCAGTTATCCCACAGACATGGAATCTCGTGTTCACAGATACACCTTTTTGTAAATGTTCACAATGATTGTGTGTAATGCCCATAAGCACTGTCCAGATGTCCTTCAATAGTGACTTGATAACCCAGATGTCATGCATTGGTGCTGTGGAATGCATCTTACCCATAAAGAATGTCTAGGGAATTCTATGGAGTGATAAAACATCCCAAAATGGAAGAGAGGAAGAGAGAAATAGAGAGAGAGGGAGAGAGAGAGAGAGAGAGAGAGAGAGAGAGAGAGAGAGAGAGAGAGAGAGAGAGAGAGAGAGAGAGAGAGAGAGAGAGAGAGAAAGGTATATGATTATTAAAAGGCAATGGGAGGCTCCTGAGGGGTCTGGAACCATCTTGAGAATTGTGGGGTGGGGGTTGAGACAGGGTTTCTCTGTGTAGCCCTGGCTATCCTAGAACTTATTCTGAAGACCAGGCTGGCCTCCAACTCAGAAATCCACCTCCCAAGTGCTGGGATTAAAGGTATGCACCACTACTGCCTGGCTTATTTGAAATTTTACAAGTGTCATTTATTTGTTTGTTTGTTTCCAGAATAGGGTGTATATAGCCCAAAGTGGACCCAAACTTCATGCTTGCTGTTCAGAGGATGACGATGATCTT
The DNA here is from genome assembly GCF_978045245.1 of Mus caroli. Taxonomy (NCBI): domain Eukaryota; kingdom Metazoa; phylum Chordata; class Mammalia; order Rodentia; family Muridae; genus Mus; species Mus caroli. Next base: position 20,357,622 of record NW_028227269.1, on the reverse strand, counting down.
AAATTTATGATCCTCTTGCCTCCACATCTGAGTTCTGGGACTATAGATGTGTGCAACCATGCCTAATTTTATGTAGCACTGAGTACCCTACCCAGGGTGTCATGAAAGTTAGGCAAGCCCTC